>NC_059145.1:40729744-41037761 GCF_020740605.2 Lemur catta
CTCTCTACCTATAAGCTTTCATCCTTTTCCACAAAACCACATCAAATATTTATTTTAACATTTTATTATACTGTACACATGGTAATTATTTGTGATAGTATAAATAAGGGAAGGCAGATATATATATATATGGCTCCTTAAAAGAAAATGATGACAATATAGTTAGGTTTTAGAAAAGCAAGAGAAGGTAGGGGACGTCTATGATTTTTCTCTCAATGTAGTGAGAGAAGAAAGAATTATCTGATTATGGACGAAATATACTTTTGGGGCATCCACTTCTGATCCAGTTAGTCTAATGGCGGTAGAGGAGGCGATGGTGCATCTGAACCAAGGTGTGCTAATGAAGAAAAACAGAAAATTAGTTTTAATGTATTTCATAGTAAGTATTCTAGAAGAAAATACAATGAATGAGGCAAAGCATAAATGAATTCATCTTAGATGCAGAACATTTCTAGAAATAACATTTAAGATTAGGCCACTTAAGGGAGCATTCTTTTTGCTGTGTGTTTTGGCCTCTTTGGGGTCATTGGTGGAAAATGGTGAAGCAGCCTGTAAACCAGGAAGTACACAGACTTGTTGAGTAGAGTTCTGTGGGCAGAGTACTGAAATGCTGAGGGGTAAAAAGGAAGACTGGCTCTCTGAGGGGCAGCAAAAAATGTACTGCACATTGCTGTTTTCTGATCTTCTTAATGGCCCCTTTCCTCTAGTTGTTATTTGATGATGACTGCTCAAAATTTCATTGTTCTCTTCTCTTTAGCTAGAATGGGTACTAGGAAAAAAGTTCATGCATTTGTCCGTGTCAAACCTACCGATGACTTTGCTCATGACATGATCAAATATGGAGATGACAACAAAGTAAGTGCAACGTGTTTGCCTTCACCTGCCTGGGCTGCTCTCTGTCCCACCTCACTACAGTGTGACTCTGTTTCCATAGAACCATTTAAGGACCAGGATGGAATTGGTAAAAGTTCAAATGGATGCTAGAGTTCTAGATGCTTGATGAAGTCCAAACCACTCCCTCACAGTGCTGTTAATGAGGAAATTCATAAAATTCCCATCTTTAGTTGTCTTTTAATGATTTTACCTTTAATAAGTTAATGTTTACTTTTACCCTTATATCTGACACAGAAAAATTGATATTTGTTCACACTAATAAGACTTTCAGGTGATTAGATCTGCTGTTATATAATCTCCCAGGGGTACAGTATGAATATATTGAGTTTATTACTATTAAACTTATCAGAGTAGTGGGGGAAATGCTTATCAAGAGAACTAGAGGCCGGGTACAGTGGCTCTCACCTGTAATCCAAGCACTTTCAGAGGCCAAGCGGGGAGGATCGCTTGAGCCCAGAGTTCAAGACCAGCCTGGGCAACATAACAAGACCCCATCTCTACAAAAAAAGAATTAGTCAAACTTGGTGATGCACACCTGTAGTCCCAGCTACTCAGGAGGCTAAGGCAAGAGGGTCATTTGATTCTAATTTGAGGTTCCAGTGAGCTATAATTGGGCCACTGCACTCCACCCTGGGCAACAGAGTGAGACCCTGTCTCTAAAAAAAAAAAAAGGAAGAAAGAAAGAAAAGAGGCCAGGTGCGGTGGCTCACGCCTGTAATCCTAGCACTCTGGGAGGCCGAGGCGGGTGGATCACTCGAGGTCAGGAGTTCGAGACCAGCCTGAGCAAGAGCGAGACCCCGTCTCTACTAAAAATAGAAAGAAATTATCTGGCCAACTAAAATATATATAGGAAAAAAAAATTAGTCGGGCATGGTAGTGCATGCCTGTAGTCCCAGCTACTCGGGAGGCTGAGGCAGTAGGATCGCTTAAGCCCAGGAGTGTGAGGTTGCTGTGAGCTAGGCTGACGCCACGGCACTCACTCTAGCCAGGGCAACAAAGCGACACTCTGTCTCAAAAAAAAAAAAAAAAAAGAAAGAAAGAAAAGAGACCTGGAAAGATTTATCCATCCCTATACCCTTGCCACTGTCCTGAGAATGCTTCAGAAGCCTGTGACAGGCTAAAGTGAGAGTGTTAGATGTTTTCATTCAGCAAACATTTGTGGGCAGCATTGAGACATTCTTTAAAGGAAGAATTCAAAGGCAAACTGCTCAAGCTTTGAAGGTCCTAGCAGTTACAAAAGGACTGAAATGTAGCCCTGTGAAATGTGCCCTACTGGTCATGCTTTCAGTGAACACGGAACCACAGAGCACTTAATGTGTAAAGGGATCAACCTGTCTTTCTTGGTCTTAATTTTTCTCTCTGTGGCCAGGTAATGGCTGCTGGAGTAGGGCAGCTAGTATAAGATTTCAGCAAGAGTCTTTACATCAGAAGTCCCTATTAAGATTGGAATCTACCATTGACCTTACCGAGTATGTCCCTAAGCTAGCTGCTGCTACAATGGCTTGCTATGAAGGGACATGCTTTTAAAAATCTACTGATTACAAGTAGGTTGGACACCTTCAATTTACTCTAATTCCAGTGAGTAACTGTGCCTGAGAGGCCCACAACCTTTCTGTGCCTATTTCATCATTACTCACGTTGGCCCATAGCATGTGTGTGGAATTAGGTGCTCACCACAATGCAGAGTTGAAAGAATCCTCACTGCCAGTAACCACAGATAAGGGCTTGAGCCCAGGCCTCCGTCACCAATTTCGCTGTTCCCTCTGGCCTAATTCAAATCCTCTCTGTGCTTATTGAATGTATCTAAATCTTATTTAATAAGAATGTGATAAATTTGAATGATCCCATATCATAGATGGGGGAACCAAGACAGAGAACATCCTTGTAAACTACAGTCAGAGGTGCTGAAACTAGTTAAGTGCTCCAGTCTCCTGATCTTTTCACCCTAAGGGTCAGGAGCTCCCTTCTCCCATCCTAAAAAATTCATCCAGAATATCAGCCCATACATGGGAGACCCTGTTCATCCTAAAGTTCACTTCCTCTTTCCTCCAGGTCAGGTCTCAGTTGTCAGTAGTATTTTTTATACCAGTTTCTTTACAAATAACTTTTCTCTCTCTCTGTCTCTGTCTCTCTCTCTTCCCCACTTTCTCTCCTCTCTCCCCCCTCTCTTCTCTCTCTCTTTCCTAGAGCATTGATATTCACTTAAAAAAAGACACTCGGAGGAGAGGAGTTGTCAATAACCAGCAGACAAACTGGTCGTTCAAGCTGGATGGAGTTCTCCATGATGCCTCACAGGACCTGGTTTATGAGACAGTTGCGAAGGATGTGGTTTCTCAGGCCCTCAATGGCTATAATGGTAATTTAGTTAATTAACAGTTGTCTTAGTAAGAACCTGAAAAGCTCCTCCCGAGGGAAGAGGTACAAGTATTTTATGCTGAATAAAATAAAATGTAACCTCACTTACTAACATTTGTATGCTTATTTGTCTCCATGTTCTTATGGTACAGAATTCACTATTTGCTTGTTGCCATTGTGAGCATGGCTTGATCTGATGTCCTGGGATCCTACCTTCATAGGGAAATTAAAAGATCCTGGCTGTCTTTAGGTCATGGGCATTCTGTTCTGTTTCAAATCTCTCAAATCCTAGTTTTCAAGATAAGTGTTTATGATGAATTTGATAAAGTCCAAACATTTTTTCTCTCAGTTACCTGCTAGGAACTATTTTCATTTATTCTACCAGCATAATCAATGTACTTTTCATATTCTATTATGGGATTATTTACATTGTTGATAAAAACTGGAGTACACTTTGATTTTCTTAACAAATTAAAAACACCTTTATTGGGAAATTTTTATAAACTTTTTCAGTCTAAGATTGTTTTAAAAATCTTGGCCAGGCGTGGTGGCTTATGCCTATAATCCTAGCTCTCTGGGAGGCTGAGGTGGGCGGATTGAGCTCAGGAGTTTGAGACCAGCCTGAGCAAGAGCGGGACCCCATCTCTACTAAAAAATAGAAAGAAATTAGCTGGAAAACTAAAAATACATATATTAAAAAAAATTAGCCAGGCATGGTGGCGCATGCCTGTAGTCCCAGCTACTCGGGAGGCTGAGACAGAAGGATTGCTTGAGCCCAGGATTTGAGGTTGCTGTGAGCTAGGCTGATGCCATGGCACTCTAGCCCAGGCAACAGAGCAAGACTCTGTCTCAAAAAGAAATCTTAAAAATGTTAAAAATCCTTAAAAAAAATATATGTATATTTCACTGTTTGTAGGCTTTGCCATCTGGTGGCTGCTGACTAGAATGTTCCCTGTTTTGCAAATTAGGTTTTATATTTAAAAATTGAGTGTGGATGCCCAAACATCATAATTTATCTTGCATTGGTGTGGTCCCCACTGACCCAAGGATGTTGTCATTTATTTTGATGATGCCCTGAGGGGATGTGGCCCTGAGGAGGTGGAGACAGAGGAAATGAGGCCCAGGGAGATTAAGAGTCTTAAGCACTGGGTGCTGTGAAACCACAAATGGACTCTGAGTCTCAGCTGAAGTGACTCCTTCCTGTTCATTTCTGTTGGGTTAATAGACACTGTTTCTAGCTCCAACTCGGATGCTGAATCAGGGCCCTTTATGTGAAACCTGCTACCAATCCCAAGATCTAGAGAATCTGTGTGACAAAGGCAAACACTGATTTCCACAGCCCAGCATTGCCCAGGCAGATCTACTGTGTAAACAAACACCCAGAAGGTAGCCTATGGGATGGGGTCTGGCTCAGGCTACCCAAGCCAAGAGGAAGATTAGATGGGAGCTGGAGCCCAGACTGACTCTGTGGTTTGTGTCCCAGAGCCTAGTGTGAAGGTAGAACAAAAGGACTTCAGAGGTACAAATGAAAGTCTTCCCAGGGCAGGGGCAATGTGACCAGATCCAGATCAGGGCCTGATCATGATGGTCCATTTCTGGTAGTGACATGGGCTCATCTAGAGCCCTATTTGTTCTGTGGGAACTTGCAGTCTACAAAGAATTCTTACCATTGACAGGAAATGGCCTTTCCACTCCATCTCTTCCTGGAGATTTTGAAAGCCCTTCTTGTCTTTGTGGGGTAGTTGATGCCTCCTGCCAGCCCCGAGAACCTGGCAGTTAATGGCCTTGTGGGAAAAGGGCTGGAGTCTAATTCTCCTCTCTCTCTACTCATCTTTTAAGGAAAAGTTCCAGTTCCTCTGTACCCTGAGATTCCCTGTTCACAGAAGCCCTAGGGCCAGATCATGTCTTGGTGAAGGGAACAGTAGAGCACTGTATGGACCACACATTGAGGGCAGATGGCCTTGTTTTGACCGTTTATGTATCTGTTCCCCTGCCTGCCCACCCTCTTCCATGGTGGAATTCCTGAAGTCCTTGGCTGTTCCCACTGGCTATCTTTGCTCCAAGGGTCCTGGCTGGCAACAGTAATGCTGGGGGACAGGAGAGCTGTCCTTGGAGCTATTTTCCTGGATGTCACCGAGATGTGTTTTGAAATGTTTGCAGGGACCATCATGTGTTATGGGCAGACAGGAGCTGGCAAGACATACACCATGACGGGGGCAACTGAGAATTACAAGCACCGGGGGATCCTCCCTCGTGCCCTGCAGCAGGTAGAGAGTGGGCCCACGGGTGGGATGCCACACAGGTCCCCTCTCTCTGCCATAGATGCAGCTGACCCTAGGCCAGCTACTAGAAACAGTGGGGCCAAGCACTCAAAGGAGTTGCAGCTGGTGCTGGTACTGCTAGTACCTGAGATGGGCTACACATGGCTCAAGGTTGGGTGGGATCAGAGGCCTCAGGAAACCAGGACTTCAGGTTTCAGACTCTGAATCACACCTGCACTGAGCCTGCTTCCTCATTTGTGAAAGAGGGAGTCAGGCATACTAATCAGCCTCTTGCTGCTCCAATGGTCTATGATCCTGTAATTAAGGATTTGGGGGCCAGGCTCAGTGTAATCCTAGCACTCTGGGAGGCTGAGGCAGGAGGATCACTTGACCCCAGGAGTTTGAGGTTGCTTGAGCTCAGGAGTTTGAGACCAGCCTGAGCAAGAGCGAGACCCCCCCACCATCTCTACTGAAAATAGAAAAAATTAGCCAGGCGTGGTGGCTCATGCCTGTAGTCCCAGCTATTTGGGAGGCAGGAGGATCACTTGAGCCCAGGAGTTTGAGGTTGCTGTGAGCTAGGCTAATGCCATGGCACTTGCCCAGACAAGAGTGAGACTCTGTCTCAAAAAACAAAACAAACAAACAAAAAAAAAACCCAAGGGATATGGAGGTCCTAATCATGTTCCTTCCTGTTTTTTTTTTTCTTTTGGTAGTGGTTGTCTTTGAGGCAGGTTGTCACTCTGTTGCCTGTACTAGAGTGCAGTAGTGTCGTTATAGCTCACTGTAGCCTCAAACTCCTAGGCTCAAGGGATCCTTCTGCCTTAGCTTCCCAAGTAGCTAGGACTAAAGGTGCATGTCACCATGGCTGGCTAATTTTTAATTTTTTTTAGGGGTGGGGTCTTGCTTTATTGCCCTGGCTGGTCTCAAATTGGGCTCAAGCAATCCTCTGGCCTCTACTCCCAAAGTCCTGGGATTACAGGTGTGAGCTGCTGCACCTGATCCTTTTCTGGTTTTAATGAGGAGAATATCGACCCTTGCAGAGCTTCCTTACTGGCCTGTTCTGGCTGCTTCTGCCACCATAGTCCCTGAAAGAGCTAAGACAAGAAGCAAGGGATGACCTTTCAGGACTGTGGGGGGGGGCTTGAGAAGTATGATTGAAGACAGGATAGAAGGGCCTTCCTTTGGGCCTTGCTAGCCTGGGTTCTGTGAGGACTGTCTGGTGTGGAGGTTGAAGGCAAAAGGTCTTTCCCCAAAAGCATCTTGTGGTTTTATAGTGCTGTCTTGTAAGAAGTATAGACATCCCTCTGGTATATAAAGTATCCATGCTCCAGGTTTTGAAGTAATGTACTTAATATCCCACTGTCAAAGCTTAAGTATCTCAGCATCTTAGACTTTTAGTAGTCTAGTCTAGTGCTACTCAATAGAAATATAATGTAAGTCACATATGCAATTGGGAGTTTTCCAGTAATGACATTTTTAAAAGTTAAAAATAAAAGGTGTAATTAATTTTAACTGTATATTTTATTTAACTCAATATATTTAAAATATCATTTCCTCATACAATCAAAATAAAAATTGAGATATTTTACATTCTTTTTCTCATACTAAATCTTTGAAATCCAGTGGTTTTTTAATACTTAGAACACATTTCAATTTAGATACTAAATATTCATAAGAAATACTTGATCTTCATTTAGATTTCATGAAATTTAGAGTTGAAAAGTAGATTTAGATACCCAGATTGTTCCAGACATACTTAAAAGTTTACCAATAACTGAATTGGGTATCAGTTTTTTAATTGAAATTAAATCAAATTTAAAATTCAGTTAATTTGCTCTAGCCACATCTCAGGTGCTCAGCAGCCATCTGTAGCTAGTGTCAACCATTTGGACAGCACAGTTCTAAACTCTCAGAGGAAGGCGGGACCTCAGGGATTACCTACCCGACTTCTCATTTGAGAGATTAAAATCCAGAGAGGGAGAGAGACCAGTTCAAAGTCTCTTGCTTGATAAGTACTGGGGAGGGTATTAGGAGTTGAAAAGGCTGAGTTCTGGCTTCACTTCCACTCTTGCTAGCAGAGTGACCATGGACAAATAATTTATTGCATAGAGCCTTCCACAAATGGGCATTGCCTCAATCACAGGGGATTTATGAGGATGTAATTAAATAATAGATATGAAAAGGGCATATACATGGTGAGCCCCACAAAATAAGAGATCTTCAGAGTCCTTTCCATCCATCATGCCTCTACTTCTTGGGACTGTACAAGTATTAGCCAATCCATAAGTCAAGCCTCAAAAAGCTACAAGATGATGGTAAGTATCACCTAATGGACTAACAGTAATAATTGTTATTAATGATGACCATCACACCAACTAGACTGTGAATTCCCTTACGACAAGGATTATCTTATACTTCTTGGTGTTCCCTCCTGAGGTAAGAGCTCCTCTAACACAAGCTGGCTATTGGAGTTCTGCTCTTGGTGACTGCTGTTAAATCTCCCATCTAGGTTTTTAGGATGACTGAAGAACGTCCCACACATGCCATCACTGTACGTGTTTCCTACCTGGAAATCTATAATGAGAGCCTGTTTGATCTCCTGTCCACTCTGCCCTATGTTGGACCTTCAGTCACACCAATGACCATCGTGGAAAACTCTCAAGGGGTCTTCATTAAGGGCTTGTCAGTCCACCTCACAAGTCAGGAGGAGGATGCATTCAGCCTCCTCTTTGAGGTGAGATGATCATGTCTAAGGGTTCCTTTCCTTTCCTTCCTTCTCTCCCTCCTGCTTAGTTTTTCACTTACTTTGATAATCAGAATGAAAATTAATATATGCTTATTTAGCCAGTCCAGATAGTACTGAAAAAAATACAGGAGCAAAAAAGAATTCACTCATCTGTTTTTTACGTAAGGCAATAATAATATATATTTTAGCTTATTTCCTTCCAGTCCTTTTTCCAGTGCAATGGTTTTCTTTACATAGTTAAAATTATTCTTATCATCCTTTTACTCAGTTAACATTAAATCATGAGGCCGGGCGCGGTGGCTCACGCCTGTAATCCTAGCACTCTGGGAGGCCGAGGCGGGTGGATCGCTCGAGGTCAGGAGTTCGAGACCAGCCTGAGCGAGACCCCGTCTCTACTAAAAATAGAAAGAAATTATCTGGCCAACTAAAAATATATATAGAAAAAAATTAGCTGGGCATGGTGGTGCATGCCTGTAGTTCCAGCTACTCGGGAGGCTGAGGCAATAGGATCGCTTAAGCCCAGGAGTTTGAGGTTGCTGTGAGCTAGGCTGATGCCACGGCACTCACTCCAACCCGGGCAACACAGCGAGACTCTGTCTCAAAAAAAAAAACAAAACAAAAAACAAAAAAAAAAAACATTAAATCATGAGCACTAGTAGTATAGAAAATATAAGGGTTAGCATCTTTAGTATGTAAAAAGCTCTCACAAATCAGTCAAGTGTATGTTATTCTTTTAAAAGTCTTACAGGCTGGCCTGGTGTGGGGGCTTACACTTGTAATCCTTGTACTTTGGGCGACTGAGGTGGGAGGATCATTTGAGGCCAGCAGTTCAAGACCAGCCTGGGCAACATAGTGAGTCCCTATCTCTACAACAAATGTTTTTTTAAAAATTAGCTGGCTATGATGGCATGTGCCTGTAGTACCAGCTACTGGGGAGGCTGAGGCAGGAGCATTGCTTGAGCTCAGGAGTTTGATGTTGCAGTGAGCTATGATCTCACCACTGTACCATATTCTAGCCCAGGTGACACTCTGTCACCAAGCGAGACCCTGTCTCTAAAAAAAAAATAAATGAAAAATTTTTTTATTTTTTATTTTTATTATTATTATTATTTATTTTTTTTTTTTGAGGCAGAGTCCTGCTCTGTCACCTTGGCTAGAGTGCCGTAGCATCAGCCTAGCTCACAGCAGCCTCAAACTCCTGGGCTCAAGCAATCCTTCTGCCTCAGCCTCCCAAGTAGCTGGGACTACAGGCATGAGCCATCATGCCTGGCTAATTTTTTCTATATATTTTTAGTTGTCCAGCTAATTTCTTTCTATTTTTTTTTTTTTTTTTTTTGAGACAGAGTGTCACTTTGTTGCCCGGGCTAGAGTGAGTGCCGTGGCGTCAGCCTAGCTCACAGCAACCTCAAACTCCTGGGCTTAAGCGATCCTACTGCCTCAGCCTCCCGAGTAGCTGGGACTACAGGCATGTGCCACCATGCCCGGCTAATTTTTTCTATATATATTTTTAGTTGTCCAGATAGTTTATTTCTATTTTTAGTAGAGACGGGGTCTCACTCAGGCTGGTCTCGAACTCCTGACCTCGAGCGATCCACCCGCCTCGGCCTCCCAGAGGGCTAGGATTACAGGCGTGAGCCACCGCGCCCGGCCCTTTCTATTTTTTAGTAGAGACAGGGTCTCGCTCTTGCTCAGGCTGGTTTCAAACTCCTGAGCTCAAACGATCCGCCCGCCTCGGCCTCCCAGAGTACTAGGATTATAGGCGTGAGCCACGACGCCCGGCCAATAAATGAAAAATTTTAAAAAGTCTTATAGGCTGGAAGTCTTATACATTGCTGGTGGGAATGTAAAATAGTACATCTACTTTGGCAGTTTCCTGAAAAGCTCAACATAAATTTTATCATAGGACCTAGCAATTCTCCTAGGTACCTACCCAAGAGAAATAAAAGCATATGTGCACAAAAAGACTTATATGTAACTATTCATAGCAGCATTATTCATAATAGCCAAAAACTTGAAATAACCAAAATATCTGTCCACTAGTGAATGGATGGACAAAATATGGGTATATCCATGGAATGGAAAACTAGCAATAAAAAGGAATGGAGTACTGATACATGCTACAACATGAATAAACTCAAAAGCATGCTAATTAGAAGAACTCATTCATAAAGGACTACATACTGTATGACTCCATTCGTATGAAATGTCCAAAATAGCCACCTCCATAGAGACAGCAGATCAATGGTTGCCTGTGGGAGGGAGTGAGAATTAACTGCAAATGGACCTGAGAGAGCTTTTTGGGGTGATGTAGTATTTCTAAAATAGGATTGTCCTGATGGTTGCACAACTCTGTAAATTTACTAAAAATCATTGTATTGTATACTTAGTGAATTTTATGGTATTTAAAAGCCATATAAGTATCCTTGGGTGACTTTTGCCTGGATCCCTTGTGTCTCTAGGGAAGAAAGAGTGAGACCCCATCACTACTAAAAATGGAAAAATCAGCTGGGCATCATGGTGCACACCCATAGTCCCAGCTACTTGGGAGGCTGAGGCAGGAGGATCACTTGAGCCCAGGAGTTTGAGATTGCAGTGAGCTATCATTACGGCACTGCACTCTAGCCAGGGTTACAGAGGAAGGCTGTGTCTCAAACAAACAAACAAACAAACAAACAAAAAAACCCCAAAACCCCAAGTTTTTTGGTATAGGACCACAGTATCACTAAGACTACTTTTGTCCTATTATTACTTCTCTGGGTGCAGGATTCTCCTAGAATTGGGCCTAAGAGTTTTCTACTATCTTGTCAGCTTTTCAGCATTTTTAAGGTCATTTTGAGAATATTTTATCAAGCATTTTTATTTTTTTATAGTTGTGTTACCACACTCAAAAGGGATCTGGCCTAGGTCCATTTGCTCGCCACACAGAAAGCCAAGTACTGAGATAAGGAGGATTACCAAGGAGGAAAGGAATTTTTAGTACAAATGACATCAGCCAGGAGAATGGAAGGGACAGAATGGACTAAGGGCAAGGGCTTTTATAGTGGGTTGTGGAATGCAGGTCAGGTTGCAGAGTTTGAATTCATGGGGTCTATAGGTGGTCTGATTCCAGAGTCAGCTGTTCCTGGTGGACTCGTTAGGAAGTCCTGGGGAGAAGTTAGTTAAGTCTGCTCTTAGGCTTGACTGGTCTGAAAGTCTAAGGTATTGAGAGAGAACAAAAAATAATTTAAGGAGGGGGTCATTTTGCAAGGCCAATTATAGTAGGGTTTGTTCACGTAATCTAGTCTGCTATTACTGGAGACAGAACTCATCCTCGTTTGAAAGATTGTGCTGCTGGGCATAGAATTTGAGATTAACAATTATTTTTTGTCATCACTTTGAAAGTGGTATTTCACTGTCTTTAGTTTCCAGTGTTGCTCTTGAGACAGCTTTTGGTCTGTCTGCTGTTCTTTTATGGGTGATCTCTCTTTTCTCTCTGACTGCATTTAGGTCTTTTCTTTATCTTTGGCATTATGCAGTTTCTCTATAATGTATTTATTGTGCTGATTTTTTAAAAGTATCCTTGTGATTTGTTATACTTCATGAATCTGTGGATTCATGTCTTTCATATCAACTGAAAAAAAATCTCAGCCATAATTCTTCTGGGTATTGCTTCTTCCTTTTTATCTTGATATCTCTTTCTGGAATTCTGATTAGAGCACTTTTGTCTTCTCACTCTGTCCTCCATGTCTTTTAACCTGTCTTTCATGTTGTCTATCCTTGTATCTATCTCTCTGTGTTCCATTTCTTTTCTTTTCTTTTTTTTTTTGTGGTGGAATCTTGCTCTGTTGCCTGGGCTGGGGTGGAGTGGTGTCATCATAGCTCACTGCAGTGTCAAACTCCTGGGCTCCAGTGATTCTTCCACCTCAGTCTCCCGAGTAGCTGGCACTACAGGCATGTGCCACCACATTTGGCTAATTTTTCTATTTTTTGTAGAGATGGGGTCTTGCTCTTGCTCAGGCTGGTCTCAGTCTGTGCTCCATTCTTAGTAATCTCTTCAGATTTATTTTTAGTTTCCTACTTCTCTCTTCAGTATATTAAGATCTAATCTTTAAATTCAAGTATATATTTTTTATTTCTAAAGTTCTATTTTGTTGTTTTTTTAATCCTACTAGTTATTTTCACTAGAACTTTGTTCCTTTCTCATATTTTTGATTTCCTTTTATTTCTTTAAACATATTAAACATACTTATTTTATATTCTTTATTTCATAATTCCACTGTCTTACCATTTTGGGAGTCAGGTCTGCAGGTGTTCTTTCTACCAACTTGCTTAGGGTGCCTTGTTTTCATGTGTGTTTTGTGGTTTGATTATATGCTTTACTTCTTTGGAGCTTTATCAGTAGGCATTCTTTGAGGGTTGGGTTGAGAATATTAATATATTACTTTAGAGAGGATTTTTTTGTGTCAGGAGTCTAGGGGACATTACTAATCAAGGTCCTCTTCAAATCAAATGTTTAAGATTGTCAGAACATAAAAGTAGTATATACAGTACTTGTGCCCCCAAATCATGTTTGCCCAAGGTTTTGGTTGTGAATTCTTGGGCACATCCTTTATACCCTTTCTGTCCAGAGATAATGCCAGTGCTGAAATAGTTTCCTTGCTCTCCATATTCTGCATCAGATTTTCCTGTTTCTCCTTTGCCTGTGGGGATAGCCTTCAGAGACATGGCTTATTAGATACCTCTCTTGGATAGAACCAAAGTTTTTTCTGCCTTCACCTGCATGGTTGTATTACCAGGTGTTGAATTCTCTCATAAATATACAGAGAGAGATAGAGGCAGGGAGGAAGAGAGAGAGAGAAACACCAGGCTTCTGAGTCAGAAATGAGACCTTTATTATTCACAGCTTCCCAGTGGTAATAGTGGCTGCTCCTGCCATGCAAGGATGGGGAAACTGTGGCCTTCTGATTTCAAGATTGTTCTTTTTTAAGCACCAAAGGAGGCAAGAAAACTTCATCTTTCTCTGCTGCACTCCTTTTAATAAAAGGATTTGTTCTGTAAAATTTGGATTCAGTCAAAAGGCTGCACTCAAGGATCCAGAAGGCCACAGGTTCCCCATCCCTACATGGGTTCCTTACATCCCATCTCCCATGTAGTGAAACAGTGAAAGCAGATGTCACATGCATTTATGGAAGGGGTAAGTATCTGTACCATAGGAGAGGGACTCTAATATTATTATGAATCTCAGAGCTTATATGGGAACTGGCACAGATACCTCTCTTTCCCTATGTGGGGAAAGAGAAAAGATTGAAGGGTGTGGGAAGGGAGAGAAGGAAAGAGAGGATTAGAGAAAGCATGCTTTTATTTTGGGATAAGAAAATCCACTTTTGGGAAAGGAGGGGAAATTTTCTACCCTGGAATGTTGTAAGCATTTGACTCTGGGCAAGAAAGAAAGATTATGTCACCCTGTGGGAACAGATGGCTTGGATGGGTGGGTGGGGGCATGAGAGGTAGAGGAGATAAGTGGCTCCAGGTCTACCACCCTTAGAATGTGAAGAGCAAATGACTCTGGGGCAAAAAGGAGACATTCTTTATAACATGTCAGTTTCATTGCTCAGAGCAACAGGGAGAAATCCAGAGAGGTTTGCCTTATGGCACCAGTCTATGGGTGCCCACAGGACGGTAAGAGCCTCCGTTCTTACTCACAGTCCCTGGATTCCAGCTCCCACTTTGAATATGACCCTTGGGTATATACTTTCTTGCAATCTCAGGCATTCATTCAAAAGGAAGCTTTAAATATTTTGCCATCACCTTTAGGTGTTTGGCAGTGGAAGTATTACTGAACACTAAGTTCATTATATTGCTGAAAATGGAAGCCTCCTTCATGTTTTGTGTTGAGATACAGTGCAAAAGGTGTAAGACTTGGAATTGGGGGACCTGGGATTTAATTCAAGTTTCTTTAAAGCTATGCAGCCTTAGTTTTGAGCAAATCATTAATCTCTCCTATTCCTAGTTCGCTCATCTGTAAAAGTGGAACACTAATAATACCTGTCCCCAAAGATTTATGAGAATCTAATCACATATTTTGAGCACCTACTACAGGGCCTTGCACACAGTAAGTGCTCAGTGGAAGCTGTTCAGAAGTATGATTGGTATTGATTGAGCACTCTTTATATTTAATATTTAGAATTGAACAAGGCACTTTGCCCCAATAATTCCTCAAACCTTGACGCTTTCCAGGACCCGTCCTTTCTGAGCTCTGATGGTAAAAAGACGAACGCAAGGCTGAAATGAGCTCAATGTGGGGTGGGAAAGGAAAAGGGAAAAACCTGTGATGACCATGACACAGTATGAGCCATGTTCCAGGAATGACAGGCACCCTGATGGATGTGGGCTAGAGTGGGGGAAGTCAGCAGAGAACTCTTCATGGAGGAAGGGACACTTTCTCTGACCTTCTAAGTTTGCTGAATAGGAGCCAGAAAGACAAGGGAAGAGAATACTTCAGAAAGAGAGGACTGAACAATAAAGGTGAAGTGAACCCTAATACTCTCAGTGAGTGTCACTGGATTTGCAACATAGGTAGGCAGTGAGAAGCTATGGAGATGGAGCCATGGGAGTCTGACAGACTTGTTCCACAGCCCCAGGCCTCCCCTCCTCAGCAGGTGCTCTCCTGTCCCTAGGGGCCATGGCATCACTGCTTTGAGGCTTGTTCAAAACATTTCTCAAGGACCTTTAAGGAGACAGGAGTTAATTCTGCAAGGACCTTTTTATCTAACAACAGCCACTTACACCACCCACCTCCACCACCCACCGCATTTGCTTTGAAGTGTATTCTGGTCATAGGGCCCAATCCTGTGAATGAGAGGCAAGGGTCTGCTGTCCCTTTAAAAATACAAATTAATTATTTTTCCTAATTTTTAAAAGTAATACAGGTTCACTGTTAAAAAAAAAAAGCACAAAACTGTATTAAAAATATAACCTATAAACTGCAACCCTGAAGGACTGTTATTAACATCTTAGTGGCAGCATTCTGCTTATTTCTTCTATGAATACTTTTATATTTTTTACATCATACCATAATATGATTTTGGATTCTGCATTTCTCTGTTATCAAAAATTATTTGTCAACATTTTCCTGGCTGCCTAATATTCCATTGTACAGATAGATCATTCCCTAATTTTTAGATATGCAAGTCGATTCTGATTCAATATTTATGAACATTTTTAAGGCTCTTGATTCTTATTGTCACCTTGCTTTTCAGAAAAACACACCAATTCACACATCCTCAGCAGCAGGTGAAAGTATAGATCTGGACTCCTAATTTGTTTCCCTTTCTATTATACTAGTTTATAAAAGAAGTTTGCTTGGAACACCAAGCTGATTGTAAGTGATAAGAAATCATTTGTGTAACTATTGGTGTAATAGAAAAATGACCCAAATGCCTTGTTATTTTAATTTTTCAAAATGTTGCCTACATTTCCCTTCCTCTTCAGGGAGAGACCAATAGGATTATAGCCTCCCACACAATGAACAAAAACTCTTCCAGATCGCACTGCATTTTTACCATCTATGTAGAGGTAGGTACAAGGCTCTTTGATCAGCCCGAGAGGGGAGTCAATTCCCATGGGGCCTGCTCAATCAGAAACTTCCCCTGTGACAGTCTAACTTCAATTTGGGTGTTTTGTAGGTCCATTCTCGGACCTTATCAGATGAAAAGTACATCACTTCCAAAATTAACTTGGTGGATCTGGCAGGCTCAGAGAGGCTGGGCAAGTCTGGGGTAAGTGAGAAGGTTGCTTCTAAACAAACCAAGGGCCCTGTTTCTAGCATAGTGCCTATGCATGTGGGCTGCCCCTCTTCAGGTATCTGTGAGCACAGTCCTGAGCTGGGTTATATGAAGCATGTGGCCTTGTTAGAGGGACAGAATTGGCAGAGGTGGAACAACTGCTACCTAGGGGCAGTTCCTACCTCTCAGGAATTTTGTAAATGTTAAATGTGAGATAATACCCCTAAATTCTTAGCAAGGTGCCTGATACTCAGTAAGTGCTCATTAAATACTTCATACTATTAATAATATAGCATTTCTCTGTGTATGAATATGAGTATTCATATGAGTGATTGCATGAGTATTTTATTTCAACTAAATACTTGTATGAGTGTATTAGCACAAGCATTTATAAGAGTATTCAAATGAGCATTCATATGTGCATTCATATGAATGTTTGTATGAACATTCATGGGATTATTTGCTCACGTATCTATACAAGTATTCCTAAGTGTATTCATATTAGTGTGAATTTTTGAGTGAGTGTTCATATAAATATTCACATAAGTATTTAAATTCACATGAGCATTCACATGAATATTTTCATGAGTATTCCTATGAATTTTGGTATTACCATTATTAGCTCAAGATAGAATACAGTCCCGTGACATTAAGGGAAGAACCTAGTTCTGGGAAGGAGGCTCTGGCGTCACCATAGACTTATAGTATCACTGCAAACCAGGAGGGTGGCCATTCTTAGTGGGGCAGCCTTTCTACTCTGTCCAAAATAGAACTGACCTTTGGTTTGTAGTCTGAGGGCCGAGTCCTGAAGGAAGCCACGTACATCAACAAGTCGCTGTCATTCCTGGAGCAGGCCATCATTGCCCTCGGGGACCAGAAGCGGGACCACATCCCCTTCCGGCAGTGCAAGCTCACTCATGCCCTGAAGGACTCCTTAGGTAAGGGGGTACGGTTGGTGCCCGAGGAGAAGGGTCTGTGTCTCTGGGGAAGAACATGCCTGGCACAGCTGCCACTGATGATAATGGAATCTCTCCCTCCTGGTGGCATGGATTTACTTATAGCTCTTTGACAGTGATTTCAGACACATCCTGAAAAGACAGAATCACACACAGTGCCCTCTTCTTGCACCCAGAACATGCTATTCACTTCTCAGAACCTTTACTTAAGCTTTTACCTCTACTGGGAATACCTTATCTTTTCCCATCATCCCTAAACCAATTGGCAGAAACCTTCATAGCCTTAAAGTTCCAGGAGGAGGGCCTCTGCCTTGATGTCTTCCCCTCCCCTGCAGCCTCCTGGGCAGAGCAGCCAGGGCTGTGTCTTATAATCCCCATGAACCTAGACCTTTGTGTTGGGCTTGACAGCAGTCATTGGTGTCTGACTGTTAACTGAGTGTCACCATGAACAAAGCCCTGGCTCATACTCCTGTCTCCCAACCCTGCCCCACACCATGTCTCCTCTTTTATTTTCTCCTGACTGCTGTTTTAGGTACATCTGATAGCTTGTCTCCATTCCCTCTCTCTTTCCCTTGCCTCTCAGCCTCATACATGTTTGGGTGTGTCCTCTCTGACACTATCTTAATCAGTTCAGGATGCTATAACAAAATACCACAGACTAAGTGGCTTAAACAAAAAAATCTTTATTTGCCACAGTTCTGGGGACTGGAAAGTCCAAGATCAAGGTTCCAGCAGATTCAGTTCCTGGTGAGGGCCCTCCTCCTGGCTTGTAGATGGCCACCTTCTCTCTGTATTCTCACAAAGAAAGGTCTCTCTTTCTTTTCTTATAAGGACCGTAATGCCATCATGGGGGCCCCACCCTCATGACCTCTTCTAAACCTTATTACCTCCCAAAGGCCCCACCTCCAAATACCATCACTTTTGGATTTAGGGCTTCAACATAAGAATTTTATGAGGATACGAACGTTCAGTCCATAACAGACTCCCACTAGCCCTAAGGCAGTCTCTTGGCAGAAAAACCACATGGTTCATGGCCCTTCTGTTTCTTGCTTTCTGCAGGGGGAAATTGCAATATGGTTCTCGTGACAAACATCTATGGAGAAGCCACCCAATTGGAAGAAACAGTACGTATAGACAGCCAGTGTGACCAGGTTGGAATCTTTCCTCATGGGAGCCAGGACTGGGTATGGTTGGCTCCTGGCTGATCTGGCACAGTAGCCATAGGCATTATGAAGAGTAGAAAGATCTCAGGGATGAGTCTGAGCCAAAATTGCTGAGTGGGGACCAGAGCCAGATCCAAACACCAGGCACTAAGCACTTCCTCTGAAGAAGAGGGCAAAGCAGGAGGCAAGCTCAGCATGAAGGACCATGCAAGGAGGGGAGGCTGAGAGCCAGCTTTATGGTGGAAAGGACCACGTTTCCTGGGGTGCTGTTCCTGTGAATGGGTATCAAGGACAGTCACTTACTTGTTCTTCATAATCATACATGTTTAAACATCTTGAAAACATCACAGGGTTCCAGGCTGTAGTTATAAGGCCTGTATGAGCAGATAGGTATTAAGCGTCTGCCATGTGCAAGGCGGTGAGAGGGGAGTAGCTCAGTAGAGATGAGTCATACATGGCCTTGGACCTTAGAAATCCCAACCCAAGAAGAGAGAGAAGCCATGGCCCTAAGTAACGTTAGAGGCCCAGATGGAAGAGACCTTCAGAGGAAGGCGGGAGGGAGATGAGGGGGGATTTTTCCTAAGGTGGGGGTGGGGGAAAGTGGGCACTGAGCTGGCTGGGGTTAAAGGATTGGTAGTAGGATGAGCAGAGGTATTCCTGGCAAAGTTAACAGGACTGAAAGTGTGACCTGTGCTAGGAACATCTGGCTACTGCAGGGGAGGGAGAAGCACGTCTCCAGTAGAATAAAAGAAATTGCAGGGTCTGGATGGGCCCTAGTGGGTAGGCTGAGGCCTTGGCTGTTTTTCTGCAGGTGACTAGAGCCTTCACAGGGTTTCAGTAGGGGAGCACTGTGGCCATAGGTGTGACTCAGGGAGATTAACCCAATGACAAGACATAGGTGGCCTGGGAAGGGGAGAAGCTTGTGAGAATCAGAGGCAAGAATAAGGGTCCAACACAGTGACACAGGCGAATCCACCAGCCCAGAGGAGCTGTTGGAGGGGTTTCATGGGTTTTGGACAAAGGTATATTGGGGGTATGGAAGCTAATGATTTCTTCTCCATATGTTTTAAAACTTTAAAAATGTTCCTGTCATGGATTGTGTAGCTGTATGCAGTGACACTGCACGTGTGTACGGAAGTAACCACAGCGATGGAGTTGTGGTCATACTTGCTGCTGTGATTGGAGCAGGGGAGTCTGACTTGGCTCCACACAGTCAGGGGCCCTTTGCTGAGCTATGAGTCAGCTCAGCGTGGCAGGAGGTGGGAATCTCAGGGCCTGCCTCCTGCCACCACTGGCTGCTCCTCACTGCCAAGGAGGAGGCCTCCACCCCTCATCTAATATCTGTGCAGTGGGGCATAGTGTCAGAGTTTCCAAAGTGCCTGCTCACGTGGCCACCTCTTGGACTTCTAGCCATGATTACCCACCAGGTGGGCTGCCTACCAGGGACTCTGGTGGGACTCCCCCAGACATCACTCCATAGGCCCAGGAGACCCAATAGTCCATTTTGGAGTATGTTTCTGGACAGAGATTTGTCTTTCCTAGCGGTCTCCTTTTACCTGTTTTGCAGATACCTGTATTCACAAGTGATGGAGCAAAGACACTGGAGCCAACCAGTATACACACGCATTTTAGAACTCTGCTGAGTTGAAATTTTGGCTTTGCCACTGAGTAGCAAAGGCTAACTAGTACATTCCAATGCCTCCTTCCTCTCAAGTTCAATATTTACCACACACAATATTTACCATTTGCTGTGATTGCCCAGGCACTCAAGGCTGTTCTCATTTCTACCGCCAGCACACATTGGGCCTCCTCTTGTGGCACCCTCTCATTGTCCCAGTGCCCCTGGATGTTGACCTGGCTCTTGCCTCACTCACACTTAGGGCACACTTTCCCTCCATCAGGATATCATTACCCCTTCCCCATCACCTGGAAAACTACTGCTCTGGCCCCTCCCAGGCTCTACCCTAGTCCCTACCCAGGGCATTAGAAGGGTTTCCTATAGGTCCCTCTTCCCAGCAGTGAAGAGCACAGACTTGGGAGCCAGAGTGCCTGGGTGTTTCTTGGCCACAACTGACCAGTTCTGTGACCTTGAGTGGACTGCTTGACCTCTCTGTGTTTCAGCATCCTCATCTATAAAATGGGACTGAGGATGCTCCTCCCTTATATGGAGTTGTGAGAATTAAATGAGTTAACACTCTTAGAGCACTTAGAGCAGAGCCTGAGCCACAGCAAGCTCACCTACTCATTATCTCACAGAATGAAGGGCTGAGCAAGCTGAGGAACTCTCACCGACAGTCTGGGAGGTTCAGGCCCCAGATGTCTGATGCAGGGTTGGATGTGATAGAGCAGGGGCCCAGTACCCCATCCTATCCTGACATGGCCTCATGGCTCAGCAGCAGTGAGGTCCCTGAGGGACAAGGCTGGTAGGGGCCCATCTCTGTGGTGACAGTGAGGCCTTTTAGCTCAAATGCTATGGAGAGCCCTTGGGGATGGTGGGAGGACACTTTTGGCTGAGGCTGGTGGGCTGAGTCCTGGCTTCATCATTCCAGAGCAGTCATGCCCATGTTTGTCAGCATGTGTGGCTGGAGATCCCTGCTCCCCTAAATGCCGCAGAACTACCCATTCCCACTCAGACTGCTGGTCCATCTATAGTCCGCCTGAGCACCTGCCTTCCTAGCAATGGCTCAGGGCAGCCACTGGCCATATGTAGCTATTGAGCATTCAAATGTGGCTGGTCCAAATTGAGATACACTGTAAGTATAAAATGCACACCAGATTTCAAAGACCTACAAAAAAAAATGTAAAAGATCTCAATCATTTTAAAATATTGATTATATGTTGAAATCATAATATTTTGGACATATTAAAGTTTAAATACAATATATTAAAATTATTTTCATCTGCTTCTTTTTACCTGTTCTCATATGGCTACTAGAAAATTTACAATTACATATATGGCTTGCATTTGTGGTTTTTATATTTCTGTTGGACATCACTGATCTGGACTCTGAGAAGCATGTGAAGGGGGGGCAGGGGCCACCCTCCCAAAAGGCGCACACTGTGGGTTGTGGAAGGGGCAGAGACTTCATGTGAAGGAGGACCAGGAGGGCTTCAGGGAGGAAGCTGGTGTTCAGCTGGGCCTGGGAGAGAGAGTGGAACATGGGGAGGCAGACAGCAAAGGAGGAGAAGAAAGGGCACTTTAGGTAGGGCTGCTTGAGCAAAGGCCTAGAAGTAGAATATGGCCAGGTTTAGATAAAGAAATAGACCAATGTGTATCCTCATCGTGTACATGATGAGGACCAGGCTGCAGTATGTGCCCTCTGTCAACTTCTTCCTGTTCCACTCCCACCCAACTTGGGGACTTCACTGCCAAGAGCTCTTTTGACCAATGTCCCCTCAGGGAAGTGAACCAACATGGTGGGTTGGACAAGGCAGTCTGAAGAGCCTGGAGAGGACAGGCAGGGTCTCTGAGAAGACTGATTTCTTGGGGTCTCACTTTAGTGGGAAGCCATCTAATGTCTATCTGCTCTGTTTTTCAGCTGTCTTCTCTGCGATTTGCCAGCAGGATGAAGCTGGTCACCACAGAGCCTGCTGTCAATGAAAAGTATGATGCTGAGGTACTAAGGGGCTTGTGGACAGGTGCCCCACTGTGGGGAAGGTATATGGGTTTGCTACCTGGGTCACACAAGCCTGGCTTCCCTTCTTTCCTCAACCAAAGATAACCATGCAGCCCTGGATCAGTCCCTTTCTACGCTGGGATAGGCCAGAGTCTTCAGAGTCCCTGGAGAACCTTAGGGGCTGACACAGAGGTCAGGCCACCACCCAGTTCACATGTGAGGGAACTCTAGATACCCTGGGCTTCTACGTGAGATATGGACTATTTTTCAGAATTGCCTGTGTCACTGCAAAATCTCTTTCCTCCCAGCCTGAGTGATCCCTCCAAACAGAGCTGACCAATCAGAAGGAATGCACAGCATCACCATTAACCAGGGAAATGAAAATTAAAACCTCAGTGGAATTCCACTCTCAAACCAGCAAAAATGAATTTTTCTGACAATGCAAAAGGATGATGAGAATGTGGAGAAACAGGAACTCATCCATTTCTGGTTGGAGTGTAATTGATACAACCACTTTGGGGAGTATTTTGACAACATCTAGTATAGTAAAAACACATTTATCGTTAATTTGACTTTCCTGTAAGATGCTTATGGAATTGTAGTTACTGGAGACAGGAGCATTTGTATGCCCTAAGCTCATGACAAGTCAGTTACACTTTTCAGATTCTAAATCCTGAAGGAAAATTACAGTCCCTGGGGCTCTGTGGAACTAACCCATAGTTTGAAGGTTGGAGAGGGAGTGGAGCGTAGAGCACTGGTTCCCAAACTTGAACAGGTGTCAGATCCACCTGGCCGATTTGTTGAACCATGGGTCACTGGATCCATTCCCAGAGTTCCTGATTCTCTCCATCTGGGCTGGGGCCTGAGGATTCGCATTCCTAGTAAGTTCCCAGGTGATGCTGCTGCTCCTACTGCTCTCAGAGCCACACTTTGAGAAATACTGGCATACTGGGTTGGGCTGTCCTGGGTTCAACACCCTGCTCTGTAGCTGTATAGCCCAATGAAATGCCCTTTCTAAGACTCATGTTCTTCATTTGTAAATTGGGTAAATAACAGAATCTACTCTTAAAGAGGTCTAGTGAAGAATAAGATAATGTGTCGAAACCTCTTAGCACAGTGCTGTTGTGGGGTGTATGCTCAGCAATGTTACCTAGCACTCTCCTGACTTCCGCAGAGCAACAGTCACTTCTAGGTATAGTCTAGACACATTCTCATATGTGCATGTAAAGAGACTTACAGAAGAATGGTGCTCACAAGTGCTTGTTGTGATAGTGAAAACTTAGAAACACAATCAATATCCTTCCACAGGAGAGTAGCTAAATGAGGGAGCCAGAGCTAGAGCTACCAGGACAGATAAATCTCAAGTGAGAAAACAACCTGAGGATTGAAGTGGACCAAATGATAGCATCTATCATTTACACCAAGTATAAACATGCAGAGTGATGCTGATTATCATTAATGGGTGTATGTATGTATAGTAAAAAAAATGTGCAGTAGTAAAAAGACCAAACTGAAGCCAGAGATTCCCTCTGGGATGGCAGACTCCTGACCACGTTACTTGAGTCTGCTGTTTCTGAGGCATTTTTTCCATCCCCCAAATGCCCCTGGTTTTTATAAAGGAGTTGGTCAGCCAGGAGGTGCTGCCAGACCCTGTTCTGTGGGGTCTGCCTGAGCCCTGTGTTTCCAGGCAGCCGCTATCCAGTCAGTAGAAGAGAGAGAGTGGGAAGCCACTAAGCCTGCCAGGCATTAGGAAAAGTGGCTCCCATTTTCTCAAGGTGTGACTTGGAGGCTGATGTCCTGTGGGAGCAAATGGTCTGTTTCCTCACATCACCTTCTGATTGGCCCAGACATCTGAACCTGGCTCCTCTGTGCCACACTGAACAGAGTCATTAAGCTGGAGGCCCCCAGTGGCTCAGCCAGACTTTCTCTAGCTGGGCCATGATGCATTTTCTGCTGGGTGAAGGAGTGGATATGGACAGGTGGGATTGGCCACCAAGCCTCTCCCCTTGATCCCACAGGAAGGCTATACCTGAAGGAGATCTTCTTGGGGATTTCCAGAGGAGCAGAGCCAGGGTTTGGACCCTAGTCATGCGCCTTGAGTCCCAGGCTTTGTGTCTTAATTGCCACAGAGCCACTGGGACACCTGGGGTGTGTCACCCCTTGCTATGTGAGAGCCTAGGGACAAGAGGGCCTCAGTGCCTAGGTGACCTGGTTGTATGAGCGCTAGAGTATAGCAGACCTTTGGTCTGGGAGAGGGCCAGTGAGGCAGTGGACTAGTCTCAGGTTTGGTCACCAGTCCTGGGATCCAGGTGTTAGGGGCTCCCTCCAGTGGCCCTTTAATGACAACTAAAGGAAGCCCTGTTGTTCACAGGGAGGGTTCTCAGCATGAAGTCCCTTGTGCCTCTTTCATGGAAGATACTCAGAAGGTATCTATCAAATATCAAATTACTTAGCAATTCTTCTTCTCAAAATACATCATTTACTCACTCACCTAAAATCCATGGAGTGCTTACTATGTGCCAGGCACTTTTTGAAGCACTTGGGATACATGACTGTGCAAACAGAAACACAAATCTCTGTCTGAGTTTACAGTCTCTTGAGGGTAGGGGAGATGGATATTAATAATCACAATAAATAGGTAACTTCTAAAGCTTCACTTTCCAATACAGTAACTGCTACTCACATGTGGCTGTTTAAATTAGTTAAAATTAAAGTTCACTTTCTCAGTCACACTAGCCACATTTCAAGTGTTCTGTAGCTATATGTGGCTTGTGGCTACCATATTGGACAACACAGACATAGAACATTTCCATCATTGCAGAAAGTTTTTTTAGGCAGCACTGGTCTAGGGTATGCTAGAAGGTAATACGTGTTATGAAAAAAAATTAGAGATTTTTAGAGTGGTGCAGGGGTGGGGAAGGGATTGCAATTTTAAACAGGGTGATTGTAGTGTACCTAACATATAATATTTTGAACAAAGATTTTAAGGAGGTGAGGGAGAGTCATAGGAATACCTGGGAAAAGAACATCCCAGGGCAGAGAGAAAAGGCAATACAGAGGTGGGAGTGTATAAATTTGGTAGGAGTAGAATGAGCCAGGGAAGAGCAGTAGAAACAAGGGCATGGACACAGATCTCTAGAGCCTCATAGATCACTATGTTATTCTATGGAAATCTATAAGGACACTAATATATGAGTATAAAAATGTTCTTGCAGCATTGTTTGTAGCAGCAAAAAATTAGAGGTGACATATGTCCTTATCATTGGGGAATGGTGACATGTTCATGCCATGGTTGGGGAGGATGACAGTTATAACCGTGCATAGAAAGCATCCTGGAGTCCGTAGGCTGCACCAAATGGAGCATTGTCCTGGTAGACTGGAAAGAGCCTGGAGCCCCTGGGACTTGGGTTTGAGGTGGCCCTGTGGCATATGCTCACTTTGTTCTCAATCTCCTCTGCTGGAAGATGCAAAGGCCAGTGGCCTGGTCAGGTCCTCTCCGACCCTAACTCACCCCAGTTGGGGAAGGGTTACCAGTGGGAAGGGAATCACTCAGAAGCCAAGAGCACACCCCGTGGATTACCAGGAATGGCCAGGATGTCTGGGCACAGAATGAGGAATTGTGTGCTTGATGTGGAAGGGATGGGGTAACTTCTCTGATGACCTCTCCTGTTATCCTCCACCCCCATGTTTCCCTGGCAGCGAATGGTCAAGAACCTGGAGAAGGAGCTAGCGCTGCTGAAGCAGGAGCTGGCCATCCATGACAGCTTGGTAAGGGGCTAGAGACAAGGGAGGAGCGGGGAGATGCTGGGGCAGACAGCATAATGGGTCAAGGTAAGGGGAATGGGGGCAGGTAAGGGGGCAGCAGCAGGGGCCATGAGGGCCATGAGGACAGGGGGTGTGAGTCCTCTGGCAGCCTGTCTGGGCTGGTGTTCATGGTCCTGACTCAAGGCAGAGGCAGCACCTCCCTTTCCCTCCTCATAGTCCTCATCCTACAGAGTCTACTGAGACTCTGTCTGGAGTCGCAAGCCCCGTATCCACTGGCCTTCCCTTCTCTCCCCTATCTCTCTCTGACCCAAGCATCTGGTCTGTGTGTCAGGCCTTCTCTGCCAGGACTGGATGATGAAGGGAACAGAGCCAGCTTGGGTAGCCAGCAGGGCTTGTGCCCAACTTCCCTACTTTGGCTCTCAGAATGGCCCCTGCTACTCCTGATTGGGCTCAGGTTCTCATTTCGTATCCACATATTCTTCATCCTCCTTTAAGGCCAACCGTACCCTTGTGACCTACGACCCCATGGATGAAATTCAGATTGCTGAGATCAACTCCCAGGTGCGGAGATACCTGGAGGGGACGCTGGATGAGATCGATGTAAGGAACCCTTCTGTGGGACCACCATGCTCAGCTGGCTGAGCCTCCCTGTCCTGGGCACACCCCTGTGTGTGTTGTGCTGGCCTCATAACCTCACACTGAGTGGGTGCAGTGGGTAGAAGGTAGTGCCGGACCCCTGGTGTCAGGGGCCCATCTCACGGAACACATGCACAGGCCCTGGAGCCAGGCTTTCTGGGACTGAATCCCAGCTCCACTGCTTCTTTGCTAAGTGACCTCAGCAAAATGCTCAACCTCATGTACTTCAGTGGTCTCATCTGCACAATGGGGAGGAAACTGAGCGGCTGTGTCCCATAGAATGAAGCTGATAAGGGATGGTAGTTATGCTGGTTGTCTACAAGGCAGACCCCAGGGCCCACATTGAAGTGGGCCAGGGAGAGGGAGACAGCAGCCACACAAGGAAGGACCCTCAGGGGGAAAGATGCGTCCTGTTTTTACTGGACAGGCCATCAAACCCCTCTTCCAGGAGCCACATGGGCAGCACCCCCCGCCAACCCTGGCTGCTACTATGGGCAGCTACCAGAGGCAGGCCTGGGACAACTGAGGGGTGGGCTCTTCTGGCCTTCCCAGGAAGGGCAGTACCAAACAAATCTTTGATCAAGGGTAATGCTGTGAGCTTCAGGGCCAGGAGGAAAGCCAGTGCCCATGCAGAAAGGTTTGTAAATGGGCTCCATCTAAAGAGAACAGATTGGGCCTTGTAATCCTATCACCCTGGGAGGCTGAGGTGGGAGGATGGATCACTTGAGCTCAGGAGTTTGAAACCAGCCTGAGCAAGAGACCCTGTCCCTACCAAAAATAGAAAGAAATTAGCGGGACAACTAAAAATAGAAAAAATTAGCTGGGTGTGTTGATGTGCGTTTATAGTCCCAGCTACTCATGAGGCTGGGGCAGGAGGATCTCTTGAGCCCAGGAGTTTGAGGTTGCTGTGAGCTAGGCTGACACCACGGCACTCTAGCCTGGGTGACAGAGCAAGACTCTGTCTCAAAAAAAAAAAAAGACAACAGAGTGAACCTTTTGGAGGCAGGAGAAAGCTGAGAAAATACATTTGTTAAAATGATTTTTTTGAAAGTATTTTCAAGGTCTAGAATCATTTTCATTTTCATAGAGATCTCTACTTAGAAAAGGTAGTTTTTATAGCTTCATTAAATACTTAGTTTTAAAGCTATTAATCGGATGTTTTTCTACTCTTGAAGAGGGCTTGACTGCCACTTTGCTGAGAGGCTGTTTGCAGACATCCCCTTCTCAAGACAGATAGTCCAGAGGTCAGCCCAGGGGTCCTGATTTCTCTACTAACATAGACAGCCTGGTCAGTCCCTGATGCCTGTGGTCTAACCTCTGCTTTGCTCTCTTTCCTGCAGATAATCAACCTCAGACAGATCCAGGAGGTGTTCAACCAGTTCCGCGTGGTGCTGAGGTGAGGGACTTCCTCCCCTCCCCACACACACTCCTATATCAGGCTGCCATTTTCATTTCCCGTGATCTGGGCACTTACCTCCAGGAGCACCTCCTTCTCTCTCGTGGGTGAGGAGCCATATCAGAGTCCTTGGGGTGTGCCCAGGTGCCTGGTGGATGTTTACTTAGTTCATTAATTGGAAAGGAGGTCTTTATGGAGTGCTAGCCCTGAGTGTGCCCAGAGCAAGGCACTGTGAATATTCCCTACTCTCTCTACCTCAGGAGGCAGTTTTGTTTTATTTAGGTACAGACATACCCACAGCCTGAGTAGGTCATGCTGGGTGATGTCACAGAAGCTGATCACATGATTCCAAGGGGCCTGTTAGAGACAGAACCTTGGTGGGGGAGCATGGTCCTGAGTCAGGCTTACAGTCCTTGTTAAATGTCATCTTGGCGCAGACACACCGGGTACCTGAGGGTGGCCCGTGCAAGTTTTTGGGCTAGATGATGGGTTCGTGCACGGGGGCAATGAGCCCTTTTGTCTCTTTTGTTTAGTCTGGTTCATGATTAGAGCATTCCAAGGGGCCTCACCCAAATGACTTCTAATCCCAGGACTTAGTTTTTGCCCAAGTGGGTTGAGCACAGCTCTTCGTGTACCCTCTCTCCCAAGCCAACAGGAACAGGAAGTGGAGTCCGCTTTGCGCAGAAAGTATACCCTCATAGACAAGAATGACTTTGCAGCCATCTCTGCTGTCCAGAAGGTAAGCATGGTTGCCTCTTGCTAACAACACTCACCTCAGATTTTCCATCCTCAGACCTTTGCAAAGGCAGTAGGTGTCATGCATTAAACCAGAGCTAGGATTGCAACAGATAAAGGCAACATCAGGATGAGCGTAGATGTTCATGGGGTGACCTGTGTAAGAATAAACCACTTTTGAATTGAAAATGATTTCCATAAATTAGAGACATGGTTAATAATAAGCAAGACCTTGGCCGGGCGCGGTGGCTCACACCTGTAATCCTAGCACTCTGGGAGGCCGAGGCGGGTGGATCGCTCGAGGTCAGGAGTTCAAGACCAGCCTGAGCAAGAGTGAGACACCGTCTCTACCAAAAATAGAAAGAAATGATTTGGACAGCTAAAAATCTATATAGGAAAAAAAAATTAGCTGGGCATGGTGGCATATGCCTGTAGTCCCAGCTACTCGGGAGGCTGAGGCAGTAGGATCGCTTAAGCCCAGGAGTTTGAGGTTGCTGTGAGCTAGGCTGACGCCATGGCACTCACTCTAGCCCGGGCAACAAAGCGAGACTTTGTCTCAAAAAAAAAAATAATAATAAGCAAGACCAATTCCTGGAGTTTGATTGGAAACAAGCCTTACGATACTCAGAGTATGGAATGAGGCACCAGACTGGTGAGGGGGGTTGATGTGGAAAGTTGACATTTGGTAGGGTAGTCAGGGACAGCTCTGCTGGAGATAGCCTGAAGCTGGCATTAGCAGCAGCTAAACCTTGGTATATGAGGTGAACATGCCTACCATGAGCCTTGGGCCATATACGCTTGGGTCCTTGAGGGGCCCAAAGCCTTACTCTAACTCACGATCCTTTGGCTGCCCTCTCTATCTAGGCGGGGGTTATGGATGTCGATGGCCACCTAGTGGGGGAGCCAGATGGACAAGGCTTTGGAGTTGGGGTCGCCCCTTTCTCTTCCAAACCTGGGAGGAAATCTAAGTCCAGGAAGACATTCAAAGATCAGGTCAGGTGAGTGACTTTGCTGCTCTACCTGCTCAGTACCTGGCCCTCTGTGGTGGGCGAATGGGAGGACACGAGCTGTTCCCCCCTTCCCCCTCATATCTCAGCTACTTGTCACAACGGATGTCACTGCTGCCAATACTAGCAAATCTGTGGAGCCCAGGCTGGGGCTGGTTTGGAACCAGCCATAGCACAAAGGTCACCTCTCACCCTCACAGCAACCTCATGAGATGGGAGTTTAATGTCTCCATTATACTGATGAGAAAACTCAGGCTCAAAATGGGGAAGTCACTTCCCAAGGTCATGCCACTAATGAGTAGGGTCACAGCAAGAAGCCGGACCAACACTCCAGAGTTCATGCCTTCTGGTCCTTCATGTGGTACCCTTCCCTCCACCTCACCAGGGTCCTTCTGCTGACCAGCACTCAGGTCACCTAAAACCCCAATTCACCTTTCTGGCAGACTCATTTGCATGTGCAAGGTGGGAAGAATGTTTAGGTCCACTTAAGAGCCCACCTTCCCTGGGAGGTGCTGTGTAGCAGTGGCCAAGAGCACAGACTCTGGAGTTGATGCCTGGGCTTGTCTCCCTTCTCTGCGCTTCTTACACCAAGGGGTCACCTTGTGTGAGGCATGACAACCTCTCTGCACCTCTGTTTCTGTACCCCTAAAATGGGAATAATAATAATAGCATCAAAGTCACTGGGGTTGTTGTGAGAATAAGTGAGTGAATGCAGTCCCTGTGCATGAGCCAAAGCTGATTGTAGAAAACTATCATGTGCAGGGCAAGAGTTAGGTAGCAGCAGAAGAAAAGAAGAGGAAATGATGAGAAGAGCCATGGGCATCCTCCTGTCAGTTCAGTCCTGTTCAGATGTGTCTCTCCTGAAGGAAAGACACACTGAGTGCCATCACTTGGAGAGGGAGGATGGCTACTTTTCTGGGAGCTGGTATGGACCCTGATGTGTGGCGAGAACAGAGTGTGGACTGGTCAGAGAAGCAGGGCAGACCCATCCTGCTTTACCATTCATCCGCAGACAGACCCACCCTGGATGGGGGCTCTACCAGTCCTTCCAGGGATGACTGTGCACCTCATACCTCAGGAGCTGTAGTGGCTCCTGAGAACCTGCAGCCCATCCTGCAGGTCCATACACTTTTAAGCCATGGAGACCCATTCTTCCCAGGTGTCCCTTGCTGAGACTGCTGAGAGTTCCTTATTCTGATTAAAGGGATAAAAATGCTTTCTTCTCCCTCCCTATCTGCATGGGTTAGGGTCAGACTCTTTGCCCTGTGACCTAGGTATATGAACAAGATAGGAGCTGAGGAGGGTGGAGCACCTAGTATGGTGAAGGGTGGGAAAGGTCACTTGCCTTGGCATCTGAAATCCCTTACTGCCCATAACTGAGCCCTGGGGCTTCCCTGCCTTCTTCTTCCAGCTCCTTAACAAGAAAGGAAGGTGCTGGCAGCCCCGTGAGTGGCAAGGACCTGGACATGATTTCCACTTCTAAGACCCAGCTGGTTCCATCCTCCAAGGATGGGGATGTCAAAGACATGCTTCTGCGAGACCGGGAAACCTCCAGCATTGAGCCCCTTCCCTCAGACTCCCCAAAGGAGGAATTACACCCGATTAGGTAACCATCTGGTTTTTGTTTGTTTGTTTTTAGGCAAGCACGAAAATGAGGTTTATTGAGGACAGAAAGATAGGATTATAGGGCAAGAGCAAGATATAGGTTTAAGAGCATGGTACCTATGACTGGACCCCTTGTTGCAGCAAAGGGAGAGCAAAAGGAAGGGTGCAAAAAGAGTGGTAACCATCTAATGTTAGTTCCTGCACCAGATCAACCAAAACCAGAGTGTGATCCTGAACATGTAAAGAGTGCCTGCAGATACAAGAGAAATACAATAAGGTGTAATGGGCACGGCTGGGAACACAGTCCCGAAAAAAGAAACATGATGACTTACACACATGCAAAATGATCCAACCTCAGAAGTCATCCACAAAGATACACAATTAAACATAGAATCATTTTAGACCCTCCAAATAGCAATTATGTAAGTAATTAAAATGATATATCTTTTATATAAGTAACACATTCAAAAGCTACAAAATTCTCAAGGGATGAAAGAATGTAACTCCTTCCCTTTCCTCCAACCACCCAGTCCCCCTCCCTAGTGAGTTAGTAATTGAGTTTTTAAGAATATATCCTAAGGAAATAGAGATGTGGACAAGATTTATACAAAAAGATGTTCATTGCATCATTAATTAAAAAAGCAAAAAAAATTTCTTTTGAAACACCTTCAATAGCCAACATTAGGGAAAGGGCACTAAGTAAATTATTATCTCTGCCTTTGGATTGTGCAAGGATGTGCATGAAGAATTTTTTTCCCTTAGGCTACGAACATTTCCAAACCTTCAGAGAAGTTGAAAGAATTGTACAGTGAACATCTGTACACCGAGCACTCTCCAAATTCTGTAGTTAACCTGTTACCATACTTGGTTCATCATGTGAATATCCCTCTATCCTTCCATCTTATTTTTTTGGCCCATTCCAAAGTAAGTTGCCTATATCAATTCACTTACCCGTGCCTCAAAACTACATTTTACATCTCATTAACTAGAGTTTTCAAGGAGTTTTTAATAGCATGAAAGGGTGCTTCTGTGAAAAAAGTAAAATGTAAAATTATACAGAGCTGGACATGGTGGTGTGCGCCTGTAGTCCCAGGTACTCAGGAGGCTGAGGCAGGAGCATCACTTGAGCCCAGGAGTTTGAGGCTGCAGGGAGCTAGGATCTCACCTGTGAATGGTCACTGCACTCCAGCCTGAGCAACATAGTAAGACCCTATCTCCAACAATAAACAAACAAACAAACATACACACATACATAGTGCATGGCCTCAACCATTCAAAAATACATGAAAGAAATCCAGAAGGTGATACATGAAAGTGTGGTTGAATGAAAGGAAGTGAATAGTTTTTGTTTTATTCTGTTTTCTGTTTCTTACACTTTTACTTGCTTACCTCATTTTCTGCAGTGGGCATGTGCCCTTGTATGCTGCATAAGACAAAGATGAGGGAATGATTCCTAGACAGTTTAGCTCCTGTCTGAAGCAGGTGATGCCTAAGACTTCTGCCTCCTACCTATAGAAGCCCCAGGGAAGAAAGATGAAGTGCCTGATGGCTCCAAGGCCGCTGCCCCATTTCTCTCTTCTCCTTGGCTTCCTCCTCCATCTCCAGGCCCAGCACCCCACCCCCCAAGCCTATGGCCTTTGAGGAGTTTAAAAATGAGCGAGGTAGTGAGATCAACCGCATTTTCAAAGAAAACAAGTCCATTTTGAATGAACGGAGGAAAAGGGCCAGTGAGACCATACAGCGCATCAATGCCATCAAGCGGGAGATTGATGTGACCAAGGAGGCACTGAACTTCCAGAAGTCACTACGGGAGAAGCAAGGTAAATGTGATGAGAAGATGGCCAGAGGGTTATGGGGTCTCAACGTCATCCTGCTCCAAGTGGGACTGAGGCACTAGAGGATTGAGATGGGAGGCAGCCAGCAGGGATTGCTGGGATGTAGCCTTCACTCCTGGCCATATCACTTGGCCATGGTCAGCCCTGCAGGGCACAGAGTCCCTCCTTGTCAGCCAGCCTGTTGGTTCTCCATTATTGCATTATCTTAAACCTGGGTGCTAGGCCTTCCACCCAACACGTGCTACTGTCCCCAAAGAGGCCCTTGATCCTGTAGAGGTATCCTGGGAAATGGGTAGTTGGTGAGCTCTACAAGGTCCCCGGGTCCTAATGTGATCTCCTCAACAGCCATGGTGGTCAGATTGGGATGGGGACTATGGGACTATGAGAAGACAAGGAAGGAAATGAGAATGTGGCTACCAGAGGGCCAAGGGACTCAGTATCAGTAAGACCTTTCCCCATGCTGAATCTCTGACACTTGTGCCAGCCTGGCACATTCTCATCTCCTAGGGCAGGTGGCATGGGGGGGGAGCCCAGGCTCAAAAAGCAGGGACCCTTGATTTGTTACCCTGGCCTGGTGCCCTTGTCCCAGTGGCATGCTCTGCCCAACCCCTGTACTGTGGACCAAGTACTTGAACATGCAGAGGACTCATCTGGGAGGGCTGATTAAGTGCAGATTCCCAGACCCCCAGCCAGTCATTCTGACTCAGGAGGTATGAAGCAGGGCCCAGAACCTGCATTTTAAGTACTGACCATCCCAACTCTGAGGCAGGTGTTTCAGAGGACACACTGTTATTCATATTCCTGGCTCAGTTTCATTGTCTTTTTCCAGACAAGGCACAACACAGAATACTATTGGGCTTTCCCTTGATAAATCACAACCCTGTTCCAGACCAACTTTCGTGAGTGATCTCCAGATGTCACTTGGTTTATTCCTGCAGGTCAGATGGGTCATCTCACTCACAGGTGGTGTATTTTACACATTTACTTCTCAAAGGGCAACATTACTTTCAAATTCTTAGGGCTATTCTGCTCATATCCTATAGACCAACCATGACATGCTATTCCAGAGGATAAAGCCCCCTAAGGGTCTAGGAAACTGGAGAAGGCCAGTGATGGTTGCTTTAGATGTGCACCTACCCAGAACTTCTAGGGAGGGGACATAGTGATTACAGGACCAATAAGCACTTCTTTGTCCCCTCTGCCCATATCTTCTTTGAACATACAGCCCCTTATTACATATTTACATATTTAAAATAAAGTATATGCATGCTGTGCTGGCATATCATTTACTTCTAAGTATACCTGAAAATGGATCTTTTCAAAGGATGAGATGAAGAATAAATAAACAATATTTTTAAAATATTTTAAATTTTATCTATCAGTATCAAAAAACCACTCCATTTTTGCTCTTTTCCTCCAAAAGCAGTTGTTTTCCCACTGGTTGTTAAAATGCCAAATAAAATACCTTTATTTTGAGAGAACAGATCAAGTAAATTCATGTTTAAATATACCTGCTTAGATACCTTATGATTGACTGCCACTTATTGGCCTAGAAAGTCAGCATATATGGAACATTAGTCTTCTATAAAAGAAAAATACAAAATTGCTGGGGACAGTAGCACACCCCTAGTCCCAGCTACCCAGGAGGCTGAGGCAGGAAGATCACTTGAGCTTAGGAATTGGAATCCAGCCTGGGCAACATAGCCAGAGCCTGTCTCAAAAAAAAAAAAAAAAAAAAAAAAAAGAGATAGAGAAAATGTAAGAAAAATGCAAAATCCTTTAAGTTTTTTCTTGGAGATAATCAGAGATCCTCTATGTAGAACATAAGATGTTCACAGTCACTTCCAGCCTCAACAGAAGACTCTACTCTGTAGAGGATTTCTGCTTATCAAAATAACCACATCAGGGATGCCACACAGCACATAGACCACAGCAGAATGCTCCACATTAAAGATGGGAGAACTGGCCGGGTGCAGTGGCTCACGCCTGTAATCGTAACACTCTGGGAGGCCGAGGCGGGAGGATTGCTCGAGGTCAGGAGTTCGAGACCAGCCTGAGCAAGAGCAAGACCCCGTCTCTACTAAAAATAGAAAGAAATGATCTGGACAGCTAAAAAATATATATAAATAAATATATATATATATATATATATGTATATAAAATTAGCTAGACATGGTGGCACATGCCTGTAGTCCCAGCTACTCGGGAGGCTGAGGCAGAAGGATTGCTTGAACCCAGGAGTTTGAGGTTGCTGTGAGCTAGGCTGACGCCACGGCACTCTAGCCTGGGCAACAGAGCAAGACTCTGTCTCAAAATGAAAGAAAGAAAGAAAGAAAGGAAGGAAGGAGGGAGGGAGGGAGGGAGAGAAGGAAGGAAGGAAGGAAGGAAGGAAGGAAGGAAGGAAGGAAGGAAGGAAGGAAGGAAGGAGGAGGGAAGGAGGGAAGGAGGGAAGGAGGGAAGGAAGGAAGGAAGGAAGGAAGGAAGGAAGGAAGGAAGGAAGGAAGGAAGGAAGGAAGGAAAGAAAGAAAGAAAGATGGGAGACCTGGTGAGGGTAACTGTGGAACCCTCCCACCCCAGATCCCAGAACCCAGAGTCAGGACCCTTGCCTCATCCATTAATGATGTCAGAGGAAGTGCTAACACTTTCCTCCAGCACCTGGAGGCTGCCTTGTGCACTCCAGTCCCTCACCTCCAGTCACATGCAGAACTCACTTACCCTACACTTGAGAGGGGGGGTTGATGTGATGATGCCTTTGCTAAGCTTTCAGGTGCTGTGGGCAGTGGACAGCAGGACGAGTGTCTTTGCAGACCGTATTATTTTGTCTTAACCTGACAGTTCTCATCACACTGACCTTAAAAGGTTCATGCAAAAAGACTAATAGCATAACTGGCCAGGCAGAGTGGCTCACATCTGTAATTCTAGCACTCTGGGAGGCTGAGATGGGAGGATTGCTTGAGATCAGGAGTTCGAGACCAGCCTGAGGAAGAGCGAGACCCCGTCTCTACTAAAAATAGAAAAATCAGCCAGGCATCTGTAGTCCCAGCGACTTGGGAGGCTGAGGCAGGAGGATCGCTTGAGCCCGAGAGTTGGAGGTTACAGTGAGCTATGTTGATGTCACTGCATTTCAGCTTGGATTCCAGAGTGAGACTCTGTCTCAAAAAAAAAGAAAAGAGACCCTTTGAAATGTAGATTTACATCATTGTTACCAATAAGGAACCTTGCCTAAGTGCCTTGTGGTACTAGCCAATGATGGCAAGTTATGCATATAATTTACAAAAAAAAAAAAAAACATTTGCATAATAGGGGTGTTTACTAAATATCTTTGGCCAATAGGGTTTAAGATCAAAATGAGTGTGGGGCATGGGTCATCTCTACTCTTTTCCTCTGCCACCTCTGTTTGTCCTAAAATACCAGTGTGGCCCCACTGATCTGAGCTCCCTCTCCCTATGAGACATGCCCTGGCAGCCTGGCCGCCGCCTTCTTCTTCTTCTTCTTCTTTTTTTTTTTTTTCTATTTTTCTACTTTTTGGTAGAAACAGGATCTTGCTATGTTGATCAAGTTGGTCTCGAACTCCTGGCCTCAAGTGATCCTTCCCCTCAGCCTTGCAAAGTGCTGGAATTACAGATTTGCCCATCTCCTTGTCACACCCCAGCCTTGCCTGTGGTCTCCAGTCTTTGTGATTTGCCAACACTGTTCTCTCCTGGAATGCCTTCCTCCCCCACCCCAGGTAGATGCCTCCTCATTCTCTGACCTCTTCCATCACCTTGCAGGTGAGTATGAAAACAAGGGGCTGATGATCATCGACGAGGAGGAATTCCTGCTGATTCTGAAGCTCAAAGACCTCAAGAAGCAGTACCGCAGCGAGTACCAGGACCTGCGTGACCTCAGGGCTGAGATCCAGTACTGCCAGCGGCTGGTGGATCAGTGTCGGCACCGTCTGCTCACGGGTGCGCCAGTTGGGAAGGCTGGCTGGCCACCTGAGGTCCAGGGGGGCTCAGGGCAAGGTCACAGCTTGAGTTCTGGGAACACCATCAGAGCTTTCACTGGCAGAGGCGGGGGCAGGGTAGGGGCTTCAGATGTGTAGTTTCCAGGACTGTGAGGGCCAGAGGTGGAGATGTGTACAAGGCGAGACCCTGGAGCAGAAAGTGAACAGGCAATCAGCTTGCAACAGGTATAAGACAGATGGGTGCACATGGCCTTTACCCGCTTGCTCACAGGGGCTCCCTCACACCTCACAGTTCTGTCTCCTCATCTCCTTGCAGAATTTGACATCTGGTACAATGAGTCCTTTGTCATCCCTGAGGAGATGCAGGTGGCACTGAAGCCAGGCAGCAGGATCCGGCCAGGCATGGTACCTGCCAGCAGGATTGTGTCTCTGGTGAGCAGCACAAGGGCAGGGGCATGGTGATGGTTGAGCATGGGGCAGTGGGCAGTGCCCCTTGTCCTCTGTCCTCTCCACACACATGGCAGTATGTGAGGTGTTCCCAGCCTCTCCCACAGCTGGCCCAGGCAGGTGGGCGGGTACAGTTATTGGGGGATGGAGACACAAAACACCACGCTTGCTGCTGCTGCCCTTTTGGGGTTGCTCATCCTGCCCCTGGGGTTGCTCACCCTGCTTATCAACTGCCAGGTGGCAGTTACAGCGTGGTGTCTGTGAGGATACTGACAGACATGGAGGCTAGAGGGTTGTGAGATGCTCTCGGTGGGGGTCTGCAAATGTAGCAAGGTACTGCCTTGATGCCCACCACAGGCCCAGCCAGGGTGTATCCTGACAATGCCACACTAAAGGGACTGTGCTGGGTTGGGCCTCCCCCAGGGAGAAGATGACCAGGACAAATTCAGCCAGCTGCAGCAGACGGTGCTACCTGAGGGCCCTGATTCCATCTCCTTCTACAATGCCAAAGTTAAGACAGAACAGAAGGTAACTCAGGAAGTTCATGTTTCTTAGGAGGGTGGGGGACTTAGGGACCTCATTACTAGGAAACCCAGGATCACACTCCCTACTTTAGAGAGGTAGGGGAGGAATGGCTCCAGCCCAAGGAGATCCGGAGTCTCCCACACTCGGTGGGTGTCTTCTGCCAGCTCCAGACTAGGATTGGGCTAGACTGTAGAGAGGTCCCACAGTAGAGGGGACTGTGGAGGGGACCTGACTGGTGAGTGCTAAGCTAGCCCAGGTATGGTTCACAGCCCAGGACATGGCCTAAGGATCCCGAGGCCACTGCCTATCAGGGAGGACCTCTCTAACAGGGGCCAGCTTGCATAGGTGGCAGAGGACAGAGGACCATATGCAGCCGAGGCAGAGCTAGACATTGTATCAGCCATAGGTTGTGTCTGGTACTCGCCTCCCTGAGCAGGTTGGGCTGGAGCAGAGGTTCTCCACTCAGCCAAGGCCCAGCCTGGAGCCAGAACACAGCGGGGCTGTGTGCTGTGCACTCCTCTGTGCCCAGAAACAGTACTTACACAGCAGGGGACAGATGCACAAGGGGCAACTGCCCAAGTGAGCTCATTCTTTTAAAAATATTTTCATAGTTACTTATTTACATTTTCATTAAGTGATATATTCATGTGTTTTAAGTATTAAAAAAAACCATGAAAGTATAAACACACTATCCCCCATCCATCAGTTCCCACCAATGCCCTCTGACAGGAAACCCCTTTCACTTGTTTCTAGCGTTCCCCTTGCACATTGTCCTGCATCTTGCTTTTTCCACTTAGCAGAACCTCCTGAAGATCATGCTGTGTTGACCTGTAGGTGCTTCTGTGTTCTTTTCTTTTCTTTTTTTTTTTTTTGAGACAGAGTCTTGCTCTGTTGCCTGGGCTAGAGTGAGTGCCATGGTGTCAGCCTAGCTCACAGCAACCTCAAATTCCTGGGCTCAAGCGATCCTACTGCCTCAGCCTCCCAAGTAGCTGGGACTACAGGCATGCACCACCATGCCCGGCTAATTTTTTCTATATATATACATATATATATATATTTTTTTTAGCTGTCCAAATCATTTCTTTCTATTTTTAGTAGAGATGGGGTCTCACTCTTGCTCAGGCTGGTCACGAACTCCTGACCTGGAGCAATCCACCCGCCTCGGCCTCCCAGAGTGCTAGGATTACAGGCGTGAGCCACCATGCCCGGCCCTGTGTTCTTTTTTCTAATAGCTGCATAGTAGTATTCCATTAAAATCTATTTAATCCATTTCATATTGATGGACATTTAGGAGTTTCCATTTCTTTACTATTACAAATATAGCTGTGATAATTAACCTTGTACAAATGTGAATTCACACGTGTGAATATATTTGAAGGGCAGTTTTGTAGAAGTGAATTTCTTGGTCAAAAGGATATTTGTATTTTTGATGTTTGCTGCCAAATTGTCTGCCTAGAACTGAACCCATCTGCACCACAGCAGCTACAGAGCGTATGGGATGCTTGTTCCCCACAGCCTTGCACACAAGATATATTATCCCATTTTTTGTGTTTTTCCAATGTGAAAGATGAAAAATGGTCTTTCAGTGTAGCTTTAATTTGCATTTATCTTACTATAAGTGAAGTTGAGCCTCTTCCTAAGTTTATGAGCCATTTTAATTTTTTCCTGTAAACTGTTCATATTTTTGCCCATTTTTCTATTGGTTTTGGGGACTTTTCTTATTAATTTATAGGAACTCTTTATGTGTTAGGGAAATTAGCTCTTTATGATATGAGTTGCAACTATTTTTTCCTGTTTGTCATTTGTCTTTTGTCTTTATTTATGGTTTTTTGTAATTATTTTGATTTTTATGAAATCAAGTTTTCTTAGTCCATTCAGGCTGCTAATAACAAAATACCTTAGATTGGGTAATTTATTGATCATAGTTCTAGAGGCTGGGAAGTCTAAAATCAAGGTGGCAGCAGAATTGGTATCTTGTGAGGGCTTTCTCTCTGCTGCAAAGATGGCATGTTCTAGCTGTGCCCTCAACATGGTGGAAGGGCAAAAGGCTAAAAGCTCCCTCATGCCTCTCCTATAGGGGGGCACTTAATCCTATCCATGATGGCAGAGCCCTCATGACATAATCACCTCTCAAAGGTCCCCAATATCATACTGTGGGGGTTAGATTTCAACATATGAATGGGAGACACCAATATTCAGACCATAGCATGAGTTTATCAGTCTTACTGGTCTTTTCTTTCTTATTTTCTGGATTTTGTGTCATAATTAGAAAGTCCTTCCCCCAAATGGAGTTCACTCTTTACATTTAGGATTAAGCTGATGTCTTCACTGACTTGATGGCTGTGAGGAGCTGAAGCCCTTTCAGAGAGGTTTGAATGAAATGGGTTTGTTATGTGGATTCTGAAGGTCTCATAGAGCAGCACTTCTCACCCTGTGCTATGCATACAAATCACTGGGCATCTTTTTGGAGTGCAGATACTGATGGAGCAGTATCTAGGGTGAAGCCTGAGATTCTGCATTTCTATTATAATAAGCTCCTAGATAATGTCCACGCTGCTAGTCCAGGACCACCCTTTGAGTAGCACACTTTGAGACTCTTAGAACCTGCCCTTAATTAGATTGAAGAAGTTTTCTATTCCTAGTTCATTGAGTGTTTTTTTTTTTTTTAAATCATGAAGGGATATTGGAACTAATATCTTTTTGCCTCCCTCTTCTTTCTATTTTCCTGTTTAGGACTCTGAATAGATGTATTTTAGACTTTCTCATTCTGTCCTCTATATCTGTTAAAACTCTTGTTTCTTCCAGATCTTCATCTCTCTATGCTGTAATTTGGGTAACTTCTTTAGACTTCTGTTCCAGATGCCCTCCTCAGCTGTGTCTAATCAGCTTTATCTAAAAATTCTATCTGGTTCTCCTTCAAATATACTTGGTTACTTTTGATAAACTCTTATTTCATGCTCTTTTAAAAAAACAGCTTTATTGAGATATAATTTACATACCATACAGTTCACCCATTTAAAGTGTACAACTCTGGTTTTTAGTATATTTACAAATATATGCAATCGTCACCACAGTGAATTTTAGAACATTTTATGCTCTGCCTTTTTTGCTCCAAATATTTCAATGTTTATGTCTTAAGAACAAGGATATTCTTTTATATAATCATAATGCCATAATCAAAATTAGGAAAATTAACAGTGATACGGTACTACTTAATCTAAATTCCATATTCAACTTTTGACGATTATCCTAATGATGTCCTTATAGCTATTCTCCCCTCTTGCCCCAGTCCAGGATCCAGTCTAAGATCACGTTACATTTAGTTGCTATGTCTCCTTTAATCTAGAACAATTCCTCAGTCTTTCCTTGTGTTTCATAATTTTTGAAGTATACAGGCCAGTTTTAGTAGAATGCCTCTCAGTTTGGGTATGTCTGATGTTTTCTTGTGATTTAAATTCAATTTATACATTTTTGGCAGGAATGCCACAGAAATGATGTTATGTGTTTCTTGGTATATCATATCGGGAGGCACATGATATTGGTTTATCCCATTATTGGTGAGGCTAATTTTTTTTTTAAAGATAGTTTCACCCTTCCACCTAGGCTGAAGCACAGTGGCACAATCATAGCTCACTGTGGCCTGGAACTCCTAGGCTCAAGCGATTCTTCTGCCTCATCCTCCTGAGTAGCTAGGATTACAAGCTCATGCCATCATGTCCAGCTAATTTTTAAAGTTTTTTATAGAGACAGGGTCTCACTATGTTGCCCAGGCTGGTCTCGAACTTCTGGCCTCAAGTGATCCTCCCACTTTAGCTTCTCAAAGCACTGGGATTACAGGCATGAGCCACCTATTATAAATTATTTTAAACTTGCTTTAACTAGTGTAAGTTACTTCAAGATCATAGAAAATATCTTGAACCAAAATGATAGATCATAGAACCAAAATTATTTGCATGGTTACCACCATGAATTTCTCTCTTGATATCCCAGACAAACCTTGCATTTCCTTTAGTTGTTTCAAAGTCTCAGATAAACATTTAAATTCTAAATCATTAAACAGAAGAATCCTATATTTCTACAGGTCAAAATTCTTTTGTCCCAATCTCTATGAGAACTTTCTGCACTGGTCATTTTTAATGTTTAATGTTTAAGACAAACATGCACAAACTTTTTGTCCAGATACTTGAACCATTCCATGCTCTTTTGATTCTACCTTATATTTATTTAAATTTTTCACATATGTTTTTATGTAGGAAATATATAGGATCAGATCTTTCAAGGTAAAAATCTACTTCCTATTTTGCCAGGTCTCATGATGGTGTGTGTGTGTGTGTGTGTGTGTGTGTGTGTGTGTGTGTGTGTGTGTGTGTGTGTGTGTGTATGATGGTGTGTGTGTGTGTGTGTGTGTGTGTGTCACATAAGTTGAAATTACTTTCCTTCTGAAAGGGTTTGCAGTTGCTTTTGGCAGTTAGTCATGGGGCATTACCAACCCAAGACCATTTTAGCCCCCTTTATGAATTCCAGCTTAATGTGGGAGCTTCAGGTTCAGTTCCCTACTTTGTGAGGACTCCATATTCCAAGCTAGTTTTAGCATTTGCTTTCTGCCTACTGTTTCTGTTTCAGCCCACATTTTTCACCTGCTTTCTAAGAGCATAGCAATGCACTAAAAGAGTAGAATTTGTGAACATATAGTTGATTGAAGTTGCAGAGGGAGGGCCTTTCAGAGTACGTGGACCCTAATTCCTCTGGAGACAGAATCCCCTTCTTTTCTTTTTGAACCTATTCCATGTCAGAAACTTTCAAGTATGCTCTTGAAACATACATGCCTTCTTTTAAACATGCCTGCCAGACCATTTTAAAATAGTTTTACACACTTTCTGTAAGATGAAAGAATGAAAGGGTTTGAATGAAATGTTATTTCTGTGGGTCGGGTGCGGTGGCTCACACCTGTAATCCCAGCACTTTGGGTCGCCAAGGCAAGAGGATTGCTTGAGGCCAGGAGTTCAAGAATAGCCTGGGAAATATAAGAAGACCCCATCTCTACAAAAAATGATTTTACAAAATTAGCTAGGTGCAGTGGTGCACACCTGTAGTCCTAGCTACTTGGGAGGCTGAGGCGGGAAGATCTCTTGAGGCCAGGAGTTCGAGGCTGTAGTGACCTATGATTGTGTCACTGCACTCTAGCCTAGGTGACAGAGCAAGTCCCTGTCTCAAAAAAAAAAAAGGTTATTTCCCACAGAATTGGGGCTAGTCAGAAGGAATCTGTCCCAAAACTATGATGTTTACAGGACAAATGATAGGGTGAATGTCAGTGGGCTGGATTCTGTGTCCCTGTTAAGTCCACAGCTCCTAATCAATTCCTGTTTTCTCTCCTTTTATGTGTCTAGCACAGTTACTTGAAAACCACGATTGGCCTCCAGCAGACACATAGAAAATAGAGTCTCATCACCAGTACCTTAAAGGATGAAATCAGCAACTCCAACCTGCTCTAGCAGAACTGCTAAACCACCTACCCAGAGTTCCAGCCACTCTGCTCCAAGGCTGGGACCCAGCCCAGAGAGCACATAATGACCAAAGGACACCCTTGGTCGTTGCCACAAAACACTTTTGATTTTAATTCACTGTCTTATATACAGGGTTAAAATAACTTTTTAGTTTGGATGTTACTGCTCATCTAAGAACTTTGTTTTATTTCCTATCTGAAAGAATGTCTTCCCTATATACAGGTGGGGTCAGGACTGAGTTTTAAGTAGGAAAGCAAAATGTAGCTCAGCCAGGTGCTTCCTGGCAGGCCTTTGTCCCCTTGGTCACCTCTTTCCTTTCTTAGATGGACATCTGGGGGTGAGCTTGGTCTGATGAGCCCTGCTTCTCTCAGCTCCCTTAGGCCCTAAATTCTCTTAGGGCATTCTTTCTGTGTTCCTGAGCCAGTGAAGACAGGAGGAGGTCCTACTCCCTTGGCAACCAGGAGATGATCGGGTCTAGCCACTGACTCCAAGAGGGATGAGGCAGAGCTGGGCTCACGTGCCAGGGAATGAGTGAGCAGCTTCTGGGGGACATGCCCTCTGTGTTCCCAGAACACCACAGCCTTCCCTATCTAGTATGTATGTGGGCTGTGTGTCAAGGTTTTTCCCCCTCACCTCCTCTTTTCTCTCTTTCTCAGTGTGTAGGCTGCAGATAAGCAGAAGTGAAAGTGGCCAGTTTACCCTGAATAGGAACAGAGATCACACTGTCAGGATTATACAGGGAAGAGAAGACATTAGAAATTCTCAGGCTGGGCCTTGTGCCCTTGGTGGTGATACTAAAGAGAAAGAGTTCATTACTTTGCTCAGAGAACAAACTCAGGCCCTCTGAGGCCTCCTGAGCTGATAGTCTCCACTGAGTAAAAGGTTTCAGCGCTTCCTTGGAATCTTTCCTCTCACACTCCTGTTTTTGTGGGTAAGGGCCTTGGACTTGTAGTCTGTGAGTGCTCCCTCCATCTGAAACCCATCAATCACTTGATGTTGCTGTGATTGGGCCAATAGTAGGGAGGAGGTTCTGATCACCTGGAAGCCCTGTCATTGGAAGCTATGAGAGAAAAAAAATTCAGATCACATCTGGTGGTGATGTCCAGCTCTGGGACCACTTTATATGAGGAAAGATGGAAGGAACCAGATCTTCTTACCTAAAGTGGAAGAGAAATGTGCCAAAATGGAAGGAATAGCAAGAGGATTTGGCTTGTATGGTCCCAAAATGAAAGCTAGATAAGTGGGAGCAAACATTTTTGAACAAAGTGGAAATGGCTGAAAGACAGATTGTTATCTCAAAATAAGAAGAGGCTTAAAATAAGAGCAGTCCTGGCATGAAGTTAGTAGTGAGAGCCCCACAGCAGTAGGCTGTTGGGTAAGGAGGTTGTACCCAGTAGAAGGTTGAACTGGATGGTGTCCATCCAATCAAAGGCTCCATGATTCTGTTCTTCAGCCCATCAGCAGACAGATGTGGGTTTTGTTGATGAGAGAAAACAGGATTTCCTTGAGATTTTTGCCCTCTCCCCTCACCAGCCCCTTTCTCTTTCACTGACTGATATACCGTGGTCCTGAAACAGCTCTCAGAGACTCTTTACAGAGGCCTTAGGCAGAGGGTTCTGACTCTTTCCCTTCTTGGCTGCCCCTAACCTTATGAGGACTTGTTTGGCATTCAAACAGGGAGTACACCTTCTTGTTGGGGCCACAGGATACAGCTGTTTGTGGTATCACCAGACCCTCTTCCCTTCAGTTCCTGTTGCTGGCTGGAATGGCATGGCCCTGCTGGACGTCCTGCCCACAGGAGTTCTCACCCAGTCCTAGAGTCTGTTAGCCAAGACAAACTGAGCCTCTGTAATGGCACTTGGTCCTAGATGCAGTCACATTTGTCTCTAGTTCATCTGTCATCACACAGGCCTCTTTGGTCAGTTCTGGCACAAACTGAAGTAAATCATCAGGGTGGACAGAGCCACAGTAATAAAGCAGGACAGTGCTCAGGAGATCATGCTCCACTCAGACTCCTTACAGGAGCGCAAGCTTCCAACATGAGAGGAAGGTAGGGGGCATTGGATTCACTCAAATGAGCCTGTCACTCCAGAAAATAATTCCTGCTCAGTTAATCTGACCATCCATATCACCCCTGAAGGGACTTCCAGTTCCAAAAATGTGACAGATGAGATAACCTGAAAACATTCCTACTACAAAAAGAGATATTGGCTAAAGTGTAACATTCTTTTAAATACAGTTGACCCTTGAACAACATGGGTTTGAACTGTGTGGGTCCACATATACTGTGGATTTTTTTCAACCAAATGAGCATCGAAAATATAGTATTAGTGGGATGCAAAACTCGTGTATAAGGAGGGTTGGCCGAGAGAGGTGGCTCAAGCCTGTAATCCTAGCACTCTGGGAGGCCGAGGCGGGAGGATCACTCGAGGTCAGGAGTTCGAGACCATCCTGAGCAAGAGAGAGACCCGGACTCTACTAAAAAATAGAAAGAAAGTAACCAGACAACTAAAAATACATATAGAAAAAATTAGCCAGGTGTGGTGGTGCATGCCTGTAGTCCCAGGTACTCGGGAGGCTGAGGCACTAGGATTGGTTGAGCCCAGGAGTTTGAGGTTGCTGTGAGCTAGGCTGATGCCATGGCACTCTAGCCCGGGCAACAGAGAGAGACTCTGTCTCGAAAAAAAAAAGAGGGTTGACTTTTCCTATAAGTGAGTTCTGCAGGGCCAACAGCAGGTCATTATCCATGGATTTTGGTATACGTGAGTGGTCCAGGACAACTGTACAAAGTTAAATTTGTAGGAAAGGGAACTGCCAGGAACTGGAGACAAAAGGAGAACTGAAAACCAGAGTAGTCAGCATGTGAACTGGCTGTGGCTTAGGGACCAGGAGAAGGTGTGTGAGTGGATTGTTGCTCTTGAGTGTTTTTTGGTTTCATTTTGTCTTTTTGGAGGCAGAGTCTACCTCTGTCACCCTGCCCCAGGTAAAGTGCAGTAGCGTCATCATAACTCACTGCAACCTCAAACTCCTGGGGTCAAGCAATTCTCCTGTCTCAGCATCCTGAGTAGCTGGGACTGTAAGTGTGCACTACCACACCCGGCTAATTTTTTCTATTTTTGGTAGAAACAGGGTTTTGCTTTTGCTCAGGCTGGTCTCGAACTCCTGACCTCATGTGATCCTTGAGCCTTGGCCTCCCAGAGTGCTAGCATTACAGGCGTGAGCAACCGCTCCCAGCCTGCTCTTGAGTGTTAATGTCCACACAAGTACAAGAAATGAGACTTTGGCCGATGCCAGAGAGGAAGTTAGAAATGGGACTCCCTGGATAAAAGTGGCCTGAAGCCTTCATCCTTGGTGAAGAGGTAAGCTAGAAAAAGTTCCCCCACTGGCACGGAGAAATAACAAGGAAACTTTCCCCAGGGTTGAGGGGGAACAGGCTCCATGAGAATTTGCTACCATGTACAGATTTGGTATTCAAATTTACACTATGTGGTTCAGGAACCACCTGGCTGAGGAATTAGCATAAAAATTAGCCCCAGGCTGGTGACAACCCTGAAACACTTAGTAAAATAAAATTTTAAAATCTGTGCATGCTCTTTACCCAGTCATACAGCATCCCCACATAAAAAGCCCTAGTAAACATGAGCTCCAAAAATTAAACACACACACCCAGAAACAACCTACCATAGTGGAGGCACAATGAAAACAGGATCAGACTTATAAGAAATTATTTGGATGAATATATGTCTGCATATATGCTTATATATACATATATAATACAACATGTTATAAATACAGAAGTAATCAAAAAATGAGAAAGACTATTAAAATAGACTGCACATTTTTTTGGCAGGGAGAGACAGGGTCTTGTTATATTGTCCAGGATAGTCTTGAACTCCTGGCCACAAGTGATCTTCCCATCTTGGCCACCCAAACTGCTGGCATTTATAGGTGTGAGACACAACACCTGGCCACATTGCAGATTTTTTAAAAAGCAGAACTTCTAGGAGTGAAAAAAGAAGTCCTAAAAATTAAAATGACAGACTAGAAACAGTGAAAGAAAGAATTAATGACCTGGAAACTAGATCTGAGGGAATTGCCTAGAATGTAGCATAGAGGGATGAAGAAATGGAAAATTGAAAATGTGGATAAGAGCTATGCTGGACAGAATGAGAGGATCCAATATACATCTAATCACAGATCCAGAAAGAGACAATAGAGAGATCACTCTCTTGGTGATCTCATTCAATGATGGCTTTAAACATTGTCTAAACACCAACCCCAATTTTATATATCCAGCCTAGACCACACTCTTGAGCTCTAAACCTGTATAGTTAACTGCTAACTTGACATTTCCACCTGAATATCTAGTATACATCCACAAATCAACATGTTCAAAACTGAATGCCTAATTGTACCCCAAACATGATTTACCCATGGCCTCCCTTATCTCAGCCCAATTGATCAGGCTAAAATATTTAGTTTTGTAATTCACTCCTCTCTTTCTCTCACACCCACAATGAATCTGTCAAGAAATTCAGTAGGCCTTATCTTCCTACTATATTCAAAATCTGACCACTTCTCATGACTTCTACTGCCCCAACTCTTATCTATGCCACTCTCATCTCTTGTGTGGATATTGCAACAGTTTCCTGTCTCCCACCTTCCTCCTTTGCTCTCTCATAATCTATTTCCAGAATAGGAGCCTGCTTGATCCTTTTGAAATATGTTAGATCATGTCACATCTCTTTTCAAACTTTTAATGGCTCCCTCTTTCTCTCAGAGTAAAACCCAAGTCCTTACAACAGCCCACAAGCCACTATGCCTGGCTAATTTTTCTATTTTTTGTAGAGACAGAGTCTCGCTCTTGCTCAGGCTGGTCTCAAAATCCTGAGCTCAAGCAATCCTCCTGCCTCGGCCTCCCAGAGTGCTAGGATTACAGGCATGAGCTACCACACCCAGCCTTCTATATGATCTTGACTCCTGTGATTTCTGTATTCTCATCTCCTCTACTGTCCCCCTTGCTCACTCTACTCCAGCCACATGGGCTTCCTTATTGCTCCTCAAATGTGCCAGGCAGCTCCTGCTTTGGGACCTTTGCAAAGGTGGTTCCCTCTGCCTAAAACATTCTTCCCCCACATGTCCACATGACTCACTCCCTCACTTCCTTCAAATCCTTGCTTAAATGTCACCTTCTATAGCAGGTGCTGTCATGCCACTATTCCTTGCACTTGCCATTCCTGCTAATGGCTTCCTACTGAAAGCATCTGCAACTTTCTACATAAAGTCTTTCTCTATGTAGGTGCTGCTTCAGGGTGGCCTCAGATGCTAGGGAATTAACACCTTTAGGAGCAACCTTAATTTGCCTTTGCCCTGTAACCTAACATATTCACAGGTTCCAGGTATTAGGACATGGACATCTTGGGAGGAGGGGACATTATTCTGCTTACTGCAGTCACAAGTGAAGCAAAAGTTTGTTGACTAGATGGACTTTCTGATGTCCTGGGCTACCACATGATCACTGGTAACACCGTCAGGGAAACCAAGGTGCTCTATCCCACAGGGTGTTACTACCACAGTGGTACTCTATTCAGCAGGGCGCTACAATCAGTATGACAATAGGACCAACATGGCACTTGAGCCATAGAGTACCTGTATCTGACTGAGGAAAGCTGTTAGGCAGCAGAGCCTGAGGTCAGCCTCACTGGCCAGCATACACCAGTGAGGTGCCAGAACAGAGATATAATCAAAGTGGGATGAACAGATTAACAAGTAAGGACCATTAACTCTCCCTATTCAGGTTTCCTTACCCAGGCTCTCAGGAAGCAGGGGAAGAGGAGAGGGCAGACCTCTTGAAGTGGTGGTGGTAGGGGGAAATGCTGAAATACAGAGGCAGAATTCTATATACGTTTGTTTTGTGATTGTTGAATTTATACCCACTACATTTCTCTTTGTACCAGCCTTGGCTGGTTTCTTCCCTGTGAGAGGGAATGTCCAAACATTCAAGTTTATCAACAGCATCAGATCCTTGGACCTGCATTCTGCAGATTCATTTACTGCGCTGGGAGCTTGGTACTTTGGCCTTTCTCGAATTTACCCCCTAAAGACATGTTTTCTGGCCCTTTCCATCCAAATGCTCTCTTCAGAAATAATCAAGACTCTGTGCCTCCTAAATTTGCCAAATAGGTTTTTCTGTAACGAACCCTTCCTTTTATAACTTAAGCTCTTTGCCCTTTGAAAGTCCTTTTATTTACTAATTTGCAAAGAATGCTTTGGTTTAGTCATTAACAGTGATCACTGCTCTTGACACACACTGTCTATTTTTATTGTACAATCCATGTTTTAACCACATTGAAGAAAACAATTTAGGAAAAAAAAAAATTCCTCATGTATCTCCCACCTAACGCATAAAATTTTTTCAGTTTACCACAGAACCAAAACAGACCCTGACTCATTGAAATCAATGTTCTAGCTTTTGTACTTAAAATGCTATTATACACATTTCCGTGTTGTTTGCCTTCAACATTGCAATTTCTGTTGACTGCCTGGTATTTTATCACATTGATAATTTGTCATGTCTTAAGCCATTTCCCAAATATAAGAGTTTAGGCAGATTGAGCATTTAAACAGTGCTCTGGGGTGGCTTCAATACAGAAACTTAAACAAGGTCACATAGTTTACAGATCTCTCAACAAAAAGAGCTCTAAAGAGAAAATCAAATTTAGCTATTAAAAACCACAAAAAAATCTCTTATCAACTTCAATGTCAAATATGCAAATCAGTATGTGAGAAAACTAGGCATACATAATGAAAGCAGTTGTGTATAGTTTATTTGTGAAAACCATATATAAATTAAGAGGTAAAGGTTTTACTATTATTATTCATTATTTGTTAAAAGGTCATAGGCCCTCCCTTTTCTGGCAGCCTAAAGAACTTCTCCAATTCTACCTCTTGGATTTGGTAGAAGGCAAAATCACTTTACCAGCCCTGCTGCGACTGAGATAGGTAGTCTTCAAGCCAGGGTCTCTAGTTCCCCTGGAGGCATGAAAAGGCCTTTTGAGGGTATCAATACATGTTTCCAAGTTCTCATTGTCCATAAATTCTCTTTCCTAACATTGATCTGCCTGAATCTGGACCAGGGTCACCAATAGCCTGTCGGCCCTTTACAAGACAAAGTCATACCCCATCACCCTTCTCCATTCTTGGAAAGAGCTTTTCATCTCTCCCTGTCATGGGCTCATTTCTGCTAAGAATAAAACTAAGTTAAGACTTGGGCACTCTACCCTAAGTTCTTTTTTTCTTTTTGAGACAGTCTTGCTCTGTCGCCCAGGCTAGAGTGCTGTGCCATCAGCCTAGCTCAAAGCAACCTCAAACTCCTGGACTCAAGTGATCCTCCTGCCTCTCAGCCTCCCCCATAGCTGGGACTACAGGCGCGTACCCCCACACCTGGCTAATTTTCTTGTTTTTTGTAGAGACAGAGTCTTGCTATGTTGTTCAGGCTGGTCTCAAACTCCTGACCTCAAGCAATTTTTCTGCCTCAGCCTGCCAAAATGGTAGAATTACAGGCATGAGCCCGGCCTGTAGCACCATTATTTATAATAGTAAAAACTGGAAACCACTTACATACCTAAGAATAGGGAAATGAATAAATAAATTATAGATAGATAAATCATTGAAATGAGCATTGTCATGATAATAGCAAATCTATAAATTTAGATATGAAAGATACTACCTGAAAAAACTAGCATATAAAATTGTTTATCCCCTCTGATTACGCTAATACAAAAAAAATACCTACAGCAGGCTCGGCAAGGTGGCTGACGCCCATAATCATAGCACCTTGGGAGGCCAAGGTGGGAGGATTTCTTCAGCCTAGGAGTTTGAGGTTGCATTGAGCTTTGATGATACTACTGTACTCTAACTGGGACCACAGAGTGAGACCCTGTCTCAAAAAAAATACAAAAAACAAAACTCTGTAGAGACTGGGTGAAACCATTGAGAGTCTTGCTCTGTTGCCTGGGCTAGAGTGCCATGGTGTCAGCCTAGCTCACAGCAACCAACCTCAAACTCCTGGGCTCAAGCAATCCTTCCGCCTCAGCCTCTTGAGTAGCTGGCACTACAGGCGTGCGGTCACTATGCCTAGCTAATTTTTTTCTATTATTTAGTAGAGACGGGGTCTCACTTTTGCTCAGGCTGGTCTCAAACTCCTGACCTCAAGCGATCCTCCCACCTTAGCTTCCCAGAGTGCTAGGATTACAGGCGTGAGTCACTGTGCCTGGCCAAAAAACATATTCTTTTATGTCTTTTTCCCTCTGTTCATTATTATGTTCCTAAGATTTAACCATTTAACCATTTTGGTAGGTATAGCTGAAAAGTTCATTCATTTTCAGTGTTATTTAGTAGTTCATTATATAAATATACTGTCGTTAATAGACATTTGCCAATACTGCTATGAACAGGTCTTTTGGTGTCCAAGAGTTTTAGTTTGTATATGTATGAGTATATAATTGTTGGGTTTTAGGGGTATGCCCATATTCAACTCTACTAGGTAATGCCAACTTTTTTTCCAAAACCACTGTATCAATGAACACTCCCATCAGCAGTGTATTATGCCTGATTTTCCTGATAATAACTTTTCAAATATTTCTTGGCCAATAATTTTTCCTTTTCTGTGATATTTGCCAATTTTAAAAACTGGGTTATATTTGCCTTGATTTGCATGTGTTCTATATATATTCTAGATCAGTGCTGTCCAATAGAAATAAAATACAAGTCACAAATGTAATTTTAAATTTTCTAGAAGCCACATTTAAAAAAGTGAAAAATTAATTTGAATAATATATTTTACTTAATCTAATAACAGAATTTACTTACCAAAATGTTATCATTTCAACATGTAGTAAACTTTTTGGGGCTGGGCACGGTGGCTCATGCCTGTAATCCTAGCATTCTGGGGGACAAAGGCAGGAGGATCACTTGAGGTCAGGAGTTAGGGACCAGCCTGAGCAAGAGTGAGACCTCATTTCTACAAAATTAGCCAGTAGTGGTAGTGCACACCTGTAGTCCCAGATACTCAGGAGGCTAAAGCAGGAGGATCGCTTAAGCCCAGGAGTTTGAGGTTGCAGTGAGCTATGATGACACCACTGCACTCTAGCCGGGGCGACAGAGCAAGACCCTGTTTCAAAAGAAAAAACCAAAAAACTGTTGTTGTTTTTTTTTTGAGACAGAGTCTCACTTTGTTGCTCGGGCTAGAGTGAGTCCCGTGGTGTCAGCCTAGCTCACAGCAACCTCAAACTCCTGGGCTTAAGCGATCCTACTGCCTCAGCCTCCCAAGTAGCTGGAACTACAGGCATGTGCCACTATGCCCGGCTAATTTTTTCTATATATATATTTTAGTTGGCCAGATAATTTCTTTCTATTTTCAGTAGAGACGGGGTCTCGCTCAGGCTGGTCTCGAACTCCTGACCTCAAGCGATCCACCCGCCTTGGCCTCCCAGAGTGCTAGGATTACAGGTGTGAGCCACTGCGCCCGGCCGGTGTAATTTTTCTTTTTTATATTTGCCTGTCTGGGTCTGTCTGTGCCTCTGTTTATCTATCCTCCCTCCATCTCTTCCTTTTTGTGGAAAAATTGACTACTGCTTTGTTTTTTTTTTAACTTTGTCTTAAAGGCTTTGACTGGTTTGTTTTTTAATAGTTCTAGGATAAAATAGATTTTCTATTTCTCGTTGAGTCAGTTTTGCTAATTTGTATTTTCTTAGAAAGTTGTCCAAGTTGATAAATTTTCACATTTATTGACATCAAATTATTCATAACTTTGTTAATTCTATAATCTCTGCAATTTCCATAGTTTTGTTCTTTTCATTGTTTGTTTCTTCTATTTTTCCCACAATTTGCCAGAGGCTGTCAATAGTCTTTTTAAAAAATCAACTCTTGACTTGTAGAGCTTCTGCACTGTATGCCTTCTATTTCTTTCATTAATTTTGTACTGTGATCTTTATTATTTTTTTACTTCTACTTAGTTCTTCTTAAATTCTTAATTTTCACATACAATTTGTTATTTTCAGTCTTTTTCACCCACAACATAAGCATTTAAAGTTCTGAATTTTCCTCTAATACTGCTTTAGCTATATTCTACAATTTTCCTATTTTATGATTCCCATTATGTTTTTTTTAACCAATGAGTTATTTGCAAGTATGCTTTTGAATTTTCAAATACACCCTCCACCCTGCCCACACACACTTAGTGATGTCTAACTTTACTGCATGGTAGTCAAAGAATGTGGCCTGTATAATAGTAATCATTTAAAATTTGTTGAGAATTACCATATAGACTTAAAAGTGGACAATTTACATAAACTTTCCACCTGTGCATTAGAAGCATGTGAATTCTCTGTTGAGTGCAACACTTTATATATGTCCATTAGTTCAATCTTCTTAATTATGTTACTCATCTCTTCTGATTCTTGTCTACAAGATCTATTCATTATTTTGAAGTGTTAAAATTTCTACTATAGTGGTATCAATTTCTCCTTGTAGTTCTGTCATATTTTACTTTTTATTTTTTTAGGGGATATGTAATTTTGGTACATGTATGTTTAGAATTCTAAAGTCCAGCCTAGGGTCCTGAACTTTTTGTCATTATTTAGTAACCTTCATTTATTTTTAGTTTGTCTGATGTTAACTTAGCTCTACCAGCTTTCTATTATTATATTAGCCTGACATCTTTTTCCAACCTTTTCCATCTTTTTATGTTCTTGGGTTTAAGTATATCTAAAAATATATGGCTGAATTTTATTTTCTTGTCCATTTTACATTAAAAAACTAGTTTAGGCCGGGCGCGGTGGCTCACGCCTGTAATCCTAGCACTCTGGGAAGCCGAGGCAGGTGGATCACTCGAGGTCAGGAGTTCGAGACCAGCCTGAGCAAGAGTGAGACCCCCATCTCTACTAAAAAAAAAAAAATAGAAATAAATTATCTGGGCAACCAAAAATATATATACAAAAAAAAATTAGCCGGGCATGGTGGCGCATGCCTGTAGTCCCAGCTACTCGGGAGGCTGAGGCAGAAGGCTCGCTTAAGCCCAGGGGTTTGAGGTTGCTGTGAGCTAGGCTGATGCCACGGCACTCACTCTAGCCTGGACAACAAAGCGAGACTCTGTCTCAAAAAAAAAAAAAAAAACTAGTTTATTCCATTTATATTTACTGTAATTACTGAAATATTTTCATTTATTTTTACCATATTGTTTTGTGATTTCTATTTGTCTCACTGTTTCTTTGTTTCTTTTTTCTATCTTCATATTGTGCCTTTTTTTGTATTTTTCTTCATTCTATTTTCTTCCTCTGTTCATTTGGAAATTGTATACTCTTTTAGTAGTTACCCCACACACTTTAACTTACACACTTAAAAGAGTAAAGGTTAATCAGTATTTTTATCCTCTTAAACAATACAAGGACCTTGGAAAACTTCAACTCCAACCCCACCTATCCTGCTTCCAAATTATATGTTATTTGTTGTCCAGGCTATTAGTTCTATCTTGTTTTACTAACCACACAAATTACTTATTATCACTTACTTACTAATTTCTTTGCTCATCATTCCTTTTTGTTATCGGGTTTTTTTGTTGGTGGCAAATTCCAGATTTTTTGTAGGAAATGTCTTGAATCAGATAACCTGGTTCAAATCCTGGCTTTATTTCTCCTTAAGTCATATGATCCTTGATATGTATCTTAACCTTTGGAATCATTGGTTTATTCATCTGTAAAACTGAGGTAATCTTGAGTGATTTTATCCTCTGTTGGGTAAGACAAGTCTGGGAGGGAAGATGCAATGAGAAACTCCTGAGGAGATGAGTTCTCTGGAAGTGTGCCAAGATCCCAAATAAAACAGAATAAAACAAACATAAACTACAATCACTTCCCTGAATGTTTGGTAACTGTAGGGAAGACAAGGTTACCACATACTGAAAAAAAGTTACCTAATAACAATATTCCTGTATACTTGAGGGTTATAGTATGTGGTTCTTTTTAATCAATATTTTCAATCTCAATGAAATGGCTAGCTTTAGGAGCTTACAAAGGAGACTTTACAGAAGAGAGTGCTTGCCTGGATGTCAGCTTGTTGGCCAAGTCCAACAGTCTAGTCTCAACAGAAAAATCCAGTGTGAACACTTTAAGAGTTTCTGAAAGAAAAAGAATTGGTAAAAAACAGAAAAGGTTTTCAGAAAAGAAGCAATTATTCATTAAACACCTGGTAACATACAGGGTCAGACACTATAAAATATGAAAGACAAACTGCTTCTGCCTATAACAAACTTATAAAAGTTGGGAAGATAGACATATTATGTAATTAAAATCAATTAACAAAGCAATGTGAAACAGAAAGCTTGGTTGTACAGTAAAAACAACTGCAGAGTTTGATAATAATATATAGGAAGGTGATGACTTGATACATATATGTAATAGGAGTTGTAGGAGGTAGAGCTCAGTGCATGTTGTGTATTGTTTTCTACATTCCTCTTCCCTTGTGTTGGACTGTGCAGAATGAACATGAATAAAAATCAGTTGTAATTAAAAAATATACAACTATTATGTACCCATAATTAAAAATAAAAAAATTTTAAAAATCAGTTGTAATTTCAACAGTACCCCCTTACCTGCAGAGGATACATTCTAGTGGATGCCTGAAATCCTGAAGTTGAGGATAGTACCAAACCCTATCTATGTTTTGTCCTACACATACATAATTATGATAAAATTTAATTTATAAATTAGGCACAGTAAAAAATTAACAATTAATAAAATAGAACAATTATAACAAAATACTATAATAAAAGTTATGTGAATATGATAGATTTGTGTGGAGTAAGTGGGTAGCGGTGGCTTCCCACTCAGCTGCAGCTGTGGATTCAAAGGGGAATCACCTTTTCCTTGTCTCCCAGAGCCTTGGGCCAGTTCCCATTTGAGGAAGCAGAACTTTCGCCTGGACACATGGAAAAAAGGCACTACCCAGTGACACCTCAGAATACCTCACTGTTTTGATTTAATTGGTTCTGTGTTGTGTCTGTCCTGAGAATTGTCTGGTCAATATATTTCCTCAAAAATTTGCTTACATATATTAATAGTTTTAGAGAATGTGCTCAGGGGATCAACTGGTGTTCCCGTGTCTCAGCTACATTTCTTCTTTCTCCTACCCCTTTACCAGGTACCCAGAGCCTAGTTATGGGGAATGACTGACCTTTGGCCTTCTGTCTTTCCTAAAGGAATAGATGCCAGAGTTGATTTTGTTTCAGGGTCACTACTGGCCACCCTGGGGTCCCCTGGAATGGGGGTGGTCTGTGCCCACAGGAGACAGTAACAGCAAGAGCAATTTAAAGGTTCTTATGGGCTTGGTGCAGTGGCTCACACCTGTAATCCCAGCACTTCAGGAGGCTGAGGGAGGAAGATTGCTTGAGGCCAGGAGTTTGAGACCAGCCTAGGCAACATAGATCGTCTCTACAAAAAATAGAAAAATTAGCTGGGTATGGTGGCACATGCCTGTAGTCCCAGTTACTGAGGAGCCTGAGGTGGGAGGATCACTTGAGCCCAGGAGTTTGAGGTTGTAGTGAGCTCTAATGATGCCACTGCACTGTAGCACGGGCAACAAAGTGAGACCCTGTCTCAAAAAGAAAAACAAAAAAACAGGTTCTTATGGCTTTTAGCACTGTGGGATGGAATGCCTCCTTTTTTATTTGTTTTTGGGGGGGACAGGTTCTCACTGTCACCCTGGCTGGAGTACAGTGGCAAAATCATAGCTCACTCCAGCCTGGAGCTCCTGGACTTAAGAGATCCTCCTGCCTTAGCCTTCAGAGTAGCTAGGACTACATGCACATGCCACCATGCCTGGCTGGAATGCCTCTTATGTTTCATATTAGGACTTTTATCTCTTTTTATTTATTTTTAAATCACAGAAATGAAGGTATGGGGACTTTTAGATTAGACATTTTCTTTTAAACACATTTGCAGAAGCCTTTATGTAAGAATGTAGGAGACAATCAGTATTTATTAAAACCAAAAACACTAAAGCCAAATTATTTCATGGCTTTGATCATGAGGCTAGGCTTAAGTATATGTTCTGAGGATGCATCCTTCTTTACTTAAAAACATGAGTCCAAAGAACTCTTAGTGTAGTCATAGATGAAGACACTGCCCATAACAACTCAGTTCATTTATTTCTGTTTGGGGCTTCTTTTATTTTTTGGTTTTGAGACAGAGTCTCACTCTGTTGCCCAGGCTAGAGTGCCGTGGCGTCAGCCTGGCTCACAGCAACCTCAAACTCCTGGGCTCAACCAATCCTCCTGCCTCAGCCTCCCGAGTAGCTGGGACTACAGGCATGCGCCACCATGCCCAGCTAATTTTTTCTATATATATTTTTAGTTGTCCATATAATTTCTTTCTATTTTTTTAGTAGAGACGGGGTCTCGCTCTTGCTCAGGCTGGTCTGGAACTCCTGAGTTCAAACGATCCTCCTGCCTTGGCCTACCAGAGTGCTAGGATTACAGGCGTGAGCCACCATGACCTGCCTTGGCTTAGATCCTTATCACCTCATACTTAGGTTGTTTCAGCCACCTCCACCTAAAATAGCCCTTACCTGCCTGTCCAAAGTCAAGTGGTTCCCAATGGGCCTATGGCCTATGTGACATCTAAGGCACAGGGCTTCAACGATTCTTTTTGTTTTTGTTTTTAAGAGACAGGGTCTTGCTCTGTTGTCCAGGCTGGAGTGCAGTGGTGCCATAATAGCTCACTGTAGCCTTGAACTCCTGGACTTGAGGGATCCTCTCACTTCCCAAAGTGCTGGGAAGCTACTGCACCCAGTCTTTTTTAAAGCCCAAAAGATAACACTTGCCAGGCACTTAGTGAAAGGCATTGTACCAGCATGTTCACAACATTCTCTGCTGTGGATAGTATCTCCATTTTACAGGTGAGGCACTGGAAGCATGAGAAGCAACATGCTCAAAGTCATATAGCTAGAAAGTGGATGGTACACACAATACTGGGTAGAGCTGCCTTTTAGCCACTGCACTATAATGTCTGAATAAGTAATAATATAATTATTATACTAATAGCACTCTGATGCCTGAATGATGCTAACATTTATTGAAAGATTAGGGCTTTACAAATGTTATTTCATTCAATCATCACAACAGTGAGACCAGTTCACACCAATATTCTCAGGTTAAGGTGAGAAAAACCACAGAGAAATTAATATCCACCGTGTGTAAAGAGGCCTTGGGGAGACTAGAACCCAGGGAGTCAGATGGACTCTGGACCCCGATGCTGTTATTAAAACTACCAGAAAAGATGCTAAGACAAACCCTAAGTGATAATAAAACACTAATAGACACTGCTGGGCTACATATATGTAAAGGATATATATTAAAAAGTTAGCTAGTGAAAGATATTTATTCTCTTAGATCACATTTAATTATGACACACACCTTAATCCAACTGTTTGCTGGTAAAATCCGATTCAAGATTATAGTGACAGGAAAAAAAAAAAAAACCCAAACCGCTGACCCTTTGAATCCCCAATTTCAAAGTTACCAATTGCCATAAACTCTTCAACGTCCTGAAAGTTCACCTATGGATTTATGTATTTCTGTTTCTCTTCCCAAAAATAACTAAAAACCTATAGCCTATAGCCTTTTCAAGTTATCCTACTTAATCCTTTTTTTCCCCCCAGAGAGAGTCTCACTCTGTCACCCTGGGTAGAGTGCAGTGTGGCGTTAGTTTAGCTCACAGCAACCTCCAACTCCTGGGCTCAAGCAATCCTCCTGCCTCAGCCTCCCGAGAAGCTGGGACTACAGGCGTGAGCCACCGCGCCGGCCTCCTGAATCTCATCTTGTCATTTTTGCAAGAAAGTGATTAATAACCTTTTTGTCAGGACACTGCCTCCAAGGCCTCAAGAACCATGCAGAGGATGGGAGCTGTAGCCCTCCAGATTTTGGGGTGGGGGCAGAATACTGCGCCGAGGTGGAGGGTAGGAGGTGGTGGGGACGCCGCCCAGAGCTGGGCGATGGGGGCAGGAGACCCGGAGGGCGCAGGGGGCGCCCAGGGAGATCGGCCTTAGAGCGAATCCCCGGTCTAGCTGCGCTTCCGTACTCGCTAAGCCGACGAGATAAAGAGGCAACGGGGAGAGAGAGCGAGAAGGAAAAATAGGGAGAGGGCGAGTAGGGCGAGAGACCCGGGAGAAGCAGCAGCCGCGTTACCTCAGAGCCCAGAGATCTAGGAGAGGGCCCTTCGGCACCGTCGCGGACTCTGGGGCTCCCGGAGAGCCGCCGAGCAGGGCGGACAGGGTCCCGGCGAGTTCTGGGAGTTCTCCGCACGACCGCTGCAAACAATTCTGTGGCGGGCCGGGTCACATATCCTCCCCCAGCCGCCCAGCAGGCTGAGGGAGGGGTCGCAGTGCCGCCCTTCCCGATTCGGGACCGGCCGACATCACTCCGGTCCGGGACGTATTGTGCCGGAAAGCCGTCGGCAGGGTCAGGCGCGTCCGCCGGGCTGTGTTCCGCCCACTTGCCCCTGCCTCGGGTCGGCGAGCAGCTGCAGGCCCTTCTCGGGGGTTAGTGCTTGTCTCTTTAAGGGGCCGGGCCTGCGAAGCTGAGGGGCGGGTGGGGTGTGCGTCGCTCCCAGTGTGAGTGAGAGAGGGAGAGAGCGGCGGGCGGGCGCCGGAGGGAGGGAGGGAGCGCCGAGCAAGAGACGCGGGCCGCCTCTGCCGCCGCCGCGGTCGGACTAGCGGCCTCCTCCCCTCCCTTCCCCTCCCCCGAGTTGCCCTGCCGCGGGGAGGGGGCTCGCGTCGCCGCCTCCAGCCGCTCCCGATGAAGCAGTTGCCGCTGCAGCCGCCTCCAAAGATGGGGGATTTCTACGACCCCGAGCACCCGACTCCTGAGTACGTATCAGCTCCGCGGCCTCCCGCTGCCGTCGGCCGCCTCAGTCCGAGCTGAGGGCGGCGCGTCCTGACGGGTGGCGGCGCGGGCCGGCGCGGGGAGTAACGGGCCCACGGCGGGCTCGCGCGGTCGGTGTAAGGAGCAGGCCCGCGCCGCCACCTCGGGCCGCCTAGCCTGGGCCGCCCCAGGCCGGCGGCTGGGCCAGGCGTTGGCGCCGCTGCTCGCGACGCTGCGGCAGTTGGGCCGGGCCGATGGGGGAGGGGAGGCCACGGTCGCCGCTACCGCCGCCGCGTCCGCACCGACCTGGCCAGCCCGGGGTTCGGCGATCCCCGCGGGCTTCCCGCGACTCGCCCTTGCTCTGTTGCGAGCGAAGGGCCCGAGTCGGAGGAGCTGTCGGTGCCAGGCCCGGCAAGAGGGCGCCGGCGAGGGTAGGCCGCGAATCCCCGGGCTCGGGTGGAAGCCCAGCCCGTCGCCCGGCCTCCTCGCGACGGCGGCTCGGACCGGAAGGGCCTAGCGCGCGTCGCCTGGCTCCGGGCCGCCGAGGGGCCTGCGCTTCACTCTCGGGTTTGATTTTTCCTCCTGGGAACTCAATCCTGGCCTCGTAGTGCTTCCGGCTTCACGTTCTGCACCTTTGGCACTTTGGTTTTGTAATGGTGGCGAGGCTTGTGTGGTCCGTCGTTGAGGTGACACCGGGATTGTTTTTTCGCCCGAAAATGAAAGCCTTCTGATGGGCATGCATTTTCTTCCAGATTATGAGATTTTCATACTTTCGGACACTATTTCCTTGGTAACAGGAACCTCTTACCCGAAATGGATGACTTTCTACTTGTGAAGACTTAATTAAAAACCAAGAATCGTTTGAGGATTCTCTAAAGAAGACGACCTTCTGGAAGACCGAAATGTGGTGTTGCCCAATAGTACTTTTTCAGTCTAGGACGTTTTTATGTTTCTCTTGAGGGCTGTTTTTAATGCTGTACCTGTTACCTCAGAAAGCTTCCACTTTGAAGCCTGGAGTCCCTTCTTTCCTTATACCCTCACGAGACCATTGTTTTGAAAAGCCATTCTTAAATTCCGTTTGCTAGTGTTGAAGTTTAGACCTAGGAATATACTACTAATTTCAAACTCAAGGATTGATAGGGGTTTCAAATGAAACTGTCAAACTTTTATGACCAGAATGATTCTAAGAGCTTACCTTAGGTTTTCTATGGCTCATTTTTTAATCCCTTGCCACACCTTTTCACTTGGGTTCAAAAAAGTCTGGATCTTATGTTTGATTGCAACACAAAAGGATTCTGTTGAGGTGTTTATGGTCATTTCTGCACAAAAAGAAATCATTGTTTTACCTTTCTAAAACAAAACCCAATTCTTAACTTGGAATAGTAAACTGAACATAGCTTTATCCTTTTCATGGGTTCTTGGTCATGAGTTAACATTACCTTAGATTGTTTTGATTTACTGCACAATCAATCCAATTACAAAGGTTATGTTATAGATTTTTTAGTTTGAAAAACCTAAAAAAATAAATCTATATCATTCAATAAATGCTTATTGAACACTTGTCCTATACAAAGTAACATGCTAGCCCCTGAATGGGCTAAGTCCCTACTTTCAGTTCCTTTTACCAGGTTATTTGGTGAAGTCCAGAAGCTTTAATCATATCCTTACACTTCTTGGGGGAAAACAGTTTTTCATAACATGTGGGAAAGTGAACTCAGAAGTGCATCTTTGGTGGACATGAGTGAGGAAGGAATCAAGAATATTTTATTTTATGGAAGGTCTTGGAGTTTTTATTTTTACTGCTTTTCTGTTTCCACTGCTTCGGATTTCTAACAGTGATTATGTAAGTTCTGATATATTTTTCTTCTTGTGTATTAACTTGTATGGAGTATATAAAGAATTATAAAATGTTTTCTTTCATAGTACTGTAAGCGCTGGAGGGGATCTTTTTAGGTATACTGAACAATATCACATATTTTGCAAGTGAAGAAAATGAAGCCTGGAGAAGTGAAGTGACAGAAAACCCTGTGAGGTAGTGTGTGTAAGCTATTTCGTGGTTACAGCACTGGAGAGGGGAAAGGCAGTATAGGCTTAAAGAACTTGGGTTTCAGATCAGACATGCTTTTGAACACTGGTTTAACCTTAGAGAAGTGACTTCATCTCTCTGAGCTTGGGTTCTCTCATCTTTGAAATAGGTATCTAATGGTAGCAACTTACTAGGGCTTTGGGGAGGATTGAATGAGATAATGCATGAAAGGCACTTGGCGCAGAATAGGGCATGTGTAAGTGCTTCCAGCTGGGGTCATCAGGGAAAATTTAAGAGGCAGGATTTAAGTCAAGCATGAAAAAAATTCAGTGGGCTTGAGGAGGGGGCAGCATGGCTGGGGAGGAAATTACTAAATGCCCCTTTTAGACTTTGTATGGTTTGAAACGGTTCTTAGATATATGAAAAAATTGAGGCAAAAATGTAAGTTTAGTTTGACTAAAGTAACACTTGGGGTCTGATGTTCTATATTTGTCTTGTACTCATGCTTTTAATCAGACACAGCTGTAAGACCTGCCTTTTTTTTTTTTTGGCAGCATTTAGGACATTGTGTTTCAGGTGAAAATGGCTATAATCACTTGAGTATTTGTGTATTAAGTGTCCATTATGGGGCAGGCCCAGGGACAGGTGTTGAGGACACCGCAGATTAGATCCAGACATCATCTTCAAGGAACTCTCCTAATGAGGGAGATAGGCAAGTACTTTACAGTGATAATTACTTTGAACATATGCATGTTTGTTGTGTGCCAAACGTAGGCACACTAGGGGTGGTTCGCAAAATAAATGAAGTTTTGCCCTTGTGGAGTTTATATCCTACTGAGGGGTGATAAACAAATTATATAGAGTGTTCAAAGGTAAGTGCTCTGAAAAATTGAGCTGGGTTAAAGGGGATTTGGAATTGCTGAGGAACAGGTTGCATAAACTAGGGTGAACTGGATGAGAGAGTGATATTTAGACAAAGACTTAAGAGGGAGATAGCGTATCTGCGCGGGGGGGGGGGGGGGCATTTCAAATGGAATAGTTTCAAGATGTTGAAGCAGACCTGTGAATTTGGCTAGAATGGAATGAACAAAGAAGAGTAATGGTAGATTTGGTCAGTGTTGGTGGGGTGCAGATTTCATAGGGCCTTGTAGAGCCATTCTAAGAACTTTACTGGCCGGGCGCAGTGGCTCACGCCTGTAATCCTAGCACTCTGGGAGGCCGAGGCGGGTGGATCGCTCGAGGTCAGGAGTTCGAGACCAGCCTGAGCAAGAGTGAGACCCCATCTCTACTAAAAAAAATAGAAAGAAATTATCTGGCCAACTAAAAATATATATACAAAAAATTAGCCGGGCATGATGGCGCATGCCTGTAGTCCTAGCTACTCGGGAGGCTGAGGCAGAAGGATTGCTTAAGCCCAGGAGTTTGAGGTTGCTGTGAGCTAGGCTGACGTCATGGCACTCACTCTAGCCCGGACAACAGAGTGAGACTCTGTCTCAAAAAAAAAAAAGAAAAGAACTTTACTGGGTTTTGAACAGAGTGACATGGTCTGCTTTTCAGCTTCAAAGGATCTCATATTGCAGAGGGGAACAACAGTAGAAGCCTGGAAACTTGTAAGGAAGCTAGTAATCCAGAAGAGAGATGCTGGTACCAAGGTGATAACATAAGAATGGTGAGAAATGCATGGATTCTGGATATAGTCTGAAGATCAAACTAATATGATTGATCGGATTTGGCTTGTGAGAGAGGAGCCAAGAGTGATTCCAGAGTTTTTGGACTGAGCAATTAGAAAGTTGCCATCAACTAAGATAGTGATGACTGTGGAAGGAGCAAGTTTGGGGAATAGATTAGGAGTTCAGTTTTGGGCATGGTTAAGTTTGAGATTGCTTGTTAGACATTTGGGTTGAGTTGGCATCCAAGTCTGGAGTTTGTGGGAAAGGTCTGGAACGGAGATAAATTTATTCATCAATTTAGGTAGTATTCAAAACCATAAGACTGGATGAGATTACCAAGGGATCTTTGGTAGAAAGAGAAAAGGGCCAACAATTGGTCCTTTTTTTTTGTTTGTTTTTTTGAGACAGTTTTGCACAGAGTCCAGCAGCCCAGGCTGGAGTGTAGTGGTGTGATCATAGTTCACTTCAGCCTTCAACTCCTGGACTCAAGCAATCTTCTTGCCTTGGCCTTCCAAAGTGCTGGGATTACAGGCATGAGCCACTGCGCCCAGCCCAATCGGTCCTTTTAAATGCCAGTCCTTAAGAAGATTGTTGTAGTGTGCAGTTAGAAGTCTTAACATGGATGAAGTCTGTGAACTTAGGGGGAAAATTACCTCTTCAGTATCCTCCAACTAGAAGTTAACATTTCTTCTAATTTCTAATGTAAACAACAAGGTATAGCATTATTAACAGTACCTATGATTTTACTACCATTACAAATCAAATATTTTAATAGTGTACGGTTGACCCTTGAGCAGTGCAGGGGCCAGGGTGCCAGCATGCTTTGCAGTTGAAAATTTATGCATAACTTTTGACTCCTCAAAAACTTAACTAGTAACTACTAATACTACTGTTGACCAGAGGCCTTACTGATAATAGCTGATTAACACATATTTTGTTGTATGTTATATACTGTAGTCATAATGTAAGCTAGAGAAAATATTAAAATCATAAGGAAGAAAAATATATTCATTTAGTACAAGTAGATCATCATAAAGGTCTTGTTCTCATATTCTTTTTTTTTTTTTTTTTTGAGACAGAGTCTCACTTTGTTGCCCGGGCTAGAGTGAGTGCCGTGGCGTCAGCCTAGCTCACAGCAACCTCAAACTCCTGGGCTTAAGCGATCCTAGTGCCTCAGCCTCCCGAGTAGCTGGGACTACAGGCATGCGCCACCATGCCCGGCTAATTTTTTCTATATGTATTTTTAGTTGTCCAGATAATTTTTAGTAGAGACGGGGGTCTCGCTCAGGCTGGTCTCAAACTCCTGACCTCGAGCGATCCACCCACCTCGGCCTCCCAGAGTGCTAGGATTACAGGCGTGAGCCACCGCGCCCGGCCTTGTTCTCATATTCTTCACATTAAGTAGGCTGAGGATGAAAAAGGGTTGGTCTTGCTGTCCCAGTGGTGGTGGAGGAGGTGGAAGGAGAGGCAGGCACTGTACCTTGTTACCTGTGTAACTTACACTGAAAAAAAAAATTCATGTATAAGTGGACCTGTGCAGTTCAAACCTGTGTTGTTGGAGGGTCAACTATATTATGTTGTTGTAGATATCTCAAAATATTATTTATATTCATTATATCGAAATTACAGTGGATATGAGATACACAACCGGATTGTTAAGAAGCATGTATAGACCAGGCATGGTATCTCACATCTGTAATCCTAGCACTTTGGAAGGCCAGGGTCTGGAGTTTGAGATCAGCCTGAGCAACAAGTGAGATGCTATCTCTATAAAAAATAGAAGAATTAGTCAGGCATGGTGGTGCACCCCTCCTTTCCCAACTACTAAGGAGGCTGAGGTAGGAGGATCGCTTGAGCCCATGAGTTTGAGGTTGCAGTGAGCTGTGATGATGAAACTGCACTCTAGCTGGGGCAACAGAGTAAGACCCTGTCTCAAAAAAAACCAGGAGTATATATATATTACTATACAGTATTACACATTGGTTTTTTTCCCCTTAATATAATTGGTTTCCTTTGCAATCATTTATTTTTTATTTTATTTTAGTTTTTTAAGAGACAGGGGTTCACTCTGTCACCCAGACTGGAGTGCAGTGGTGCCATCATACTTCACTGTAAGCTCGAGCTCCTGAGCTCAAGTGATCATCTGGCCTCAGCCTCCTGAGTAGCTAGGACTATAGGTGCATGCCACCACACCTGGCTAATACACACACACACACACACACACACACACACACATACATACATATTTTTGTAGAGATGGGATCTTGCTGTGTTGCCCCATATGTATTTTATCTTATGTATTTAAAAATACTAAGCTGAGAAGGAATCCACAAGCTTCATTGGACTGCCAGAATGTTCCAGGACACACAAAAAGTTAAACTGCTGGGCTCTGGAGCAAGAATTCCTGGTTTAGAATCTCACCGCTTTTACTTTAATAGCTTTGTGAACCTGGGCATGAGGTTTCTTAATTACTCTGTGCCACATCTGTAATGTGGGGATCGTGATAGTATCTTCTGTAAAGAGTTTTATGAGGATTTAGGAGTTAAGACAGTGTTGGTTCTTTTATTATTGGTATTGGATGTAAAGATTCAGTTAAAACAATACTTACAAGTCACCATGATGTGAAAGTGTGGTGAATTTGGTAAAAAGAAAGTTTACTAACTGGGAAAAAATATTTCAGCATGTTCAAATAAAATAAAAAGCCATGAGAATAGTCAAACTCTCTTAATTTCTCCTTAAAGTGGAAAGGATAGAGATACCTGTGGAGGCCAACTGAAAGTACCGTAATGTGGTCACCAGATTTTGTCTATGATCTGGACCTTTAATTGATTTGCAGCCAGTTGAATCAGAACTTTTGTTATTTTATAAGGGAGGAATGGCTTTGTAGTGATTGAGGTATGGTTCTACAGGACAGGGTACATTTTTTTGGGCTACTGAGGTGCATGGGAGGCCAAAATAGTACTTAGAGGGTTTCCTGGTAATACACAAAGCCTGATGAACTATCCTAGTGGTTAGGAGAGAGTATACCGCTTCAATATTCACGTCCCTCTTTGCTCTTGCCTTCTGCTAAATTTTAGGCATACCATTTTCCTTTTGTTGACCATGTCTTTAGAAAGGTATCAAGCAACTATTCATATAGTTGTGTTTTCCTAAGAAATGTCTCAAATTGCCAAGCTATATCTATATATGTATTTTTTATTTTTATTTTATTTTATTTTATTTATTTATTTATTTTTTTGGAGACAGAGTCTCGCTCTGTTGCCCTGGCATCGTCATAGCTCACTGCAACCTCAAACTCATGGGCTCAAGGGATCCGCCTCCTGCCTCAGCCTCCTGAGTAGCTGGTACTACAGGCAAGTTCCATGATGCCTGGCTAATTTTTCTATTTTTAGTAGAGATGGGTGTTGCTCTTGCTCAGGCTGGTCTTGAGCTCCTGAGCTTAAGCAATCCTCCCACCTCAGCCTCATCTATTTCCTTTTTAAAAATTTAAATGCATTATTATTTATTCTGTAATAGATATTTGTAATAATTTTTCTCAACCCTAATAATCATTTGTTGTTCTATGAGCACTGTCAGTTTTTGCAGAGAAGGTATAATAGTTACATGCTGGATGGCAAAAGATTGCCAGCCTAGATTAGAGAATCAAAAGTTGGCCAGCTTTATAGTTTCTATTAATTCTTTCAAGAGTGCTGTAGAGCACCTTATTTTGTAATGCACTAAAAATACGAATTATTATTGTAAGACCCTGAGAAACAATTCATATTAGAAACTAAACCACACCTAAAGTTACTGAAAATCCAATTTAGAATCCTCCCTTTTTCTGAGAGGTCTACTCTTTGGGGAAAAAAAACAACTTTATTTTTAAAAAATTTCAAACTTGAAGGGAAAGTTGCAAGAACAATATAATGAATTCCCATATACTTTTAACCTAGATTAAGCAGTAATTGAAATTTTGCAGCTGGGAGCGGTGGCTCACGCCTATAATGCTAGCACTCTGAGAGACTGAGGTGGGAGGATCACTTGAGCTCAGGAGTTCAAGACCAGCCTGAGTAAGAGCGAGACCCCGTCTCTACTAAAAATAGAAAGAAATTATATGGTCAACTAAAAATATATATCGAAAAAATTAGGCATGGTGGCACATGCCTGTAGTCCCAGCTACTTGGGAGGCTGAGGCAGGTGAGAGGATTGCTTGAGCCCAAGTGTTTGAGGTTGCTGTTAGCTAGGCTGACTCCATGGCACTCTAGCCTGGACAACAGAGTGAGACTCTGTCTCAAAAAAAAAAAAAAAAAGAAAGAAAAAAGAAAAATTTTTCCACATTTACATTACCTTTCTATGTAAAAGAATTCATTTTTATTTATCTTTGGCTGAACATTTTGAGAGTAAGTTGCAGACATCATGATCCTTCTCTGCTAAGTATTTTATAGTATTACCTAGAACAAGCATTCTTTTAGATAATCAATATACAATAATCAACTTGAGGCAATTTAACATTTATAGTCATAATATCTGATACACAGTTCTTATTTAAATTTTGCCAGTTGTTCCAAAGATGTCCTCTTTTTTCAGCCTAGGATAACTTTAAAATCCAGCTTTGGAAGTACTTAGTATCTCCATGTACTAATCATAAATGCAATATTTTAAAAAACAATAACAAGGTCTGGTGGTATTTAAAATGTTTTTTTTTTAATTGCCCCAACTTTGAAAGTCATATACTGTAGTTGGACAAAATCAGAAAAAAATTACAAAAAAAAAAACCTACCACAACATCAGATGTTTATAGATGAAAAAATAAAAATCTTCCCTGAACGTCTCTTTCCTGCTCCATGTTTTCAAGTCCCACATCCAAGAGGTAATCACTACTAACAATTTAGTATACCTTTCCAGACCTTTTCCTTTTGTTTGGTTTTTGTTTTTTACAAAAGTAGAGTCATAATGCTGCATGTATCTTACTACCTTTTTTGTGTTCTGTATCAGGTGTATGTTTGTATTTACGTATAAGATGTGCTCATCTTTTTTTTTTTTTTTTTTAACAGTTGAGCAATATTCTACAGTATGGATTTACTGTTAAGTTGCTTTATTTTCTTAAGATTTCTAGTTATCATGGTAAGCAGTTTAAAAAGGCCTTAGGACATATTGTGCTATGTGGATGGTATCTCCTTGCAAATATATTGCTCCACAAGGCAAGTTTTTCTGGTTATTCATGATGGTGTTTAGGTGATTTTGTTTAGGGTGTTTTTTTTTTTTTATCCCGTACTTCTACTTGTATTGTGGTTGTGGATTAAATAGATAACTTTTATTCTTGCACTACTTTGATTAGTTACTGATTTTAAAGAGAAAACTGAAGACATTTAAGTGGAGATCTTGAAAATGGTTGGTTTAAAGCTGGCCAACAAAGCTAAGACAAAATTCAGTAGATTTGTTGTTTTTTTCATAGTAGGACTTATATAGTATTTGAAAGTATACTCTCATGGATTCAAATGAGAGGCAATTACCTTGTGTAATTTTGGGTTATTATATGTTAATAAAACGTTGTATTTGAGTTTCTTAGCTTTGGAATTCATGTGTAATATACATTATGTTTAATTCAGTAGTCTGTCTTTTTTCGTTTTGGTCAAGCTAATGGTTACATTAGTGTCTTTTCCAACTGAACAAATACATCAGTTATTTCAATGGAAATTTAAGGTTGATCTGAATTCCTGTAGATGCTTTTTATTTTGGAATGCAAGTGAACACATCCTTGGGATGGTGTGGGTGTTGATAAAACTAATTGTACAGGTAGGCTGCTGGAGGTCTACTTGCTGGGCGCATTGCTGTGGGCTTCTAAGAACCTAGAGCAAGTCACGGTTTTTGACTGTACCTCTTCCTACCTATGGGCTACTTCTCTGCCAAGTGTGATTGGACCCTCTCTTTGAGGAGTACTGTACAGTAATCACAAATATTTGCTTCATGATTAGCTCTTTGCGAACCCACGATCTAACTTGTATTTTAAGCCTTTTTTCTGATATTTGGTCTCTTGGCGAATAGTTATTAATTACATACTCTATTTGAGTAGGTAGAAGATGCCAATTTTAAGGTTTAGAATTTCTGTGAGTTCTGGGTAAATGCAAAGTAGAGCAAAAATTATTTTTCATAAGTTATATAGGTGGCTGAAAAACCCTTTCTGTGTAAATCCAGTTATTCTGGTCTTTAGCACACACAAAGACTTTAAAAATGTCCATTTAAAATATAGCTCTTCTATTAATTTATCAATTCTATATCAGAGTATCTGCATCAACTCTCAAACATAAGCTACACCTTTTATGGTACTGCTTCTCTGTGAAAATGTAGTTAAGAATTATCTACAGTAAAGAGGTGAATTTTGTTGAGGCACAATAAAACATTTTGTTAGAAATAGGTGAATAGGTACTCCTAGGTTGGGCAAGGTGGCTTACACCTATAATCCTAGCACTTTGGGAGGCTGAGGTGGGAGGATTGTTTGAAGCCAGGGTTTCCAGACCAGCCTGAGCAAGACTGAGACCCCATCTCTACAAAAAATAGAAAAATTAGCCAGGCATGGTGGCACACACCTCTAGTCCCAGCTACTTCAGGAGCTGAGGCAGGAGGATCCCTGGAGCTTGGAGGTTGAGGTTGCAGTGTGCTGTGATGGCGCCACTGGAGTCTAGCCCAGGTGACAGAGTAAGACGCTGTCTCAAAAAAGGAAAAAAAGAAAAGAAAACATAGTCCTGAAGTTTTCCTCAAGGTAACCATAATAGGTATACTCTTCCAGCTTAAGTTCATTATATCCATTAAAGAACAAAAACCAACTTGTATTGTTGTACAATTATTCCGGAAACCAATTGTCACAATTAAAATTTTTTTTTTTTTTAAGAGATAGGGTCTCACTCTGTCACCCAGACTGGAAAGCAGTGGCATGATCATAGCTTACTGTATCCTTGAACTCCTGGGCTCAAGTGATCCTCACATTTCCCAAGTCTCTAGGACTATAGGCTCATAACATCATGCCTTGCTAAATTTTTCATTATTTTTAGAGAAAAGAGGTCTCCCTGTGTTGCCCAAGCTGGTCTTGATCTTCCACCATTCCTGGCTAATTTAAAAATAATTTTTAGAGATGAGTTTTTGCTATGTTGCCCAGGCCGGTTTCAAAATCCTGGCCTCAAGTGATTCTCCATCTTCAGCTTTTCAAAGTGCTAGGATTACAGGTGTGAGCCACCACAACCAGTTTAGTATAGTCTTTTTGGCAAATTAATAGCAGTTTGCATAGGGAAGTAATGTTACTAGCTGAATATGAACTCATTGAACACATTGAAATGGTGGTAATTGAATATAAAGAGAGTGTTCCCCCGATATGGTATTGCTCAGGTGTGTTAGGGAGACAATGAGATTTCCAACAAATACTTGGTGTTCTTTCTTTGACAACTTTTTTTATTAAAGAAGATAATGTCATCAGAGGGTATCAAATTAGGGGCAAGAGTTAGAACCTGACTGTGATAGGACATTTTTTCATCCACGCATATGCTTGCTATAAAATTTTTTGTTAGCTGTGTGCTTTTGTGAAATGTACCAATTGCTTAATCATTTTAATTTTCATCATTGCTATTTATTTCCATATAAGTATCTTTTTTTTTTTTTTTTTTTTTTTTTTGAGACCCAGCTAGAGTGCAGTGGCATCATCATAGCTCACTGCAACCTCAAACTCCTGGGCTCAAGCGATCCTCCTGCCTCAGCCTCCCAAGTAGCTGGGACCACAGGGCCACACCAGCCATGCATGGCTAATTTTTCTATTTTTTTGTAGAGGCACAGTCTCACTCTTTCTCAGGCTGGTCTTGAACTCCTGACCTCAAGCGTTCCTCCTGCCTTAGCCTCCCAGAGTGCTGAGATTACAGGCATGAGCCACAGTGCCTGGCCTCCATATAAGTACTTTAAAAGACATGTTTATGTACATGTTTAATTTTATATTCTCCAACTTTTAAGATGCTGTGGGTAGTTACTAATACAAAGCATCAAGAAAAGCTAACATTTCATTAAAGTCTGGCTATCTTAGCATTCATCTATTCTTTTGAATGCTTTAGACTTTTTTGGTTTTGTTGCTAGGATCTAAGGGATTTTATAGATCTGTGTACTAGAAAATTCAAGGGCTGTGATGAATGTGGTACATTATTTTAAATGGAGGAATCCCAGTAACTATAGCTATGTACATAATAGTACGTGCTTAGTAAATGTTTGATTTGACCTCTTTATAACTATATTCTAATTTTCTGATAGAGTGAATATTCTTTTACTAGTAATAGCATTAATAATTGCTGAAATCCATTATAAGACATTTGTAAATAACTATAAGGTTAGGATGAAGGAGGCCAGGGAATTGAGAGGTATGTGTTGGGCTTATGGCAGTGACTTGGTGCTGGGAGCACTTTTATAAAAACCTTCTTCTGTTGGTCCTGGTCGAGACCAACTGATGAAAATCAGGCATTTCATGATGGTGGTCTGAGAGAACATGAGTGCTACCTTAGGTAGGATAGCCTATTGTGTTTTGTGCTAGACCATTTTTTCCCCCCAGCCTTTTCAGCTGTCTTGTACTTGTGTATTTTCCAAGATGGGTAATCCTTAACTAAGAGTGAACTGTACTTTACTCTTTTTCTGTTGACTCTGTACCCAAATCTCTCAAATCATTAGTCTCATTTATCACTTTATGAATATTAGGGGCCAAAAGGAAGTGAGGAACCTCAGATGTGATAAATCTAAGGGTGTTTGTTTTTGGATGTACTGAAAGACATTGAAAAATGATAGAAAACTTGGTACTCTAAAAATTGAGGCTTTTGTTCTCTTCTAAGATAGCTGATGCTTTTTATACCTAGCATACGCAAAAATTCAGTTTTCTATCTTAAACTGTATGAAGCAATTATAAGGTTATATTTAAACCTTTTCTTTATAATTGAGACTTTTTAACCTAATGTTTACAAAGACTAGCTGAGATTGAACTTTTTTTTTTTTTTTTAGCACATTCCAGAGAAGGAATGAGTCAATCCCTGTGAGTGAAGGAGACCTGAACTCTTTTTTTATTTTTATTTTTTGAGACTAGGTCTCGCTCTGTCACCTTGGGTAGAGTGCAGTGGCGGGATCTTAGCTCACTGCTGCCTCAATCTCCTGGGCTTAAGCCATCCTTCTCCCTCACCCCCCTGAGTAGCTGGGACTACAGGCTTATGCCACCACGCCTGGCTAACTTTTTCTATTTTGGTAGAGACACGGTCTTGCTCTTGCTCAGGCTGATCTAGAACTCCTGACCTCAAGCGATCCTCCCACCTTGGCCTCCCAGAGTCCTAGGATTATAGACATGAGCCACAGTGCCCGGTCAGGAATTTTTAATCCTATATGAAACCCATGCCTTCATTCATTGTCATTCCATATATCAAAGGAAACCAGAAGAAGTATATGCATAGGTAACTTGCGTCTTGTTGAGAGGGATAATTTTTTTTTAATGCCTTTCTCATGTTATACATACATGAGAAACCATTGCTGCTTATGCTACTTTTGTTGTCTTGATCACTGCATGCTGTGTGCAGGTGGTGGGGTATTCCAAGTTCAAGGGTGCTCTTAGGACTTTAACTCATGGTTTTTGGACAGATGAACAAGAGTTTACAAGTAGCAATAATGTACATATTTGTGGGAGCATAAGATGCTGAAGAGAGATTCTTCTTGATAGCTGATAGTAGGGAAATCAAAGTAGTTGTGGATTAACAGTAGAGGCTGTGCAATCATGGTCACTTTGAAATAAGAAACTTGTATGTTAACTTGATTAGATGTCTGTATATTATTTTCTACTTGAAAATTGTTTGGAATATCGGGCTTTTATTACTCTAACCTCAGTTCTAAGTTGAACATTATCAATTTAAGACCCTAATTAATGAACCTCTGATTCAGAAATTTGCATTGACTCAAAGTTAATTTAAAAACCAGTGTTCATTTTATGGTAGTATAGAGATAGAAGCTGTAAAAGGTTGGAGAACACTGGGGGAGATCATACTTTGAAATTGCCCTGTCAGATAATTTTTGTATCTTTTGTCTTCATTAAAAGAAAGTTTGGGGGCCATGCACGGTGGCTCACGCCTGTAATCCTAGCCCTCTGGGAGGCCGAGGTGGGTGGATCGCTCGAGGTCAGGAGTTCAAGACCAGCCTGAGCGAGACGCTGTCTCTACTAAAAACAGAAATAAAAATTATCTGGACACCTAAAAATATATATAGAAAAAATTAGCCGGGCATGGTGGCGCATGCCTGTAGTCCCAGCTACTCGGGAGGCTGAGGCAGTAGGATCGCTTAAGCCCAGGAGTTTGAGGTTGCTGTGAGCTAGGCTGATGCCACGGTACTCACTCTAGCCCTGGCAACAAAGCGAGACTCTGTCTCAAAAAAAAAAAGAAAGTTTGAAGAGGGTAACATTGTTCTGTTTCAGTAATGTTTCAATTTAGTTCTGTTATTATAGTTTAAGTCTACATTTACTAACGTAGTTTTTTTTTTTTTTTTGAGCCCATCAATGAGTATAATACTCATTGTTTATAGATTTTGTAGGTGACCCAATCTAGAACAGAGGTTGGCAAACTATGGCCAGTTGGTCAAATCCAGCCTGTGAGCTAATAAATTGAAAGAAGAATAGTATTTTGTGACTTATGAAAATGATAAGAAATGCAAATTTCTGTGTCCATAAATAAAGGTTATTGGAACATAGCCATGTTCATTTACATATTATATGTGGTTTCTTTCACACAACAGCTTAGTTGAATAGTTGTAATAGAAGACTGCTTGACTTTCAAAGCCTAAAATTTACCGTCTGGTTCTTTATAGAAAATTTGCTTACACCTGTTAGAGAATACTAGTGAAAAATCATATATTGAGGATCTAATTTCCAAAAGTGCAGTTTTTTAAAAATTTATTTTTATTTATTTATTTTTAACCAGATTTAACAGTGGGGGTATGTACAGTTTCTAAATGTGTTAAATTTTCAGGAAAACATGACCCGTCCTAGTTTCATGCTTTTTAGAGTGGCATTGCAAGAAGCTCACAGTACTTCATCTTGGTGTTAGAGTGATGAGTATCACAACTATTTTTGAATAATTACTTCTGTTTTATGTTTCTTATTTTTTATAAACTCTTTTTGTTTTGTTTTTGAGACAGAGTCTTGCTTTGTCATCTGGGCTAGAGTGCCATGGCATCAGCCTAGCTCACAGCAACCTCAAATACTTCGGCTCAAGCGATCCTCCTGCCTCAGCCTCCTGAGTAACTGGGACTACAGGCGTGAGCCACCACGGCCAGCTAATTTTTTCTATTTCTAGAAATAGACAGGGTCTCCCTCTTGCTTAGGGTTCAGACTGGTCTTGAACTCCTGAGCTCAAGAGATCATCCTACCTGAGCCTCTCAAGAATGCTAGGATTACGTGTGTGAGCCACCATGCCCAGCCCTATTATAAACTTTTAAGAAAAGTGCTTTAGGCTTTTGGGTTATTTTAGTCTGTATCAGTCAGGAAAATACAATTTCATGTAAGGAATTAGTTTAAAAGGGTTTTTGGAGAACTGGAAAAATGAAAAAGGGGACACTGAGGTAACAGACTACCTACCCTAGAGCTGGGAGAAAAAGGGAAGAGGGTTACCAGAACTAGAAGCCTGGAGTAGGGCCCTTTGGAGCTGGGACTTCTGAGGAGCAGGTGTTGGCCAACTGGTGCTGGTGTCTATGAGGGGCTGTAGTCAGGCTGGTCTGGGATTGTGGGGAAAAAGAGGTAGAAACTGGAACCAGTGCCCTTGTCAGGGTGAAGTGCATTGATGGGTCAATACACATAGGAACTGTGACCAACAACAAGGAGCAAATTCTCTTATCTGCCCTTTCAATCTCCTTTTAATAGCTGGTATTAGTGCCAAAGAGAAGTGTAGTTAACAAGGTCCTAGTCACACCTGTACAAACAAGAGTGTAGAAAATCTAGGAGCCAAAAGAAAACGTCTTAATAAATGACTTGTAGTCTAAACACATTGAAAAATTTCTCAAGGCTCCAGGTAAGAAATGATTCTAGTGATTTTTCAGGAATTTAGAAAGGTAAGAAAATAATCCTTTTTACCAAAGATTTTTGGATGAACATTGAAGTTTCTGGAGGCCCTGTTTTAAAGTGAAATCTTGGCTTTTGTCTACTTTGGTCTGTTGGGTACCATGGGAGTAAAAGACTGAAGAGTGAAGAATAGAACTTTATTAGGCAGCAGAAAAACTCTGACATATGAAAGTGAGGTCTGTCTGTGTATGCTTCAATTTAGGATAGTTTGCTACCCATAGGAGATAGATAAATTCAATTATCAATTATTTAGGAAGTTAAGTTTCAAATAGGATAAGGCCAGTTTATGCATGTTCTACTTTAGTGGTTTCTCAAACTCTGTGGTGAAGGACTAGGTTATTTTTTTTCCTTCTTAATTTCACTCTATCATGGACTTATATTTTAAAAACAATGAGGCCAGATACAGTGGCTCACGACTATAATCCTAGCACTCTGGGAGGCCAAGGCAGGAGGATTGCTTAAGGTCAGGAGTTTGAGACCAGCCTGAGGAAGAGTGAGAACTTGTCTGTACAAAAAATAGAAAAATTAGCTGGGCCTGGTGGTGCGTGCCTGTAGTCCCCTGCTATTTTGGAGACTGAGGCAGGGGAATCACTTGAGCCTAGGAGTTTGAGGTTGCAGTGAGCTATGATGACACCACTTCACTCTAGCTGGAGCAATAGCTCCAATAAATGAATGAATGAATAAATATATATCCCATCCATCCAATAAAAATGAATTACTAGAAAAACAAAGTGAAAAATTCAGACATTGAAATACAGGGCCACTGATAGAACAGTTATATATCAGTTGTGGTGGTAGATACATGAATATATACACAGAATAAAATTGGATAGAACTACCCGCACATGCAAATGAATATGAATGCAAGTGAGACTCTTTCTTAGCAAAAAAAAAAAAGAATGTTGAAAACTGAGTAAGATTTATTCTAGTTGGCAGTAATGTACCAAGGTCAATTTCCTGGTTTTGATATTGTACTACAGCTGTATAAGATGCCACTGTTAGAGAGAGCTAGGTAAAAAGTACAGTTTCTACTATTTTTGCAATTTCCTGTGAATCTATAATTATTTCCTAATAAACTTAAAAAAATACAAGCCTACTGATCACTGGTCAAGGTCAAATTGCTATAAAATTTCTGTATTCTTATTCTCAATTTGTATACTTGGGGGTAAGCAGCAAACTCTTAGTCAACTAGCACTGTCCTGAAGACCACAGTTAGGTGTTTACTGCCTTTTCCTTGCTCCTTTGTGACTACTCCATTATCTTCGCTATTCTCCTCAATGTCTCTCTGCTTCTAGTCTCCTATCTCTATCTCTGTATTCCTTGAATGTACAAAATTGTTTACTGTGTTCCTAATCAGTGCCAAGACCCTGGGGTTATAAAAATTAGCAAGGCCCTGGCTTATTTTCTAATAGTGGAAACTATTGTTAATCAAAGGATCTTACAAATAGTAATATGTAATTCAGATTGCTAACAGCTCCCATTTATTGAGCATTAACTGTGTGCCAGGCACTATATGAAAGATTTTAAATACTCATCCTCTCTTTGAAGTACTGCTATTTTAGTTTTATAGGTAACCTCTTTGGCCTCCACTTCTCTTGGTGACTTAGGTTTAAAAATGTTGAAATTGGTATTCAAATTAAGGTTGACTGACTTTATAGCTTTTGCTCTTAACCTATACATTGTACTGTGGTGTCTCCCCATTTGGGGTTTTGAGAGTTCCTAATGGGAGATAAGAGCAATTGTACCATGCCTCTGGACAGAGGCACTGGAAAGACCCTACCAGAAAATTTAGGCTGTATAGTTCTTTTTAGGCGGTATAGTTCTTAAACTGTATATGGGTTGAGCATCCCTAATCTGAAAATTTGAAATCCAGAATTTTTCAAAATTCAAAACTTTTTGTGTGCCAACATGATGCCACAAGTGGAAAATTCTACACCTAACCTCATGCAAAGGGCTGCAGTCAAATGCAGGCACAGAACACCCAGTTTATTCAGCATCCCTAAAATTATTAAAAATATCGAGCTAGGCGTGGTGGCTCACTCTGTAATCCCAGTGATTGGATGCTGAGGTGGGAGGATTACTTGAGGCCAATTGTTCGAGACCAGCCTGGGCAACATAGCGAGGTGCAGTCTCTAAAAAAATAAAAAAATAAAATTAGAAAAATTAGCCAGGTGTGGTGGCATGTGCCTGTAGTCTCGGCTACAGGAGGCTGAAGCAGGAGGATTGCTTGAGCACAGGAGTTTGAGGCTGCAGTGAGCTATGATCACACCACTGCACACCAACTTGCGTGACAGAGCAAGCCTCTATCTCTAAAAAGAATAAAAATAGTGTATAAAATTACTTTTGAGACTACATGTAAGGTCTATATGAAACATAAACTTGATGTTTAGACCCAAGATATTTCATTATGTATATGCAAGTATTCCAAAATCTGGAAAAATTCAGTCTGAAACACTTTTGGTTTGAGGCATTTCAGATAAGGAATACTCAGCCTGTAGTTATTTTTCATCATACTTATTAATGATATTTACACATCGTTAACTTTGGTTTTCAGTGCTTTCACCAAAGTAGATGTAGGCATGAAAACCAGCTGCCTACTTTGACTTTTGGCTACCATTGTTAATTCCAAGCCATAGTCTCTGTCATTTTACCTTTTGTTGTACCTGTGAGGGGTGCATCTGCCTTGTCAGCTTGTAGTAGTTCTTGTTAGAGAGCATAAGATTTGGTCTCTAATGAGCTGTTGATTGATGGTACTTCTGTGATTAAGTGGCTAGGAACTTGATGGCTAGGGCTGTGGACCAGTTGCATTTTCTAAAATTCTGCTATAGTATAACTTGACATTTGAGATACAAAACTAACAATGGGGTTAATTTATGATAAAATTCTGTTTTATAGATCAACTAGCTTTATTATATGAATATACAGTTACATTTCATTAGTATTTAATAATGAATTTACAGAAACTAAAAGGATCTGTAGGCCAGATATCAATACTAGTAGGTTTTGGTTCCTTTTAGGTGAAATTTGATATCTGGAAGTGAAAATTGGAACCAGGTTTTTAATCTGCAAAATGACATAAAAATACTCTTATTTTCTGTTTAGCTTAAGAACTCAAAAGATAATTTTCACAGGAAATGAAAATTTAGCACTGTGGTGCCTTATCCTAAAAGATTGGCAAATGAGTGAAACGTGGATTTAAATATTCAAGGTATTAATGTTCTTCCTTTCCTGAACACAGAATAGTTTTATATCTACTTTTGTTGAATTTTTTCCCCCAAGTTTCTCATTTTGAGATTTTTAAAATTGAATGACCCTAAAGTAGAACTACATGTTGATATTATTTGGCAAAAGTTAATTTATAGAAAATATTTTCCATCATAGCATAATGTCCACTGTGGTTATGTATTTATGTTTTTTTATATGTGTATATATTTGCTGTTGCTATTGAAGTTCTCACAACCATAAAAATAAAGTCTAAGTCAGATGAGTAAATCTTGGTGATTACTTCTGTTTGGGTCAAGGGATTAATGCTCAGCTACAACCAGGTGAATGGGTCCTGATTTGGGAGAGTGTGGTGGTAGATGGGTAATGGGATGCACATATTTTGCCAGCATGCTACTGACTACTCTCTCTGACTGTTGCATGTGCATACACGGTCTCTCTTCATGCTGTTTACTTGTATGGGGATTTGTTGTCCTCTTTCATGCTGTAATTAAACATTAAATTTTTTTATTTGAAATTTAAAACATTCACAGGAGAGAATAGTACAATGAACAAATCCCGCCACCCCCATTCAGTGTACTCAACAACTTCAACAATTAACTAACATTTTAGGCCAGGCTCGGTAGCTCACGCCTGTAATCCTAGCACTCTGGGAGGCCGAGGCGGGTGGATCGCTCGAGGTCAGGAGTTCGAGACCAGCCTGAGCAAGAGCAAGACCCCGTCTTACTAAAAAATAGAAAGAAAGTATCTGGCCAACTAAAATATATATATAAAAAATTAGCCGGGCATAGTGGCATATGCCTGTAGTCCCAGCTACTTGGGAGGCTGAGGCAGTAGGATCGCTTAAGTCCAGGAGTTTGAGGTTGCTGTGAGCTAGGCTGATGCCACGGCTAGCCCAGGCAACAAAGCGAGACTCTGTCTCAAAAAAAAAAAAAAAAGATTAACTAACATTTTGCCATTTTGGTTTTGTCTACTCATCTATCCCCCATTTTTTGTTGAATATTTTAAAGCACTCTAGATATTCTGTTATTTCACACTTAAATACTATATATCTTTAAGAGAAAAAGGCTTAACCCCCGTCCAGCAGTATCATTATTATACTTAGTGCAATTGGCAATAATTCCTTAATGTTATTTAATACCTAGTCCCTGTTTAATTGTTTTTAAAAATCAGCATCTAAATAATGATGTGATTACCAAAGTTCCAGTCTTTCTTAATCTATAATAGTCCCTTATATCATGGACTTTACCTATATACCAGCTGTATGCACCCTTATGGTGTCCTTTAACATGTTTTTCTGTTCCCTGTGTTTTTTGGAAAGTGGTAATTACATCAGATCCTTTTTCCCTTGCTTAAGGCAGTTTATTGGTTACCTGTTGCATCATATCAGGGGAAATGTATCAGGTTGTCTTAGCTTTTTTAGTGATGTCAAAATTGATCAGTGGGTCTTGGTGTACTCAGCCTGATCCACCCATTACAAAGCTCCCCATTAACCTTTCACCTACTGGGGGTCATAAAGTAGTGTTTCTTTTAATTTCAGTATTCCTTTTGCATTTATTAGCTGGAATTCTTCTATAAAGAAAAAACTACTACCAACTCTTTGCCCTGAAATACAGTTCTTACACTAAAGGTAGGAAAAATACTGGATTCTTTCCCTTTGCCAATTTTCAGGTAATGAGTTGGTATCTTACTGGCAAGGGTGATTAATGTGAACTTTTAAAAAATGAGTTCATTTTAACATAGTTGCTGTGTTTCAATGCATTGCACTCATTTTTATTTTTATTTTTAGAGAGATGAGCTCTCTATGTTGCCTAGGTTGGTCTTGAATTCCTGGCTCCAAGCAATCTTCCTGCCTCAGCTTCCCAAGTAGCTGGGATCTTAGGTGTGAGCTGCTGTGCCTACCTTCATTTTTGTTCTTACTGTTGCTCAAATATCTCACCTTTGTTCACTGGAAGTCTTTCATATTGGCATCTGTGTCTTTTTGCATGATCCTGTTAATCTTTGATAACTTCATTGGCCCAGGCTCATTTGTATACTTCCTACCTTAGTCCTGGGTGCAGCCATTTAACCTGTGATCTGTGGATCCTTTTAGTGGTATTTAGAGACCACAATCTAAATACTAATTGTGCTACTCATTGCTTCTGGTTTGTCAGTGCTTCCAGGCCATTTCACTGAATAGAGTTAAGATATATATATTTTTTAGAAAAAGAAACTCTTGAGCTCATACTAGTTTTTCCAATTCACATTAAGTGTTCAAAGTTTTTATTTTTTGATTTTAAAAATACTTGTTTATATTGAAAATTTTGGTTCCTGATTAATGGAATAACTTGTTTGCTTTATTTATATATGACAGTTTCATTTACAATACCGTTATTACAAGGTTAAAACTACTAAATACAGCTCAAAATTTCTCTGATTTTTGCCATTAGGGTATATTGCATTAATGATATGTAGTCAAAATAATTTTTAGTTTAACTTTTATGTATGTGGTTATGCTAATCACCAGCTTATATATAGTTTTAATAGTTTGATTTCAGTTTTTAAAAATTGTTTTTTTTCTTTCTCTACAAAAAATACATGTTACATGATTCCAAAGTCAATACAATAAAATGTTTAAAAAGGTATAGCTTTCATCCCTGTTCTTTCCTCGCCGTTTCCTTTTTTATTTTATTTTATTTTTTAGAGACTCTGCCTCAAATTCCTGGGCTCGAGTGATTCACTAGCCTCCCAAAGTGCTGGGATTACAGGTGTGAGCCACTAGGCCTGGTCCTCCTCTTTCCTTTAATATGTAACCATTGATGTCTTCTCTCGTTTGCGTCTTCCGTTTTTCCATTTTGAAAATAGAAACAAACACATATATGGTATTCCCCTACCTCTCTTTACACAAAATGTAGCGTACTGTTCTTTTTCTTATTTTTTTCACTTAATACATTCTGGAGATGATTCCAGAATAGTATACAGAAATCTCCATTACTTTTTGAAGCTGCATACTACATTGATATACCAGGATTATTCATCCACTCTTTTGTGGGACATATAGGTTATTTCCATTCTTTTGCTACCATGCAGATAGCACTTTATTTTTTTATCTTTTATTTTTTGATTCATAAATACTAAGAACCTCTTTATTTCTTAAGTATAATTAGACATAATTATTTTGAAAAACATTTCTTTCTTGAGTGTATTTTAGTTTTAGAACTATCACAGCAGTCATTTTAATTCTCCAGTGTTCTTGAAGTAGGCATTCATTGGTGCATTTCTGACCCCTGGGCATCAGCTTCACTCTCTCAGGCTTTCTCGTTTTGAAGTGTGATGTTGCTGTGGTCAGCTCTGCAGGTAAAACTTGAAATTGTGTCATGCTGGTGGAACCTGTCATCCAAAAGGAGAGAGAATGGTGCCAGGCAAAGACTGTAGTCACCATACTGAAGCTCCTCAGAAAAACTCTAGTGTTGCTGATAGTACAAAGGAAGTCTCAACAAAACCTCAAGTTGCACCTTGAAGAAAGGTTTCCCACACCTATTTGGAATCTGTTCTTTTGTTGGGTTTGGGTCAGTAATCTTGTCTGTTCTCAGTTCTGGGTGTGCTCTTGGCCAAAGAATGACCAGACACACAAAAGCAAGGCAAGCATGAAACGAAGTTTATTGAGGGAAGGACAAGATAGGTTTAGAGAGCAAGAGCAAGGACTACAGTTTATTTTAACCTTATTATCCCTGTGTGGTGTAATGGTGAATGGTGGTGTATTCAGTGCATTGTAATTCATAATGACCCTGCATTATCATTGGCTTTGCCTTGTAAGAATTTCAGATTTTTTTTTTTTTTTTTTAAATTTAGGACATGGATAGCTTTTGCCCTACTTGTACTTGTGTTAGTTGACTTTCTATATCCCAATATAGAACTATATTCTATAGTTCAAACTTTCTATATCCCAAGCATTAATTACAGTTTTTAAAAAACGTTTTAACTCTTCACCAAGAAAAAAAAAAAGGCTATTTTTATTGCATTTAAGCTATTGTTCCAACAAGAGAACAGAATTTCATTGCTTTTCAGTGTGTTTTGATTTTGGTTCAGTGGTGATTTATTATGCTAGAAACTTTTTGAGTTACTGTATTTGCTATGCTACTAAAATAGAAAGCAGCTTATGTATATTTTTTCACTTTTTCTTTATAACAGAAAAAACTTGCTTATGAAATATAAGAGAATTCAATTATTTTCAGAAGCATTTTTAACATCAAAGCAAGCAGGTGTTCATGAAGGAAAGAGTTCTGAAATTATCATCTTTGTGTATAAAAAGAAAAACCTCAACTTTCTCATGTGTTTAAGTTTAGTCACATCACAAGTTTTACTTTCATTATTTTTATTTTGAAGGTGAGTTTTTAACAGCTAATTTGCATGAAAGGCTATAACAACATGAAAGCACTGACCACTGTGTATTTTCATATTCCTGTTTAATGTGGTTAAGCAAGAGTAGGACTGGAGGGCTGGGTTAGTACTTAGTCTGATGAAATATAGGATAGGTACAACTTACACGTTAACTAAGTGTGCTTATATCCTACAGTCTGATTACAATAAGCCATTTCCCTCAGTCTCTTGGTGATGGTTGCTTTTGTTGCATTGATCACTTAGCAACCATAATGACATGCATATGAGTATTATTCCCTGAAATAGCTTTTTTAAAAGCTATTATTATTAAATATTTTGGGTCAAGATTTTATCTCACATATCTTTCTTTGTATTCCATGTTGTTTCTAAGATATTTTTGTGAGTATCTTCCTCATAAAAAAATCTGGTCCTAGGGCCAGGCTCAGTGGATCATGCCTATAGTCCTAGCAGTTTTCATTTTCTCAGAGATGAGATCTTACTGTGTTGCCCAAGGTGGTCTTGAACTCTTGGCCTCAAGGGATCCTCCTGCCTTAGCCTGGCCAGTTGAGTTGCTGAGATTATAGGCATGAGCCACTGCACGGGCTCCTATTTCTTGTATTTAGTTTAGGAGTTTCTTCTGTAATACTGACTGACACATGATCATTAGGACTCTATTTTGCGGACTTGTTACTCCTGCCCCCCAATGATACAGCCCCTTCTGTTGCTAGGTAGATACATTTACTAATACATTGAATCAAAATCTGTTTATCTGAAACTTTACCCTTTGGTCCCAGTTCTTCATAATAGCTAATACATATCTGATTTAAAGAGCAGGGTCTCTGTAGTGAAACAGATTAGATACTTGGCTCTGCCAATTCACTGGCTAAGACCTTAGGCTTCTTCATTTTTAAAATGGTAATAAAAATAGTACTCCTTTCATAGGTTTGAGGATCAAATGAGCTCATTCTATGTAAAGCATTTAACCCAGTACCTGAAAAATAAAAAATATTTTGTGTTAGTTGCTATACTGGTGATGGTGGTCTAGTAATTATGGCTAGAAGACAATAGTATGATGTGATCAGATCACTAAGAACTTATCCTCAACTCTTTCTGTTGTGTGTGTGTTGCTGGTACTAAAGATAAATTTCAACATTCATGGATATCTATTTTTTGAAGCTTATTTAGTAATGGGGTTTCCCCTCATATTTTGCTAAGGAGGAAAACAAAATGGATAATTAAAAGATTAACTCAAAATAGGGGATAAAAGTAGTGGAATTCAATTGTGTACAATACACAGGGCTCTAAAATGTTCAGATTATATCTCTTTACATGCCAATTATGAGTTTTGGAAAAAGAATATTGCTTTAATAGGAGAACATATTTCACTTTACACAAGTGTTCTGGCATACTAAATTGGAAGACAAATTTAGAAACAGATTTCAGGTATAAATACAATTGTTAACATTTGGGATGATATTCTTAACTTACTGACTTTGGAATTCCCTGGTGATACATTTGAGATCACCTTTGTTTGTTAACAAAGTGATTTATTGCTTAAAATAAGTTAGCTTTACTCTCCTATAGAAATTCCACATTAAAATAAAGTTTTAACTATTTTGAGGTATAAGAATAATTGTTAGGTATGACATTTTGATCTATGTTTATATATCAGAAATAGTGCTTCTTGTGAGATAATTCTTGCCTTGTAAAAGCTGTAATTTTAACATGTTTTTATTATGAAATTTTAAATATCTTTAATAGGTACACATAAATTAGTAGACATTCTCTGTATGTTTGAGATACTGTGCTAGTTGAAGATGTAGGTGGGGTTAAAGCAAATGAGAATTAGTGCTGTGTTTATCAAACCCATTGACATTAATTCAAGTTAGCATATCCATTCAACAGTGCTTTACCTAAAGTTTCAAGGCCTTTGTTAAAGCAGTGTAGTATTGATGACTTTGTTATCCATATAAATCACGTATTTTTCTCATCAGTGCATGTTTTTTATTTGTTTGTTTGTTTGTTGGAGACATGGTCTTGCTCTGTGTTCTGGACTAGAGTGCTCAGTGGTGTCATCATAGCAAATGCAGTCTGGATCTCTGGGCTCAAGTGATCCTCCTGCCTCAGCCTCCCAAGTAGCTGGGATTACTGGGGTGTATCACCACACCCGGCTAATTTTTCTATTCTTTGTGGAGATGGGTCTTACTCTTGTTCAGGCTGGTCTCGAACTCCTGGCCTCAAGCAATCCGTCCACTTCGACTTCCCAAAGTGCTAGGATTACAGGCATGAGCCACCACACCTGGCTATCTCATCATTGTTTTACCTTGCTTGTCCTCATGGGTCCTGTTTCTTGGATGAGAATGTGGCAAATGTTATAAATTAATTTATAGCCTGTATATAATGCTTTTTCTCCAGGTCACTTTTGAGTTTCCCTCTTTTCCTTTGAGAATTGCTTGAAACAAAAACACTAAAATCTGGTACTGTTGTTAAATAATTTCTTTTATTCAAAAGTAATGAGAATTTATGATAGAAATGGGGATGTTAGGCCAGGGGAGATTATCTAATGACAAGATGTTGCCTTTGTCTCTGTAACTTAAACTCTATGTGAGAAGATAGGCACAATAAATGCAGGTCAAGGTTGTAATGTGATTAATTGTCAAACTGTAAAGTATATGTTGCAGAAATTGAGGAGTCTAGTAGTAATATATTGGAATGGTAAGGAAGGGGATAGGAAAAGGCAGTACAGTGCTGAGTACATATTAGGCATTCAGATAATTGTCAAGTGAGTGAAAGTGAGACCTAAGTGGTCCCTAAGTGGATTAAGATGGGTGTATGGGTGATGTGTATGTGGAGGCAGGGAGAGAGGGAGGAAGTTTGTAGGATGAGGAGCAGCATGAAAAAAAAAATTTGAAGACTGATTTAGGTTTGAACTTAGAGGAGACCACCTTAGCTATTGAGATTCCTTCTGAGGAGTAATGTAAAGCAAGCTTAACTAGGTAGGAAAGTATTGATGTTGTCAAATATTGAGTACCTCCAATGTTCCAAGTAGTGTTTTTGGCACTTAAATGCAGCTATGATCAAAATAAAACCAAATCCCTGTCCTAAAGGAGCTTGTATTCTGGTGGGAAGAAATGGCACTACATCAAAATAAATAACCCTCATATTGATAAATGTTAGGAATAAAATAAGATAAGATAGAATGACAGTAGAATCTCAGAGGAGATAACATTTGAGGTGTCATCTTTATTGAGAAGGAGCAGTCTGGCAAAGGTGTAGAAGGCATACTATTGTAAGAAGAAGAATTGTAGGTGTAAGGCCTTGAACCAGAAATTAACTTGAATGTTTGAGGGAGAAAAAGGCAGCTAATGTGGCTAAAACATGGGGAATGAGGAGGAGGGTCTATGGAAAGAGATAAGGTCAGAAGGAGTAAGCAAGTATGTGCCATGACCTGATTTATGCTTTTGAAAGATCAACTGGTTATGAAAAAATTGATTCTAGGGAACAAGTGTAGGAGTAATGAGACATGTTAGATCCCACAAAATAGTAGTAGCTTTGACCAGTGTTGTAGTATAAGTGAAGGTGGGAAGTGATAAGATTTGGGTTGTGTTTCATAGTGGAACTTTTTGATGGATTAGACATGGGCTGAGAGAGGAAAGAGAAAAATTAAGGACCAGGGAGGTTTTGGTCTGAGCAATTGGGTATATGGTAGTGTTACATGCTGTCATAGGAAAGACTTGGGGGAGGACTGAATTAGGTGTATGGGGTAATCATCATTAGTTCAATTTTGACCATGTTGTATTTGAGATGAATATGAGATATCCACGTAGAAATATCCATTGAGCAATTTGGGTTTAGAGATACGAGAGTTAAGCCATGAAACTGGATGAGATGAGGTAGGAGGGAAGTAGGGTGGAGGAGAGAAAAAGGCCAGGCTGGGACCAATTTTTTGGGCACTCCAGCATGTAGATAACCAGTAGGATAGGAAGAGCCAACAGATAAGATTAAGAAGGAGTAGCAGTGAGGGCAAGAGGAATAACTGAAGAATGCAGTCTGTGAAAGCCTAGAAGAGAAATTGGTCAAGGGCAAGAGGAAGAACTGAAGAATGCAGTCTGTGAAAGCCTAGAAAAGAAATTGATCACTGACTTTAAGATGTCACTAGTAACCCTCCCTTTTAAGGTGAGGTATATTAAAAGCTGTTTGACTCATGAGAATCAGTAGAGAGAAAGAGACAGTGACTAATGATAGAAGAGAGGGAATATATAGAAAGTGGAAGTCCTTGAGGAGGCAAGAAGGATAGGACACTGAGTGATGGGATCATTAGTTGAGAGTATATGTGGAGATTGTGGTAATAGAGATTTGGGGAAGGGGAGTGTGTGAAATAGGAATCTGGGAGAGTAAGAAAGGGAATTGAGTGACAGTTTAGTAAATGGCAGGGACAGGATTCCAATGTAGGTATCAAAGTTTGATCTCTTTGCTGTATTATTACATTGCTACCCTAATAAGCAAAAGTAATTTTTTTTTCTTATTTTGAAAATTTTTAATACATTTTTTTTTTTTTTTGAGACAGTCTCGCTCTGTTGCCCGGGCTAGAGTGCCGTGGCGTCAGCCTAGCTCACAGCAACCTCAAACACCTGGGCTTAAGCAATCCTCCTGCCTCAGCCTCCCAAGTAGCTAGGACTACAGGCTTGTGCCACCATGCCCGGCTAATTTTTTTCTATATATGTCCAGATCATTTCTTTCTATTTTTAGTAGAGACGGGGTCTCGCTCTCGCTCAGGCTGGTCTCAAACTCCTGACCTTGAGGGATCCTCCCAGAGTGCTAGGATTACAGGCGTGAGCCACTGCGCCCGGCAAGCAAAAGTAATATTGAAGGTGTGCTTTCATGAAGAAGAATCAGGAAAGTTGAGACTGGGTTGAGCCAAAAAGGGAAAGTTAGAAAGAAAGCCCCTTATTATTAGCTTTTTCATTTATGGCAATTATTATTTGTTACCTTGTATTATAGTTATTTGGTATACCTTTGTGCCATGTTACTTCAAGTAAGTATAAAATTCCTGGTGGGGTAGAAAGTGAACTAACATCTTGCCTTTACAGTCCTAGCACTGCTCTCAAAGGGGTCCTTAAATAATTACTGAACAAATAGCCTTGTTATTGATATGACAACTGATACTTAAGTGTTGCCTTTCTAAATTATGTTATTTAGCAATCCATTAGCATGATTCTGTGCAACTGAGATATGTTCTGATGCAGTTTTCATATTTGTCTTGAGCCCAGCTCACTCTTTGCAGTTAGCTACGGTATCCATTCCTACCAAAACTCTGACCTACATAAGGATTAACTCAGTTTCTTTAGAATAGGTTTGCACATGTGTCTGACTATGGGCCAGAGAGCTAGGTAGATGTGATAAAAGTTCCAATTTTGAAGACTTTCTTCTGCCTGATGCACATTTTTGTATCATCGAAGATCTGAAGCAGTTTAACGCTTGAGTGTATGATGTTGTAGGTGCTTAAATTTGTAAATATCAAAACATGCATGACTTTAGCTCATCCATTACAATTTTTCCCCCAACAATGGATGCTTCCACGCGTGCTTGCTGCTGAACAGGTCAAGGATTTAGAAACCTAAAGTGGGAAAAAGATATGAGGGGTGGGGTGGGGCAGAGCAGGGTGGCAGGAGCAGTGAAAGTCCACTTCATTCCTAACAGTGAAGGTAATCACTTAGTACTAATAATTGGGAAGAGTTTCCTGTGAGTATTTCTCTGTCTTACTTGGGACAGGGTGCAGCAAGCAGTTTTTTCCTAGGGAGTTCAGAGTACTACTTGAGTGTACCTCTAGGTTAGAATATGTTAAAAGCAACCTTATGAAATACTCTTCAGTTTGTCATTGGTGGCTTCCTTCCTTTTGTTGTCAGCCAATTCTCCTGTCATGAGAGCTATATTGAAGCTTACATCTGTATGTGCTGGTATCTAGTGATATCCAAGGCGTCAAGTAGAGAAAAACAAGGTGTAGAAAGTTGTTTCCACTTGTGTATGTTTTCTCCTTAAAAAGATATGTCTGTGTTCATATGTGCACACAAACTTTTTGAAAAGAAAAGCAAACCTAACAATAGTTGTCTCTGGAGAGAGAGACATAATTTTAGTTGTATATCTCTTAGTATTACAAATTTTCCCCTGGTTGCATGTATTACTTTTTAAAGTGAATAAAATTAATTTAAAATGTTCTAACTTAAAATGATCTAAAATTTATCATTCTGTAACTTCTAGCTGTTGGTCATAGTTCTAACTTTTGGAATCGGAATTACACAAAACAAGAGTTTCATCTTTTAAGCTTTCTGGTTTTTTTTTTTTGGAGACAGGGTCTCACTCTGTTGCCTGGGCCAAAGTGCAGTGGTGTCCCCATGGCTCACTGCAACCTCAAACTCCTGGGCTCAAGTGATTCTTTTGCCTCAGCCTCCCAAGTAGCTGGGACTACATGCACCATCACACCCAGCTTGTATTTTATTTTTTGTAGAGACGGGCCTTGCTATTGCCCAGGCTGGTCTCGAACTTCTGGCCTCAATTGATTCTCCTGCCTTAGCCTCCCAGAGTGCTAGGATTACAGGCATGAGCCACCTTGCCCAGCATAGTTGGTTGATTTTTAATAGTTATGTCATTCTCTGGTTCTTTGTGCTTGCCATGAAACTCTTAACTATGTCTGTTTCCACATGTACCCTGTGATCTAATAGAGATTTATCTTAGTATTGACATGGATTAATTAACATTTTAAAAATACAGTTTTTCAGCAAGCTGCAGATTTGCCTACTTTATAGACAATTGGCTGCAGTATTCCACTGGTGTTTTTTTCTGTAGTAGTTTTTCAAAAGATGAAATAGGACTACTCTAGCATGATTTCACATTAGAAGCTAAATGCTTGTTTTCTCATGCCTCCTTATTTTTCATGGTGGGGGGACAGGGGGGTTAATACTCTTCAGCTTCTGGCTCTCATGGCTTTGTTTTGTCAACTTTCCTTCAAAAACCCTATCCTTTGCTCTTGATATTATTTGGTATTCTTTACCAAAGCAAGTGTTTTTTTTTTTTTTTTCCATTAAAAACATTCGTGGCTGATTCTTGCTGTTAATTGTGGCCTCATAATTTCATATTCTTCAAAAAGCTCTTGCTCCCTTATTGCTGCAGCAATCTACTCTCTTGGCCACGTCTAGGTCTTGTCTTCTGGAAGTGTACCCCAACTCTAAAATAGTGCTCTGATCATAATTCCCAATTCTTACACCCTGTTCACCCTCCACCCCTCTTCTTTGGTTTCCACCAAATTTACTCTTTGAAGACCCTGATATCTTGCCCCTACCCTGTTCCTTCGCTTTATCAGCTTCCTTGAGATTTCATTCTCTATTATCTGTGGCTCTCTAGGTCAATCATTTTAACATTCTTGGGAATGCCTTCAGTTCTCTTAACCCCTTGTCTTCTACCCGTCTTGTCCTACCCATCTTGCTGGATTAATTCACTAATTATTTCCTCTGACAGCTTAATGCTATCGGCAGAAGTAGAATAAGTGTGCTGATAAGCTCTATTATAAATTGGTAACATACAACTTTGGGTGGCAACACTGTGAGGATTACAGTCCACTTCCATTTCTGTTCCCCATACTTGAATTTTCTTCAAGTCTTTTTACCTCATTTCTTCCTCCAGCTGTCAACTTAAGGATCTCAGAAAAATAGAGGCCAAAAGGAATATACTTGCTTTATTTTGAAACTTAACTATATCTTCACTTATTTGTATCCCCTTCTCTTGAGATCACTCATTCATCAGCCTGTTTCCATACTTTCTCTGTGATCTAAATACCTTGTGTGCTCACCGGCTCTATTTTTGATGAGAGTGGGAAGAAAGATACAAAATGGCTTGTATGAAATGATTAGTATACTTAAAAAAGGAAAACAAAGACCTCTGTTTAAGTAAAAACCATACACACACATAAGTGTTAGAAAGCTCTATAGATGAAGATGTTAACATTTGTCTCTGGATAGGTTGGATTGTGGACCTTTCCTTTTGTGGCCTCATAATTTCATTTTCTTCAAAAAGCTCTTGCCCCCTTATTGCTGCAGCAATCTACTCTCTTGGCCATGTCTAGGTCATCTTCCTTTTGCTTCGTTTTGCTTGTCTACAATTTGCTTTTTCTCTATTAACATTAAATGCTCTTAATGATGAGGAAAAAATAGATATTTCCCCCAAAGTTTCTGAATGTATTAATACTTACATTTTTATTATAAACATTTTTTTTTAAAGAGATAGGGTCTTGCTCTGTCACCCAGCCTGCAATGCAGTGGTGTGATCATAGCTCATTATAACCTTGAACTCCTGGGTTCAAGCAATCTTCCTGCCTCAGCCTCCTGAATAGCTAGGACTGTAGGTGCACACCACCATGCCTAGCTAATTATTAAACTTCTTTCATAGAGGTGGGGTCTTGCTGTATTGCCCAGGCTGGTCTCAAACTCCAGGCCTCAAGTGATCCTCCTGCCTTGGCTTCCCAAAGTGCTGGGATTACAGGTTTGAGCCACCATGCCTGGCTATAACATTTCATTTTACCATCAAGTTCTAGGAAATGTCTTGCCATTTCTGTCAAGCATTTCTTTGATTTTTTTAAATGGACCTTCATCACTCCCTCTCCCCTCCTAATCCCACAAATTTATATTTCTTTAGCAGATTTTCATCACAGTTTTTCAGGGTTATTCTTTTCGTTTGTCAGGGTTATTCTTTTCCATCTGTCCAAAATAGAACTGCTGAGGCTTAGGAAATAGTTTTGGTTGCCTTAGTGTTTCTAGCATTTCATGTGTGTGGGTAATGCAGACAAGCATGTGCTTAGACATCTCTTGCCACCTTCTATGTTCTTAAAAGTTTCACATTACTAATTTAAATCAAATGTAATATGCCATAGGTTCTAATATGCCATAGGTTCTAAGACACAATTATTTTATGAACCACTAAGAAAGGAAAAAGTTCTGTCAGTTAAACTTTGATGTCATTGATAGTATGATGCATCCTGTGGAGCTGTTATATATGGGGAAAATGTACAGTAGTTCTAACATCACATCTGTGAGCATTTTAATGATTTTGGAGTAGGAAAAAGTGGTTAACCTTCGTACTGCTTCAGATCTCACTCATGTATTGCCAACTTCCCCCCGCCCCCATTACTTGGTATTGTATGGGTACCAGAGACATTGGTGAATGGACTGAATTATGATGAAGTCAGGGTTACATTTGGGGGAAAGGGTTTTGTACATTTCTTTCCAGGTGCATTTAAAAAAGATTGTTGTACTCTTGCCACATAGCTTAAAGAGTGACCTGCTTAAAAGACAAATCTGGCTCTCGTGCCCTTTTGTAGCTTACCTTTCTCGAAGTAGATAGTCCCCCAGTATGCCTTAGTACACTAGTGCATACCATACTTTTGGCTTTCGATTCCTCATAGTCAGGATACTGTGTGGTTACTTTTGTTAGAACGTAACTCAGAGAGCCACACACTGTGATATGGAGCAGATGCACCCGTAATGGGGAGCAGAGTCTTGCATTCAGCAAAAGGACTATTGAATGGGTACTAAAAAAGATTGAGAACCATTGTTCCGTAAGATGAAATATGATTCTCCTTATGAAAAGCCTGGCTACTGCCCCCTACTACTCTACCTAATTATTGGCGTCTTCCTGCCCTACACATTTTACTCAGGTAATATTGAACTGTTTATAGTTTCCTTGAACATATAAGAACATATTCTGTGTTTGTTTGGTTTTTGTTTTTGTTTTTTTTTTTTTTTGAGACAGAGTCTTGCTCTGTGGCCTGGGCTGGAGTGCCGTGGCGTCAGGCTAGCTCACAGCAACCTCAAACTCCTGGGCTCAAGCAATCTTTCTGCCTCAGCCTCCCAAATAGCTGGGACTACAGGCATGTGCCACCATGCCCGGCTAATTTTTTCTATATATTTTTAGTTGTTCAGATATTTTCTTTCTATTTTTAGTAGAGATGGGGTCTCACTTTTGCTCAGGCTGGTCTCGAACTCCTGAGTTCAAACGATCCACCCGCCTCGGCCTCCCAGAGTGCTAGGATTACAGGCGTGAGCCACCACGCCCGGCCCATATTCTATGTTTTAATCTCTGTGCTTCTGCCTGGGATCTCCCTCTGCTTGGGGGATCTCCCCACAAAATATTCTTCGAAAACCAATCCTCTCTGTAGGAAAGATTCTTTGCTTTCCTGTCTTCCCACTAAACTGAGCTGCTTATTGTCCTCTTTGCTGCTATACTGTACATATTTCTATCATTTATTCTATTATATTGGAATTACTTTTGTAACAAATTTATATTTTGTAACTTACAGGAAACTGCAAGGTTCCTTAAGGGCAGGGATTCTGCTTTATTCCCTTTTGGTCTCCAGCACTTAGGGTAGTGCATGGCACTATCTTCAATAAATATTTGTTAAATCAAATGTAACTGAGGCTATGAAGGAATGGAGAGTCCATATAGAATATAAGTATCTTAAGTTCTCATAAAAACAACTCTCATTTCAATCATTTTTAAGTATTCATGATTTCCTTTTATTCTTTTGCATGTTTTCTTGGCTGAATGGAAATAGAGAAGAAGAAAACGAGGTATGTATAATTTAACTAGTCATTCAGTGATTATGGGATTGACCTAAATACATTTTAGAGATGGGATGAAAGCTGAAAACACTCAAAGAAGAGCTTTAAAAACGGTGGAGGAAGCTGGCAGCTCTGGTGACAACTTTTACCTATTTTTATGTACTGAGCTTCCATGTAAGATTTAATTTGAAAAGTAGATTCTGTTTCTTAGTAGTAATTGGAAACCATTGCTCTGTGATAATGCATGTGAAAACATTTACTTTATCACTTGGATGGTTACTATGTAATTTTGAAAATTGATTTCAGATTTTACCATGTCGAAGGGGAATATTATTCTCTCCAATAGCCAAAGTTGATTAAAGGACATCAATTAGAAAAATTTTGCTGATAGCAAGTAAACCATCTTTAATTTAGGCTTGAGTTTATTCCTATAGATTTTTCTAATGTTCTTTCTACAACCTAGGTTATGCCTATAACTTCTAAAGCCCACCATTTTCTTAGGTGATTTGGCAAATAATGGAGGGAGAAATCATCTTAGATATATACTTTCTATAATAATTGTGTTGCTTATACAGTAGTATCAGAGGATAATCAGCATTATCTGCATGCGTGGGGCCCAGGCAGAGACAGTGGCAGTGTGCCAGGGTAAAATAATTTCCAGGAAGGCAGAAGGCCTGGTCCTCATTTGGTTACCTCATCTGTAAAATGAGTGAGGTGGGAGGTTCTTCTGTACCAGTGGTTTCCCAAACCTGGGAGAATTGCCTGTGGTGCTTGTATCAAAATAAAACATAAAAAACGAAACAAAACAAACTTTCTTGCCTGACCTTAGAGCTCAGTAGTTCAAACTGATATTCCGTATAGTGCAGATTGTAGATCAGGATTTTATCTTTTATGTATTTATTTATTTTGAGACAGAGTCTCACTCTGTTTCCCAGTCTAGAGTGCTGTGGCATCAGCCTAGCTCACAGCAACCTCAAACTCCTCCTGGGCTCAAGCAATCCTCCTGCTGCCTGAGCCTCCTGAGTAGCTGGGACTACAGGCATGAGCTGTCATGCCCAGCTAATTGTTCTATTTTTTTTGTCGAGACAGGGTCTTATTCTTGCTCAGGCTGGTATCGAACTCCTAACCTCAAGTGATCCTCCTCCCTTGGCCTCCCAGAGTGCTAGGGTTACAGGCATGAGCTACTGTGCCCGGCCAAGACCACTGTTTTTGATAACCTCTGATAGAACACAAGAATAAACTATTTTGAGTACTGAGATGTTAGCTATCACCCTTTACACATGTATCATTTAAATACATATTAGGCTTTTTAAATTTTTTTTTTTTGAGACAGAGTCTCGCTCTGTTGCCTGGACTAGAGTGAGTGCCGTGGCATCAGCCTAGCTCACAGCAACCTCAAACTCCTGGGCTTAAGTGATCCTTCTGCCTCAGCCTCCCGAGTGGCTGGGACCTCAGGCATGCGCCACCATGCCCGGCTAATTTTTTTCTATATATATTTTTAGTTGGCCAGATGATTTCTATTTTTTAGTAGAGACGGGGTCTCGCTCAGGCTGATCTCGAACTCCTGACCTCGAGGGATCCACCCACCTCGGCCTCCCAGAGTGCTAGGATTACAGACGTGAGCCACCGCGCCCAGCCAGGCTTTTAAATTTTTTTTTGTTAAAAAGATGCTACCTGGAAAAGTTATAAAACCAAATAAAATTTTTTATGTAAAAGAGAACAAGAATGGAAAAATATGGGTACTTTATGAAGTTGGGAGTGGATACTTAGGGATTTTTTATACTATTCTCTATACTTTTGACTATGTTTGAAAATTTCCAGAATAGAGTTTTAAAAAATTCTTGTTTAGCTTAGTGAAGTTCATACTATTTGTTATTAAAAAAGGGCTTTTCATTGCTCTGACTGGTAAACATTTTAAACTGTGATGCTAGCCATTTGAAAGTAGCCATTTGTTTTAGTAGTAATTGCTTGTTTTGTTTATTTATAGGCAAAGATTGAAAATGTGCAGAAAACAGGTTTCATCAAAGGACCAGTGTTCAAAGGTGTTGCTTCTAGTCGATTTTTGCCCAAAGGCACTAAGACAAAAGTTAACTTGGAGGAACGGGGACGGCAGAAGGTGTCATTCAGCTTTAGCCTTACAAAGAAAACTTTGCAGAATAGGTTTCTCACTGCACTTGGCAATGAAAAGCAAAATGATACTACCAACTCCCCAGCTGTACCTCTCCAAGTAGACTCAACCCCTAAAAATAAAATGGACCTTGGCGATACCTTATCTACTACAGAAGAATCTTCCCCACCAAAATCAAGGGTGGAATTAGGCAAAATTCATTTTAAGAAACATCTGCTTCATGTAACAGCCAGGCCACTGCTGGCTACTACCACAGCAGTAGCATCGCCCCCTTCTACGACAGTACCAGCAGCCATAGCAGAATCAACAACTATAGACTCACCACCCTCATCTCCACCTCCACCACCTCCACCTCCACCTCCCCAAGGCACAACACCCTCACCACCAGCACCAGTAACAGAGCCAGTGGCCTTGCCACACACATCAGTAACAGTTCTAATGACAACACCGGTACCCTTACCAGTAGATGTAGCAGTTAGAGCTCTGAAAGAACCACCAGTTATAATTGTACCAGAATCTTTAGAAGTGGATACTAAGCAGGACACTGTATCTAATAGTTCAGAAGAACATATAACTCAAAATTTGAATGAGCAAGCAGATACTCCCTCACAAAAAGAAGATTCCCATATTGGGAAGGAAGAAGAAATTCCTGATAGTTCTAAGATTAGTCTGAGCTCTAAAAAAACAGGTTTTAAGAAGAAATCCTTACAATCTGAAGGCATGTTTTTTGGTTCAGAATCTGATGAAGATTCTGTACGGACTTCTTCAAGTCAGAGATCACATGATATAAAATTTTCAGCAAGCATTGAAAAGGAAAGAGATTTAAAAAAGAGCTCAGCACCTTTAAAAAGTGAGGATTTAGGGAAATCTTCACGATCTAAAATAGAGAGAGATGATAAATATTTCAGCTACTCAAAACTTGAAAGAGATACTCGGTATATGTCTTCCCGATGTAGATCAGAAAGAGAGCGAAGGCGGAGCAGATCTCGTTCTAGGTCTGACAGAGGCTCTAGAACTAGTTTATCCTATTCCCGGTCAGAACGATCTCATTATTATGACTCTGATCGTCGCTACCACAGGAGTTCCCCTTATCGAGAGAGGACACGCTATTCTCGGCCATATACAGATAACAGGGCACGAGAGAGTTCTGACTCAGAAGAAGAGTATAAGAAGACATACTCAAGGCGCACCTCATCTCATTCCTCCTCCTACAGAGACCTAAGGACATCATCATCTTATTCTAAATCTGATCGGGACTGTAAAACTGAGACCTCTTACTTAGAGATGGAGAGAAGAGGAAAGTATTCTTCAAAACTAGAAAGAGAATCCAAAAGGACTTCAGAAAATGAAGCAATGAAAAGATGTTGTTCTCCCCCTAATGAACTGGGATTCCGACGGGGGTCATCATATTCCAAGCACGATAATAGTGCTTCCCGTTATAAATCTACCCCTTCAAAACCTGCACCCAAGTCTGATAAATTTAAAAATTCTTTCTGTTGTACAGAATTAAATGAGGAAATCAAACAGTCTCATTCTTTTAGTTTACAGACTCCTTGTTCAAAAGGTAGTGAGTTGAGAATGATTAATAAAATTCCTGAAAGAGAAAAGACAGGGTCCCCATCTCCATCAAATCAATTAAATGATTCACCTACTTTTAAAAAGCTAGATGAATCACCTATTTTTAAGTCTGAATTTATAGGACGTGATAGCCATGATAGTATTAAGGAATTAGACTCTTTATCTAAAGTGAAGAATGATCAATTAAGAAGTTTTTGTCCCATAGAATTAAATGTAAATGGATCTCCTGGGGCAGAATCTGATTTGGCAACGTTTTGCACTTCTAAAACTGATGCTGTTTTGACGACTTCTGATGATAGTGTGACTGGATCGGAGGTATCCCCTTTGGTCAAAGCATGCATGCTCTCTTCAAATGGATTTCAGAATGTTAGTAGATGCAAAGAAAAAGACTTGGATGATACTTGTGTGCAGCATAGTAAATCAGAAAGCCCATTTAGGGAAACAGAACCTGTGGTTTCACCACAGCAAGATAAGCTTATATCTTTGCCAGTAATGACTATAGATTATTCCAAAACAGTAATTAAAGAACCAGTTGATGTGAGAGTTTCTTGCTGTAAAACCAAAGATTCAGATATATACCATACTTCAAATGACAACAACCCTTTATGTTACTCAGAAGCTGAAAATATTGAGCCTTCAGTTATGAAGATTTCTTCAAATAGCTTTATGAATGTGCATTTGGAATCAAAACCAGTTGTATGTGATAATAGGAATCTGACAGATCACTCAAAATTTGCATGTGAAGAATATAAGCAGAGTGTTGGTAGCAGTAGTACAACTTCTGTTAATCATTTTGATGATTTATATCAACCTCTTGGGAGTTCAGTTATTGCTTCATCTCTTCAGAGTCTTCCACCAGGAATAAAGGTGGACAGTTTAACTCTCTTGCAATGTGGAGAAAACACATCTCCAGTTCTGGATGCAGTGCTGAAGAGTAAAAAAAGCAAAGAGTTTCTGAAACATGCAGGTAAAGAAACAATAATGGAAGTAGATAGTGCCCTTCCTGATTCAGGAAGGGGATTTACTTGCTGGGAGAACAGGCATAATAATGGTTTATCTGGGAAATGTTTGCAAGAGGCTCAAGAAGAAGGGAATTCCATATTGCCTGATAGAAGAGGAAGACCAGAAATCTCTTTAGATGAAGAAGGAGAAAGAGGACATGCACATACTTCTGATGATTCAGAAGTTGTATTTTCTTCTTGTGATTTGAATTTAACCTTGGAAGATACTGATGGTATAACTTGTACCTTAAAATGTGACAGTAGTGGTCATGCCCCGGAAATTTTGTCTACTCTCCATGAAGATTATTCTGGTTCTTCTGAAAGTTCAAGTGATGAAAGTGATTCAGAAGATACAGACTCTGATGACAGCAGTATTCCAAGAAACCGTCTCCAGTCTGTTGTGGTTGTGCCAAAGAATTCTACTTTGCCCATGGAAGAAACAAGTCCTTGCTCTTCTCGGAGCAGTCAAAGTTACAGACACTATTCCGACCACTGGGAAGATGAGAGATTGGAGCCAAGGAGACATTCATACGAGGAAAAATATGAGAGTATAGCAAGTAAAGCCTGTCTTCAAACTGAGAAATTCTTCCTTCATAAAGGAACAGAGAAGAATCCAGAAATTTCTTTTACACAGTCAAGTAGAAAACAAGCAGATAACCACCTGCCAGAAATTGCTCATCCTCAGAGTGATGGGGTTGATAGTACAAGTCATACAGATGTGAAATCTGACTCTCTAGGACACCCAAATTCAGAGGAAACAGTAAAAGCTAAAATGTCTTCTAGACAGCAAGAAGAAATGCCAGTTTATTCTTCTGATGATTTTGAAGATGTCCCAAATAAGTCTTGGCAACAGACCACTTTCACTAACAGGCCAGACAGTAGACTGGGAAAAACAGAGTTGAGTTTTTCTTCATCTTGTGACATCTCCCGTATGGATGGCTTGCACTCATCAGAAGAGCTTAGAAACCTAGGGTGGGACTTCTCTCAACAAGAAAAGCCTACTACCACATATCAGCAACCTGACAGCAGCTATGGCGCTTGTGGTGGACACAAGTATCAGCAAAGTGCAGAACACTATGGTGGGACACGTAATTACTGGCAAGGCAATGGCTACTGGGATCCAAGATCAGCAGGTAGATCTGGAACTGGGGTTGTATATGATCGAATTCAAGGACAGGTACCAGATTCCCTAACAGATGACCGTGAAGAGGAGGAGACTTGGGATCAACGGAGTGGGTCCCACTTTTCAAGCCAGTCCAGTAAATTTCTTCTTTCCCTTCAGAAAGACAAGGGATCAGTGCAAGCACCTGAAGTAAGCAGCAATTCCATTAAGGACTCTTTAGTTATGAATGAAAAGAAAGATTTTTCAAAAAACTTAGAAAAAAATGATATCAAAGGGCCTCCTAAAAAAAGGAGGCAGGAATTGGAGAGTGATTCTGAAAGTGATGGTGAGCTTCAGGACAGAAAAAGAGTTAGAATGGAGATAGAGCAGGGAGGGATATCAGTGTTCCCAGGCTCAGCACTGATTGGGCCTTCCTGTGTCATGGATGACTTCAGGGACCCACAGCGATGGAAGGAATGTGCCAAGCAGGGGAAGATGCCTTGTTACTTTGATCTTATCGAAGAAAATGTTTATTTAACAGAAAGGTAAGCCTAATTTATGCTTGTTTGACAAATTTTAACGTCCTTTTTGTTTAAAAAAAATTAGCTTTTAAACAATTCAGACTGTGTGAACTTAACCATATGAAAGAGTTGTATGATAAAATGTAAATTAAAAACTCTCAAGTGTTTTTATTTAGATTTTTAATTTTTTATTATTTTTTTATTTAGATTGGATAGTGTAGATTCCCTCCCCCCATTTTTTTTTCTTCCCAGGGAAAATGATGTCTAATTTTTTTCTCTTGTTACTACTTTGGTTTTAAAAGTATAATTTAGGCTAGTCCAGTTTTTCTGTAATTTCTTTTACATGTGAAAGTGTGATAGAAAATGATCCAAACCCCAGCAAAATAGTCTACTCTTAGAGAAGAAAAAAGTAGTTTTCAAAGATGTGCAGAATAAAGTATCTAGGTCCTTTATAAAGATGGAACTGAACTAGGACATAGTTTTCTCCTGTACGTTTTTTTTTTTTTTAAGCCTATTGTTAATAGATTAAATCAGGCAATAGTATAACAGATATAAATGGTAAAATGGTTTATCAAAAATCCCTAACATGAAACAAGGTATAATGACAGTAGGAATAATGACTACATAGTCTTCTAGAGCAGAGCTTCACAGTCTGTTTTAACTTTTACCTCCTTCTTAATAATTTTCTCATTTTCCTGATATAAATATATGTTGAATGTGCTTAAGAAAGAAAACACTATACTTTCCTACCTACTCACTCCCCACCTTTTGGAAATTTTCCTCCTAGTTGAGAATCAACCTAGCCATCATCCTTTTGAGCATTCAAAATTTTATTAAATCGAAGAAATTTTCCACTGTGGATAAGGTAAAAGACTTCATTTTAAAGTTAGGTCCCACCAGAAGTTTTTTCCTATTAAAAAATAACCTTTATTTTTTATGTTGTAGAGAGCCTCTTACACTATATTCATTTATATCTAGTTGTAAATTAGGTTTACATTTAAAATTGGATATATTAAGTAGTACACTTTAGGAATTATGTAACTGGTGGATCTTACAGGGTCCTTGTAAAAGAGTATAAAATAAAACTAATCAGCTCAATCTTCTGGCTTTTCTTCAGCAATGAGAAGCAGATATATATGTGTGCATTGGGGGAGGAATCAGATATATGATTATGTTATATAGATTTGGTTGGTGGAGGAGGGCCTCCACCATTTTGGAGTGGAAAGCATTTATATATATTCTTATATATATTCGACATTTTAAAGTGCCTGTTGTATGTTAGGCATTTAGGATGCACCAAGAAGACATTGTTGTAAAAATAGTATGGATGTAATGAAAAAAATTTTCTTATGTCTGTTGACATAAATCTGTGCCCATTAGTCCTAATCTGGCCTTCTAGAGCAATACAAAATAAAGTTGCTGATTCTTCAGGGTGATAGCTTTTTAAGTACTTGTAAATAGGTATTTCATTTGTTTAGTTATCTTCAGGCTAAGCATATTCATACACTTATTAATGCATTGTATCCTTAGTTGATCAAGAAGGATAATTCTTTTAACCTAAACTTAGTTGAAACTATACCTATACTCTTTAGGTAATTTATAAAACTGGGGCTAGAGTATAACATATTTAGGATTAAATCAGATTAGAGTTAGGGATTAAGATAGCCACTTAAAACAGCTGTGTTCTCCCCTCCTCCTGTCCTCCTCCCCATTTGCTAGTGAGAATGACTTATAATTCCCTAATCTGAAGCAGATCTTTGACCACCCTTGATTTTATTTTTTTGACCAGGGTCAAAACATAGAGTGCAACAAAAAGGCCAATAAATAATCACATTTTCGCCTTTGCTTTGCAAACTCTGAATGCGTTTTTATGAACCCAGTCAAATTTGAGCAGTTTCCTTTCCCCTCCAAAATAAGTTTGTCTGCTTTGAAAAAGTTGAGCTTTCTGAAACCTTCATCTACTTGGTCCATAATTACATTTCATTTTTTAAAGAATCATTCAATTTTCTGTTAAACAAGATTTATACAAGTGTGATGTTACTGAAGGATTCTCTAAAAGATTTGATTGAATTAAAAGTCTTAATTTAAAAGCCTTAATTTTCTAGAAACTCCTGTTTTTCCTCAACCTTTTAGCTCAAGTATTGTGTGTTTATCTGTGAGGTCTGATTCTTAAACTTAACTTTAACCAACCGTGTCACTGTTTGAAACACCTGAGTTTTCCTATTTTCTCTTGAGCCCAATATGACTTTAGTACTTCAGATTGGTCAGAATCCAAGGCTTAACTGACCTAGACTAGGAAATAAGGGCTGAGTTCCAAAATGATAGTCTTGAACTCATCCCATCTTCCCCGTATGCCAAGGTTGAGGTTGCCTCTCTCACCTTTTTTGTAACACAGTACTTAAGGTTTTCAGTCTCACAAATGCTAGTTAGTGATTAGATGTTTTCTTTCTTTTGAATGGTTGACTTATAGGAATCATTAAATGTGAAACTAATGATATTTGAATGTATATATCATTGCCAGATTTATTTACCCAGTTTTTATGAAATTTACCCAATAGAAAGAAGAACAAATCCCATCGGGATATCAAGCGAATGCAGTGTGAGTGTACACCTCTTTCCAAAGATGAAAGAGCTCAAGGTGAAATAGCATGTGGGGAAGATTGTCTTAATCGTCTCCTCATGATTGAATGGTAAGTAAATTAGAATGCTCTGCTTTTGCTCAATCCCTGTTTGTTGTTTTTGTTTTGTTTTGTGTTTTTTAAAGACTCAGGGTCTCACTCTATTACTCAGGCTGGAATGCAGTGGTACAATCCTAGCTCACTGTAACCTCAAATTCTTGGGCTCGAGCAATCTTGCCTCAGCCTCCTGAGTAGCTAGGAGTACAGGCGTACACCATTACACCCAGCTAATTTTTATTTTTATTTTTTAGAGAGACGGAGTCTCACTATATTGGCCAGGCTGGTCTCAAACTCCTGGCCTCAAGTGATCCTCTTTACTTGGCCTCCCAAAGTGCTGGGATTGCAAGCATGAACCACTGCACCCAGCCAACCCTTTTATTAAGTGTCTCTAAATATCAAAAAAATTACCAATAAGAGTAAAATTTAACCTTCTTCCTATGGAAAGGTTATCATATTCTGTGGATGAATATTTATAAATGATAAAATCTCTGATGTATAGTAGACAACAGATATTAATGAAACAAATTTCTTTTGCACTGTTCATAAGGTTATAACTGGCACATTTTATATACTGTATAAGTAGTCCTATTACTAATAACATTATAATTTTTATTTTTATTCAGTGCTCTTTTAGCTCCTATAATGTTCATGTCCTGGGAAGTAAATGTTGATATTTTTAGCTTTCACTATAAAATGAGATAAAACCCTAGCATTTTATAAATGCATAAAGTGCAAACCTCCCAAACCTCAGTCCCTTTGTTCGTAATCTTTGTAACGCCTATGCCAACATAGGTAGATGTTTTCCTCCCTGTATGTATATAAGTAAAATCTTATTATATATACTTTCTTGGATTTGCTGATCAGACCTAATCGGAACTACACTTACAGGTTTACCTAAATCTTTCCCTGGGCTGCATTATATATTCTATTTTTTAATTAACCTATAATTATTAATCTTCTATTGACAGACATTTTCTTCCATATTATAAACAGATATCTTTACATTAGAAAAATGCTTGGTACTTTTTTCTATATTTCTACAAAAAATTTGATAAATTTTTAAAAAAAATCTGATTGATGAAAAATTTATCCTTGTTTTTAATATGGAAAAAGTATTAAGGTGATTTTTAGTACAGATACTTTATTTTTAATATTAATGAAATGTTTTTTTAAAAGCTCAGTTTTTGTTTTGCTCATGTTATAGTGTTGCAAAAATAAAATATTTTACCTTGAAAAAATAAAAAAGATAAAGCATTTTTGGTACTGTTTTATCCAAACTAAAATTTAAGGTGACAGTACAGATGTAAGAAGAGGAGACAAGATTAGCACTATTCTAATTTGATATTGTTGCCCTAGTCCATCTTTTGAATTTTCCTGCCAACATTGCTAAACATATATGAAGTACAGAATTTCTTTCTTCATGTTAGTCCCTCACTTGAGCTTTTAGTAGTTCTGTTGTCCTCAGGATACAACATAGCTTTGTATTCAGAACCCTTCATAGTATATAACCAGTCTACCTTTCTATCCTCCAACAACCCACCTTTCTTATCACTTATCCTTAGCTGTTTTATTCCCTTTTCCCCAAGTAGGCCTTGTTTGCTGTTTCTGCATACTGGCAGGGACAGTTGTATCTCTAGCTCTCTTTATCTATTCATATCCTGTGTATCATGAAAGATGTTGCATTAATCCTCTTCCCTCCTGATAGCTTTCCTTCACTGCCTCACTCTTGGGTGAATCCTCTATCCTTTGAACATTAATAAAGATGTTGTTTACCACTGGTTTGATAATAAATAATAATGTATTAGAAATGATTGATAATTTCTGTTGTAGCCTTAATCGGCGTTAAAAGCCTTTGTATATGTCAGCTTTAGAATATTAAGAATTCTTTGAATGTTTGATTTTATTATCTTTAGTCTAGAGTCCATGGGAAAAGAGCCTTACCATGTTACATTGCGTTTAATCTGAACAAGGCTATTTTTAATAATGACTTTGGTTTCTCTAAAATATAGATCAAGTATTAATAGTTCACTACATTCAAAAGACCAAATTAATGGTGATTGGAGTGGGATGTAAGGGAAGGTGCACTGATAGAGTTAGCTCCACAGAGTTGTCAATGTACTACAAGCTTACATTCAGCCTGGAAATGTATTCTAGGCACCCAGGGAGTGGTAGACAAACCTTTTTTGTGATAACCAGATGACAAGGCTGTATTTTAGGTATGATGTGTTTAACAACGTAGACACTCAGTTTGAGGAATCCCTTTGTGGTGGAAAGAATTATTAAGGAAGGCTCACTTGGAGTTAACCGTGTATATGCTAATTACACCATAAAAATATATACACATATAGTTACACAACACATTGTAGTGAAGATATTTTAGTTCTTTTGCTACTTTAAAGAATTAATTTTCACCCATTTCTCATTTCAGTTCTTCTCGGTGTCCAAATGGGGATTATTGTTCCAATAGACGGTTTCAGAGAAAACAGCATGCAGACGTGGAAGTCATACTCACAGAAAAGAAAGGGTGGGGCTTGAGAGCTGCCAAAGATCTCCCTTCGTAAGTTCTGATTTGATCACATTTCACTTTATTTTTGTGTTATTGAACTTGTAGGAAAATAATTTCTGTTACACTGATGTTTAACAATGATTATTATATAGAATGACCATCTGTTAGCGAGTTTGTAGGAAAAAGAAAGAATTGCCACCTATTCTAGGACATTTTAAAAAACAACCACCCTTCTGTCTATATAGGAAGAACATTTTGGTCATTTTGACATTTGGACTATGCAGGTCTTTTTTTGTCTGATGATTATGTTTCCTTTAATTTCACATAATTATCAAGTGTTTGCTGTAGGCCCCCAGAATCGCTGTGAAGCTATATTAAAAGGAGTTGGAACAGAATCTATTAGTGTATATAAAATTGAGTTGGCATAAGAGTATAAGAGAGTATCTGAGCATATCAAGGTAAAGAATTAAAGCATACCTGGTATATACCCAATAAACATTTGTTAATTGAATAAATGTTGCCCTTCATCTAATTCATGTAACTTTTGAATGTAATGCAGTGAGAGATTCACTTTTATTTTCTACCATGTTCGGTATTTCCTTGAAATGCTTAAATTTTCTTATATGTAGCATGTTTAAATATTCTTAATGAAAATTGAGTGCCTTTTTACATTGAAGTTAATTAAAGATATACAGATTATATGTGGTTATGGCTGAAAAATTTTTTAAACGCATAAAAGAAAACAAAATAAAACATTTATTAGATTCTAATAATTCAGGCACAACTATTCTTTCAGAACCGTCTAAGGATATGGCCATACTTGGATGGGAATTGGAGTGGGGGTGGAGCCAGGGAGGTTTAGTCCATTTATTATCGGGATTCAAAGCAACCAAGTATTAAGACAATAATTTAGGTTTTTTTCTCCCTGCTTGTCCTCCTTAGCAATAATTTAGTTTTATGATAGGAATCTTCACATATCTTTTGAAAGCCAAATTGTTCTTTTTTCTTAAGAAAATAGGAAATGTTGTTCTTACCAGTCTACCTTTTTGGGATCCAACCAGCCAAAACATGTTTTGTTATATAAAAAAAAGTGGGTAGTAGGCAGGGAGTGGTGGCTCATGCCTGTAATCCTAGCACTCTGGGAAGCCAAGGTGGGCAGATCGTTTGAGCTCAGGAGTTCGAGACTAGCCTGAGCAAGAGCAAGATCCCATCTCTACTAAAAAAAATAAAATAAAATAAAATAGAAAGAAATTAGCTGGACAACTTAAAAAATTTTTTGTGTATATATATATATATATATATATATATATATATATATATATATATATATATATATATATATATATATATAATTAGCCGGGCATGGTGGTGCATACTTGTAGTCCCAGCTACTCGGGAGGCTGAGGCAGTAGGATCGCTTGAGCCCAGGAGTTTGAAGTTACTGTGAGCGAGGCTGATGCCATGGCACTGTAGCCCGGGCAACAGATTGAGACTCTGTCTCAAAAAAAAGTGGCTAGTAGGAAACTCATAGATTTCCCTTCTCTACAAAGTGTTATCAAAGCATCTTGACTCATAACTTATTATTATTATTTCTTTGAAGCAAGTATCTCACAGAATTGTCTCATCATGTCCCACATCCAATTCATTGGATCCTTTATAATATTTTAGACAATCGGCTAAGCTTCCTTTGAACATTGTTAATGACATAGAACTCATTACTTCTCAGTGTAGCCTAGTGCATTTCTAAAATCACTAACCCTAGTCCACACATAGGTTTTCAAAGATGCCTTCTTTTATTCTGCCCAAGCCAGCTAGGCTTTCTCCTTGAGAGTAATTTTTTTTTTTTTAAAGGTACTACAATTTGGGCACAAGCCTCTTTTGCAGGGATAATAGTGGGTTATGTGTCTGGACACTGGCTCTTGGTAGAGTCTGCACCAGCATAGCTTCAAACCTGATCTAAATTCTTGCTATATGCAACAGGAACTCTAATGGCTCAGGATCCCTCTTAGATTATGGGGAAAGAGATTGGGGAAAGGAGGAGAGGATGTATGACTGGTTCACATAGCACATTAAAATTTCCTAAAGCTCTTTAGCTTTCTTCCACCATAAAGAATCCTGCTTTGGTAAAATATACTAGGAATTAAAGTTTACATGTTTCCTATACCTTCCTACTCCTGTAATTTCCTCATGCTGGAGGTAATACTAATTTCATAAATTATTAATTCAAGACTCTTTAGTCACCAGTATTCTCATTTAGTAAGGACATATTGTCAGATGTGCACAGCATGAGGAGTTATTTGGAGCTAAACTGCTAGTTCATGTTAAAGTACCATGGCAGACCCCACCCAAAAAATCATGCAAATCCATGCCAAAATCCTTTAGTTTTAAAGGAAATCTGCCATTTGTAGGAATGGAAGGCAGTGCTACCCAGGTTGACTGAATGTTATTGGATACCAAGTGGGCCTTTTAGCTGAGGTAAAATTCACATAGTATAGTATTAATCATTTTAAAGTTTACAATTCAGTGCCGTTTAGTACCTTTACAATATTATGCAACTATCACCTTTGTTTACATTGAAAACATTTTCATCATCTGAAAAGGAAACTCTGTACCTGTTAAGCAGAATCCTCCCATTCCTCTGTCCTCCCAGGCTTGGCAACCACTAACCTGCTTTCTGTTCCGGTGGATTTACCTATTCTGGATATTTCATATAAATGAAATCATACAATATTTTTGTGTCTGGCTTCTTTTACTTAGCATTATGTTTTTAGGTTTTATCTATGTTGTAGTATATCAGCACTTCATTCCTTTTTATGACTAAATATTCTCTTATGTGGATATACCACATTTTGTTTATCCTTTAATTAGTTGATGGACATTTGGGCAAATGTCACTTTTTTAGAAGTCATTTTTTCTCATGGTTTATTGTGAAAAATTTTAAACTTACAGCAAAGTTAAAAGAGTTCAACAGTTAATGCCGTTATAACTAACACTTAGATTTTATAGTTTACATTTTGCTCTATTATATATTGTCCATCTGCCTCCCCCCCCCCTTTTTTTTTTGAGACAAGAGTGTTGCTCTGTCTCCCCAGGTAGAGTGCAGTGGTGTCATTGTAGCCCACTGCAACCTCAAATTCCTGGACTCAAACAACCCTCCTGCCTCAGCCTCCCAAGTAGCTGGGACTATAGGTGTGCACCACCACGCCTAGCTAATTTTTCTATCTTTTGTAGAGACAGGGTCTCGCTGTTGCTCAGGCTGGTCTCAAACTCCTGAGCTCAAGCAGTCCTCCTGCCTTGGCCTCCCAGAGTACTAGGATTACAGGTGTGAGCCACTGCACCTGGCCTATCTCTTTATCCATCCATCAGTCTATCTTTTTGGTGATGTTTAAAGAGAGTTGCAGGCATTACACTTAACCCCTAAACCTTTCATAGCTATAACCATCTAGCTTTGCAGTAATAGTGACAGTTTTTGCCTCTTTCTACCTGCCACAGTGGAGCTCTGTTGCCTTGAATAGGCTTTAAGGAGTTCAGTAAAGAGAACTCATTTAGCCCCGAGCAAACTTCATACTTAGAAAAAGATTAATAAGAATCATTTTGTCTCATTGCCTCTTCCTTCATGGGATTTAGTCACTGCATGCCAAGCAGTTTGATGTTTTTCTGCTTTTTTTCTTTTGTTAAATGGAGACGTAGATTCTAAGAAACTTAAATCTTAGAGTTTTAAGGACTGCATGATAGGCTTTTACATTGGCCTTATTTAGTTTTTTTGGAGGTTAGGCAGCTAAAGGGTCTAGCCATTCTCCTTATATTCCCTAAGTTACTGAGGACTTTGAGGTGCTTCTCAGCAGCTTCATCAAGCTCAAACTGTTAGATTCATGGGTATTGATATATCCTTCAGATTTTCTGATGTGAAGTCTCTGCTCTGAGTAATTTAATGGTTGATCAGGTCCTGGTATTTAAGAACTTTTTCTAAATGAAAAGGTGATTTGTGAGTAATAGCAGAATTGAATATTCCAGTTTAATAGAAGAAAATACCTTTATAATATAATGGGACAAATAGTCATTCAGGTGAAGTTTGAATCCTAGGGTGTAATCAAGCTTTGTGATATTGGGCAGATCAACTACTTTGTTCAGACTCTATCTTGTGTGTCAGATGGGCATAATACCTATGTTACATGGCATCAATAAGCTTTAAATGAGCAAGTTCAAGGCAGAGAATTTTGTTTTGGTAGGTGAGGGGATGGAAATATATTTTCCCTATGAAGTTCCAGATTCTGAATAAGGTAAGGCATGTTTTGTAGTCCTTATCATATTTAATTGACAAAGCAACCTGCGATGTGTCATTTTCCTTTTCTCAAGGGAGGGACTGATGCTTGAAGTCTAACATTGTGGGACAAATTTTGTCATCATCCTGAGTTACTTACAAGATAATAAGCTTCTGAGGTTTGAAAGAAAATTTTAAGGCTGGGTGTAGTGGCTTATGCCTGTCATTTTTGTCACTTTGGGAGGCCAAGGCAAGAGGATTGCTTGAGGCCAGCCTGAACAACATAGTGAGACCTCATTTCTTTAAAAAAAAAAAAAAAAAAAAATTAGCTGAGTGTGATGGCACCTGGGAGGCTGAGGCAGGAGGATTGCTGAAGCCTGCCCAGGAGTTCGAGGTTAGAGCGAGCTATGATTGATTGCACCAATGCACTCCAGCCTGGGCAACACAGTAAAGAGTGAGACCCAGTCTCAAAATAAAAAGGGGGGGGGAATTTTAAGTATTGGTTATAAAAAGACAGATTTTTATTATTGAGACCTGAATGTGCTGCACAGGCATACATATGTCCAGTATAAGTTTCTCTATTCCTATTTTTGGGTTTTGCTTTTTTACATAATGTTCTTTTCTCATTCATTTTTAACTGCTTTATTTTCTAAATTAAGTGGATTTACTTTTTTTCAGTTGGCCAACGTAACTCCTTCTTTAATAAGTACATTCATTATGTCAGTATGTTGTAAATAAATACAAAAGATTTACATTTTAAAAATTTCTTTGGTTAGAGTTAGGGCATGTTTGAGAGGGGATAAGACAAGACTTTCAGGCAGGCCAATTCATGTCAGAACTTGGGAGCAAAGCATAGTGAAGCATTTCTCTAAAAGAACTAAAGTTGAAGTCATTGGTGAGAATGAGCTTTTAGAGAATAAAGGGAGGGGGGAAAAGACTGAGAACTTAATATCTTCAATACAAAAGAAATAGGTAAAAATAACCAAGTAAAGGACAATCGAGGGTATGGTAACTAAAAGAAGCCGAAGAGAGATTAACCATAATTATTGATAAAGGATAGAGAGAATTCAGAGAATGTAGTCAGAGAAGAGATGTGAGATTTGACCTTTCACATCACTACAGACCTTTGAGAGTAAAGGCAGCAGAAGAGCTGCTATATTTAAGTTGCTTTCTTTTTTCCTAGAACAAAAAGCCCCTAATTTCTTCAGAGCTGTTTTCCAGCTGTGAATCACTGATTTCATGATATTGCAAACTGGACTTGAACATTTGTTTTAATAGCTAGTTAGGGAAAAGATATGTCCTTTGGTAGTATGTGTAAATTATAAAAGCATCTTAAAATCAACATTCTTTGAAAAGTACTAGGAAGGAGAAAAGTAACCTTGGTACTTTATATGCATTTTAATTATTAGGTCATTAAATATGACATGTCCGATTTCGAGTCAAAGTGTAGTTTATTATATCTCAAACAAGAAGCAGTACAATTAATCAAAGCATGTGCCTAAACTATTGACACAGGTTTGTCATCTGAACGGTAGCTTGTTTATGCCCGCAGCAAAGAAGTCTGGAGAGTGAGTGGTGATGAAATTGTGAAAGACATTTTTCCACAGTTTGTTGAGAATTGAATATTTTTCCTCACAAGAAGTGGTCCAAAGCCTGGAAGAAGTGGTAATTAGTTGGTGCAAGGTCCGGTGAATATGGTGTATGACAGAAAGTTTCCAAGTCCAGCTTCTGTAGTTTGAGCATCATTGTTTGTGCGATATATGGTTGAGCACTATCTTACAAGAGGATTGGCCTGTCTCTATTGACCAATCTCGACTGCTAAATTGCAAGCATACTCATCACTTCATCCAGTTGGTTACAGTAGACATCTGCTGTAATTGACTGACCAGCTTTCACGAAGCTGCAGTGGATAATACCAGTGCTGAACCACCAAATAGACACCATTAGCTTTTTTTTTTTTTAAATAGAGACGGGGTCTCGCTATTGCTCAGGCTGGTCTCGTGAGCTCATACGATCCACCCACCTGGGCCTCCCAGAGTGCTAGGATTACAGGCGTGAGCCACCATGCCCGGCCACCATTAGCTTTTTTTGATGAATATTCGGTTTTGGACTGAGTTTGGGCACTTCATCTTTATCCAGCCATTATACAGAACACTTGCGATTGTCAAAAAGAATTTATTTTCATCACATGTAACAATACGATGTAGAAATGGTTAGCCTTTATGTCATGACAGCAAAGAAAGGCAAGCTTCAAGACTGTTTCTCTTCTGACGATCATTTAATTCATGTGGAACTCATCTATCCAGCTTCTTTTTTTTTTTTTTTTGAGACAGAGTGTCACTTTGTTGCCCGGGCTAGAGTGAGTGCCGTGGCATCAGCCTAGCTCACAGCAACCTCAGACTCCTGGGCTTAAGCGATCCTACTGCCTCAGCCTCCCTAGTAGCTGGGACTACAGGCATGAGCCACCATGCCCGGCTAATTTTTTTGTATATATATTTTTTAGTTGGCCAGATAATTTCTTTCTATTTTTAGTAGAGACGGGGTCTCACTCTTGCTCAGGCTGGTCTCGAACTCCTGACCTCGAGCGATCCACCCGCCTCGGCCTCCCAGAGCTAGGATTACAGGCGTGAGCCACCGCGCCCGGCCTATCCAGCTTCTTGACCTTGCTGATTTGTTTCATGTGGTCCAGTGTTGTTGCAACAGTAATGTCAAACCTTGCTGCTAATTCATACTTAGATTGAGATGAATTTGCTTTCACTAAAGCTTTCAGCTCATCATTGTCCACCTTGGTCTCAGGTCACCCAACGTGGCTCATTTTCAAGATTAAAATCACCACAACGAAACTTCTCAAACCATCACCGTACTGTGCATTCATCAGCCAGATCCTTCCCAAACACTTCGTTGATATTTTGAGCTGTCTGCACTGCCATGGTTCCATGATGGAACTCATATTTGAAAATAACACGAACTTTTGACTTATCCGTGATTTCACAAACATAATCTAAAAAAAATTTTGAAAGATAATCACAAACCAAAACACACATTTGAAAGACTGGATGTACCTTCACAATAAAAGTAAAACAAGAAATGTCAATATGAAATGTCAGAGATATCAACTGTCAAACTTAGTGCTTAAGGAAATCGGACATTTCATACTTAATAACCTAATATATTTTATATAATAATAAGTTTATCTACTTTGTTGTATTTCTTTACATTGGTTATTTTTGTCTGGATGTATGTTTTCTGTATTACTCCTAGGCAGGAAGTTCTATTATTTTCTTCATTTTGGTCTTTAGGAACACGTTTGTCCTAGAATATTGTGGAGAGGTACTTGATCATAAAGAGTTTAAAGCTCGAGTGAAGGAATATGCACGAAACAAAAACATCCACTACTATTTCATGGCCCTGAAGAATGATGAGGTAAGCAGCATGGATGTGTTTCCCTTGAAATAAAAATTGGTTGGGTTTGAAAGGAACGTTGATACTGACTGATCTCTAAAGTATACTAAGTGACAAAAATAAGGGACAGAATGATATATAAATAGTTTTTACTTGTTTACAAAAAAGAATAGAGGAGGGAGGTATTTACATATATATGTGAATATGAACATACATGTTTCAGATTACAGCTCTTAAAAATTATTGATAACCCCCTAAAGAGCTTTTGTTTATATGGATTATGTGGGTTATATTTATCAATATGTATCACATTAAAAGTTAAGACTGAGAAATTTAAAAATATTTATCCATTTAAAAGTACACTAGGTCCTTGAATTACATTTTGTCATAATGTTGATGAGAAAACAAAAAGATAATTCCTGGTTAGGGCCACTGGCTTTGTGGAATTTGCCTATTCTCATGTCCGTGTGAGTTTTCTTTGGATATTTCAGTTTTCTCCCACATCTGAAAGATGTGCACATTAGGTGAATTGGTGTATCTAAATTGTCCCAGTGTCAGTGAGTATGAGTGTGTATTTGAGTGTGCCCTGTGATGGAATGGTGTCCTGTTCAGGATTGGTTCTAGCCTTGCACCTTGAGCTGCTGGATAGGCACTGGCCACCTGTAACCCTGAACTGGAATAATTGGGTAAATAATGATCATTTTTATTAGTGTTTCTTAAATGTATATATAACTCACATTTATTTCAGTGTTTTGGTCCTTATTTAGAAATTTGGTGATGACATATTTCTAAACAAACTGAATAAAGCAGTACACATTGGACGTCATCAAAATTAAAATTTAGTTTTATATTTTGGCACCTTTGAAATAATATCTAAAATAATTATGGACAAGGAGAGGTGACAGCTAAGTGCAATGTGAGTTCCTGGATTGGATCTTACATTGGAAAAATGACAGTTGTCAAAATTTGAATAATGGCCGGGTATGGTGGCTCATGCCTGTAATCCTAGCACTCTGGGAGGCCGAGGTGGGAGGACCACTTGAGGTCAGGAGTTCGAGACCAGCTTGAACAAGAGCAAGACTGCCGTCTCTACTGAAAAAATAAAAAGAAATTAGCCAGACAACCAAAAATAGAAAAAATTAGCCAGGCTTGGTGGCACACGCCTGTAATCCCAGCTACTCGGGAGGCTGAGGCAGGAGGATCGCTTGAGCCTGGGAGTTTGAGGTTGCTGTGAGCTAGGCTGATGCCACGGCACTGTAGCCTGGGCAACAGAGCAAGCCTCTGTCTCAAAAAAAAGAAAAAAAAATTTGAATAAGGAAACTGACCATATTTAGTTTATTTAGAAATATGCCATAGAACTTAACTTTTGTTCAATATCAGTTAGCCTGATGTAGTTTCCAAGAGCCTAGGGATGACCTTAAGTTAGGACTTACTGTAATAATAATAAGCCTGTTACTTACTGATACAGATGATATGGTAAACATGATGTAATGAAAAATAGCTATTTTCAAAAAATTTTTAATGAGAATAGTGACATTGCTTTACATTTTTATGAATGTCTTTAATGTCTGGCTTAGTAGAATTCAGCTGGATTCTCATATATCTGCCTTTCTATTCAATATGGAAATGTAAATTCTAGAGATCTGACTCCAGACATGCTTAATTTAGTTCTGGAGGAGGGCCCAGCAAGTTTTAACAAACTCTCCAGGGGATTTGGATACACGTTCAAATTTACTACTTTACTGTGATACAACGTGTACTTTAAAATGAAGTTTTATACATTCAAATGAGATTGAAATGTAATGGAATGTAAGAAATAGCTAAGAGTAAATGGGAGAGACATTCGTAGATACAGAGATAATTTTGCCTGTAGGTAAAGGTTTATAGTTAGCAGATCTTCCAGAAGAAGCAGTTAGGTATTTGTCACTTTAACGTATAAAGTAGTATAAGAGAGTTCTCTAAAGCGGGTGTGTGTGTGTGTGTGTGTGTGTGTGTGTGTGTGTGTGTGTGTGTGTGTGTGTCTCTGTATGTGTATGTGTGTTTATACCTTTCCTTTCCCACATGCATGAATATTTTAAGGTATCATTTTTTTTAACCCTTAAATTATCCTCCTCTTGTAGATAATAGATGCCACTCAGAAAGGAAATTGCTCTCGTTTCATGAATCACAGCTGTGAACCAAACTGTGAAACCCAAAAAGTAAGTTGAGGTGGATTTAGAGTTTGGGGTATTTGTTGAAGATTGCTGTTCTGACCATTGATTTTAGATCCTATACCAAAGGTACTCATGAGTTTTATTATTTAATCGTTTTTCCAATTCTGCTTTATTAAAAATTTTCTTTTGAAGTAAGTTTAGATTTTATAAGAAACATTGCAAAAATAGTATAAACTGTTTACGTATGTATCACATTTCACCTAGCTTTTGTAATGTTAATGTTGTACCTAACCAAATTATCATATACAAAGAATACTATTAACTAATCTAAAGAACTTATTCAAATTTTGACAACTATCATTTTTCTGATGCAAGATCCAATCCAAGAACTCACATTGCATTTAGTTGCCCCCTCTCCTTGCCTATAATTATTTTAGATATTATTTCAAAGGTGCCAAAATATAAAACTAAATTTTAATTTTGATGAACTCCAGTGTGTACTGCCATATTCAGATTCTTTATGAGGTCTTATCCAAGTACCATTTTACTGTTTTAATAACACTCATATGGGACTAAAGGACCAAAGTTAGGAAGGATTGTGACTTTTTCAGGTTAAGAAAGCTGTGGACCCACTCCCCAGATAAATACGTATCATTGATTTTCTCTTATGTTGAGATAGTGCTTTTGATTCCTGGATATTTTTTGCCCTTTGATCTGTGCAGTAATAGATTTTATGTATGGCTCTTCTGAGAGCCAAACTATATAACAAAGAGGAGAACTCACTTTGCAATCATTTGTTCCAAGTTCTGGTTCTAGTTCTACCAGAGCTGGTGGCCACATGTCTAGCTGTGAGACTCTCACTGTACATTGTCCCTTAATCTCTCTAAGCGTGGATTTTTTATCAGTAACTGTGCAAATGGTCTGGATTAGAGCTCTATAATCCATAACTTGCTTACATGGTCTACCTCCTGTGTATCTGCCCTAATTTTATTTTTCAGTTTTATGTATCTCTTCTGATCTTTTCCCCCTTTCACTATACTTAGCTATATGACGACTGGTTCATGAAATTAAACTTTTGGCCTCAGTGTTTCCCAGTTTCCATGCCCCATCTTATCTTAGAACCTGGTTACTTTTAACATAAGTTAGTATAGATTTGCCTTTGATACTCAGTGACACCAAGCATCCCTGATTTGCCTTAGTATAAGTGAATCTTTACTGGATGGAAATGTTAAAGTAGCAGTTAACTTCTTCCCACCCATTTAGCAGCTACTTTTATTAGAGATAAATTACTGATATATTCAATCCAGTAGGTCATTAAATAAGAGTAACACTTAAATATTTATTTAAAGAAAAAAATTCCCCATTTGCTATTTGGGAAAACCTTTATTGCCTAAAGAGCCACATGCATAATAGAGGCAGATGATAATGACCTTTGTACACACACATTAATAAGTTACTAAATTCTTTTCTTTTCTTTTAAAACAACATCTCAGTGGACTGTGAATGGACAACTGAGGGTTGGGTTTTTTACCACCAAACTGGTTCCTTCAGGCTCAGAGTTAACATTTGACTATCAGTTCCAAAGATATGGGTAAGTACTTATTTTGCTGCTTCTGATAGGGAAATAGGCTGTTGAGATATAGAGATATAAAATTTTATGAATTACTTGAGAGTTATATTTACTATCAACTATCATCTATACTGTTTGTGTGCTTTTCCTACTGTATGACACTTCTGGCCATTAAAGGGTATTGTACAGGAACTATATAATTTTCTTCTCAACTTCATGCTAACTTACTTATATAATTATATTTCTAACATTCTTAAAAACTTCATTATAGAAATGCAGGTTTTGTGTGTGTCTGAAGAGAATAAATTCATGTGTATTCATCATTCAGCTGTTTTTTTTGTTTGTTTTGTTTTGTTTTGTTTTGAGACACAGTCTCACTCTTTTGCTTGTGCTATAGTGCCATGGCATCAGCCTAGCTCACAGCAACCTCAAACTCCTGGGCTCAAGTGATCCTCCTGCCTCAGCCTCCCAAGTAGCTGGGACTACAGGCATGTGCCACCATGCCCAGCTAATTTTTTTTTATATATATTTTCAGTTGTCCAGCTAATTGCTTTTTTTTTTAGTAGAGACGACGTCTCGCTCTTGCTCAGGCTGGTTTTGAACTCCTGAGCTCAAACGATCCACCTGCCTCAGCCTCCCAGAGTGCTAGGATTACAGGCATGAGCCACCGCGCCTGGCCGTTTTGTTTTGTTTTGAGACAGTCTCTCTCTTGTCGCCCTGGCTAGAGTGTGATGGGTGGGATCTTAGCTCACTGCAACCTCAAACTTCTGGGCTCAAGCTGCCTCAGCCTCCTGAGTAGCTGTGGCTATAGGTACGTGCCACTGTGCCCCCAGCTGAGTTTTTATATTTTTAGTAGGCACAGGGTCTTGCTTTTGCTCAGGTTGATCTCAAACTCCTACTTCAAGCAGTCCTCTCACCTCGGCCTCCCAGAGTGCTAGAATTACAGACGTGAGCCACCATGCCTCACTCATCATTCAGCTTTTAAGAGTTATCAACTCATGACTAATCTTGTTTCATCTATACCATATTGTACTCTTTTTTAAAAAATTTTATTTTTTAATGTTCAATTTTATAGAGACAAGGACTCACTCTGTCCCCCCAGGCTGGAGTGCAGCAGTGTGATCATAGCTCACTGTAACCTGCAACACCTGGGCTCAAGTGATCCTTTCACCTCAGCTTCCCAAGCAGCTAGGACTTTAGGCACACGTCACCATGCCCAGCTTGGTGCACAGAAGAGATGGAGTCTTCCTATATTGCCCAGGCTGGTCTCAAACACCTGGGCTCAAGCCATCCTCTGTCCTCAGCCTCCCAAAGTGCCGGGATTACAGACATGTGCCACCATGCACAACCTATATAGTACTCTTGTTAGCTGGGCTTGGTGGCACATGCCTGTAGTCCTAGCTACTCAGGAGGCTGAGGCAGGAGAAGCTTGTAAGCCCAGGAGTTCAAGGCTGCAGTGATATTTGTTACCTAGTTCTGTCTACCAAAAATTGTAAGTGATGCAATGGCAAAGGGCACCCCTAACACCAAAAGTGGAGGAGTTCTTACTAACACTTAAGCATCAGTAAGGATAATAATTGAGATTGTTTGAAACACATTATGTAAAATCTATGAGTTTTAATTACATTAAAAAAATAAAACACTACATTAATTATTATAGAAGGGAACTAATTAATGAGTTTGACAACCAAATTAAAAATAGGAAAAAATCGGGCATTTAAGCATTTATTCTGCCTTTCACAACAGACTTGTACTTCAGGTTAAACCAAATAGTTGATGAAAGGAAGTTAACTAGCGGTATTCTAGTTAATAAATGTCATAGTAAAGGTGTCACCATTTTGCAATACTTCATAAACTATGGATCTAAACAGTGGTCATTGGTGGCTACTGATACTACAAAAAGAGAACTAATGTGTGCTTCCTGATGGAAGAACACAATATTACGTGTGAAATAGTCTTGCTAAAAGAAATTTTGAATCTGAATTAGATCAGGTCTCTAGATCTATTTATTTATAGGAAATATGGGAAACAGGAACAAATAAATTACATTCAGGGATGCAATCAAAAATAGACTTTGGGAAACTATGTAGGACAAATTATTTAATTATAAAATAATTTGTAAGAAAAATAAAGATGGAAGGTGAACCCTCAGATTAAGAGATATAATTGTAGTGTTTGGGCCTTATTTAGAATACATTAATTGGTTAAAAGGTATTTGAGATAATAGGGGAAATCAGAATAATTAGTGAATATTTGATGTTATTGAGTAATTATTAATTTCTTAACATGATAATGGTATTATATGTTTAAGAACACGTCCTTCTAAGGCCGGGCGCGGTGGCTCACGCCTGTAATCCTAGCACTCTGGGAGGCCGAGGCGGGTGGATCACTCAAGGTCAGGAGTTCGAGACCAACCTGAGCAAGAGTGAGACCCCGTCTCTACTAAAAATAGAAAGAAATTATCTGGCCAACTAAAATATATATAGAAAAAAAATTAGCCGGGCATGGTGGCTCATGCCTGTAGTCCCAGCTACTCAGGAGGCTGAGGCAGTAGGATTGCTTGAGCCCAGGAGTTTGAGGTTGCTGTGAGCTAGGCTGACACCATGGCACTCACTCTAGCCAGGGCAACAAAGCGACACTCTGTCTCAAAAAAAAAGAACACGTCCTTCTAGATAACATCCTGAAATACTGGTAATAAAATGGTGCTTTATATAGTTTCCTTTTTTCTTCAGTTAGTTTCTTTTATCTTCTTTGGGTCCTAAGGACCACTATCTTGCACAAGACAATTTCTGATTATTAAGAAACTAACACAAGCCAGGGGTGGTGCTGCCTGCCTGTAGTCCCAGTTACTTGAGAGGCTGAGGCAGGAAGAGCCCAGAAGTTTGAGTCCAGTCTGGGCAACATAGCAAAGACCCCATCTCTTTTAAAAGTTTCTTTTGCTTGTTTTTTTTGAATTATATTTACGTGAATTAGTAGTTTCTGGTGTTTACACTAAAAAAGCACAGATAGTTTTCCTGGATATTTTAATCCTTTTAATGGTACCACATGACAAAGATTTAATTCTTCTGCTCTGTTCAGTCTGGTGTCAGTCACTGATACTCAGGCAGTGAAGCTGTTTCAGATACTTCTTCACATGTTTTCATGCTTCATGTCTTAGAACTTAGTGAACACTGAGGTTCTTTCAGTTCTGAAAATGGTTATCTGATTATAATCCAGGACAAATGCAAGATAGTTATTTTATCTGCTTCTTTTGTCAGGTATGCCGGGCATAAGTGCAGATATCAGGTTCTGTGTTGGGCTCCGTTTTTTCCCTCTGTGCTTGTACTGTCCTCTTGTAGGGAAAGGAAAGTGGAAATCAAGTGCTATTTGTGAATCCTTGTTTTATTTATTGAACAATTTATTTTTGTGCCTTGAATTGCTATTGTCATATGCTAAATCTATCAGTTTACTTTTAGAATCTCCATGTTTTCTTCATGTAGTTCTGATCACTAATAAATGGCAGAGGTGGTTTCTGTTTAGGCCTGTGTTCTTTTCCACCAGTCTCCCTTGCCTCCATGGTTATAGTCATTTATGACTGTATTTGTTATTATTGTGTCTTATCCTCATGTGATTATAACTTTTACTAATCATCTATTTCCTTTTAAGAATTCTGTGCTGATGCATTTTATATCTGCTTATAATAATGCATTTTATTTTCACTGTGTGCCAATTAAACATTTACATATAAGTGATAGTTAGCTGAACTATTTAAGCAATTTTGTTCTTAGCCCAGATATATATATGATCTCTCTTTTTTTTTTTGGAAACAGAGTCTCGGTCTGTTGCTGGGGCTAGAGTGCCCTGGCGTCAGCCTAGCTCACAGCAACCTCAAACTCCTGGGCTCAAGCGAACCTCCTGCCTCAGCCTCCTGAGTAGCTGGGACTACAGGCATGCGCCACCATGCCTGGCTAATTTTTTCTGTATATTTTTAGTTGTCCAGATAATTTCTTTCTATTTTTTAGTAGAGACGGGGTCTTGCTCTTGCTCAGGCTGGTCTCGAACTCCTGACCTCGAGCAATCCTCTCGCCTCGGCTTCCCCGAGTGCTAGGATTACAGGCGTGAGCCACCGCACCCGGCCATAATCTCTTATTTTTATCAATTAGTAGGCATTCTCATAAAAGTGGAGAAATCACTTATTAATTTCTTGGCTACCTTTTTTTTCTTTTATTAATTTTCTTTCCATCCTACTTTGTCCTAACTTAGCTAGTTTTATCTAACGAATAAAAGACAATTGGAAAAAGAATGAATATTTTTAAAGGGTAATTTTCAGGCATTTCCATTAGATAGTAGCAGATTGGTGGAGTCTCTTAAATGTGGGTTTTTTTTCTTTTTATTTCCTCTGGACTAGTATGACTTTTGTGTGTAATTGTTCTATTTTCAACATTTTTATTTGGTTTACTTCCACATAATAAACTTCTTTCCTGTGCTCCTTGAACAGAAAAGAAGCTCAGAAATGTTTCTGCGGGTCAGCCAATTGTCGAGGTTACCTGGGAGGAGAAAACAGAGTCAGTATCAGAGCAGCAGGAGGGAAGATGAAGAAGGAACGATCTCGTAAGAAAGATTCAGTAAGTGTTCCCTTCCTCTTTCAGCTTTCACAATTAAAATTTTAAGAATGGAGATAGCTTTTCTGATTGAAGTTTAAAAAGTCATACTACTACCAGAGAAATTCAGAATCAGATGAAATATTACTAGGAAAAAGGTATGGTTGATATTTTTATTTCAGATTCATAGAGATTAGAATTGAATGCTGAGAACTATTGAAGTATTCTTGAAAATACCTGGGCTGGTAGTTTTTCAGAGCCTTTAAAACTGCTAAGTACAAATAAAATATTTATCTGTTCTCTGTGATACCTCACTCAAATCTCCTATACATTCTGATCTTTCATTATTGGTTTGTCTTTTGTTTGGAACTCTAAACTTTGAAAGTGTTCTTAAGATCTCTGAAAACTGTCTTTGGAGTGATGAGTTATAAGAGGAAATAGGCAACCCAAGAGTGAGAAAGGAGTAGTCTCAGATGGTCTTTTTATTTAATGAAACAGTTGAAACCCTTTTTCCATACTGTCTCACCTGAGTTACTCCTGGGGGACTGGGGCAGTGTCCTATTAACTTAAAGAGACTGTCATCTGGGAAAAGGACTTTAAGGACTTTGTGCTGTTTTTTAAAAAAAAGTCCCCACCACCTTTTTTTTTTTTTTTTTTTTTTTTTGTGGGAGAGCATCCCCCTACTCTAGGGCACTGTTTCTCAAAAGTATAATCCTTGGCTTAACTTTCTCAGAACCACGTGGCTGGACCCACAGTAAGAATGCATATTTTTGGGCTTGGCCTCAGCCCTATGAATCTTAGGTCTGTGGAAAGGCTAAGAGTTTAAGGGTGTTAGTCCGCAAATCTCCCTGTGATTCTTTTGTAGTTAGCTCATTCCTATACTTTTCAGGAACTGATACTCTTTAGAACTATAAATGACAGCAATTTTACTGTTTAGGTGGGGAGATAGAAGACATAATATGGGGATAGGGTAAAAGTACAGTGGTTAAAAGGTGATGTCAGTAAGCACAAATTAATTTGAAGGAATTATTAATCATTATAGAGAATCTGAATTAGAAGATACAGCAAAAAGCATTCTATAAGAGGACATAGGTAGAAAAAAGCAGTGGAAAGTGCCATTTAAAATGTACAAAAGGACAAAAAAAAGGGCCATGTAAAAATGTAGAAAAGGATAGTTTGATAGTTTATAACAAACACCACCCATGTTTGTACCACCCAAGATGAACAGATGTTCTTTGGAGTGTCATGTGTTCTTCAGCTCTCTTTTTAGAGACCATGTATTGTATGATTGTGTGCCAGTCGCTCTTCTGAGCACTTGACGCATTAACTCATTTAATTCTCACAATAAGCTCTTAAATTAGGTATGGTGATTTCCTCTTTTTCCAGCTGAGAACACAGTAAGGCACAGAGAAGTTACGGTGTCATCTAATAGGTGATGTAAATGAGCTCTAGTCTTGTCTCTGCTCTTAACCATCCCGCTGCACTGCAGTTGAACTATAGAGCGCAGTCCCATCCCTTCCCACGTCTGAGGCAACTATGACCTTAACAATCAGTGTTTCTGCATTTTAGAATATATTGAGTGTGTAGAGTTTTATAAGCTTTCTAGAAAAGATATAATATATATGTACATGTGTGCATTTTGTTCTTTACTCTTATTTTTGAATTTGATCTGTGTTGATATATGTAGATGAACATTTATTTTTTTAACTGCTGTAATGTTTTTCTTCATTTAATAGTTCATTTACATATTTTCTACTGACGGACACTTGTGTTTCCAATTTTTTGCTCTTAATGTAGAGTTAATATCTTCGTACATGTCTCTTCTGCATGTTTCTTTAAGGTTTATCTATAGAAGTGGGGTCACTGGGTCATGGTCTGTTAGCCTTCTGCACTTGTCTATTATGGGAGATTTTTCTTAAACTCCATTAAGATTGCTTTTATTGTTAACTCTTGTTTCATATAATTGATAGTTTACCAGAACAGCCACAAAATAGTCATTTAAATATGTTGACCTAAGCTAGCATCTCCGTAGAGAATACCCAATGGCTATTTCTCGTTTTCAAAACTTAGGCAATAAACATGTTTTTATTAGGTTATTAAGTATGCAATGTCCAGTTTCCTTAAGTCCTAGTTTGACAGTTGATACCGCTGACATTTCACATTGACACTCTTCTGTTACGTTTATTGTGAAGATACAGCCTGAGTCTTTCAAATGCACGTTTTGGCTTGTGATTATCTTTCAAATTTTTTTTTAGAGCAATTTTTGTGGAACCACGGATAAGTCAAAAGCTCGTGTTATTTTCAAATATGAGTTCCATCGTGGAACCACTGCAGCGCAGACAGCTCAAAATATCAGCAAAGTGTTTGGGAAGGATCTGGTTGATGAACATACAGTACGTTGATGGTTTGAGAAGTTTCGTTGTGGTGATTTTAATCTTGAAAATGAGCCACGTTGGGTGACCTGAGACCAAAGTGGATAATGATGAGCTGAAAGCTTTAGTGGAAGCAAATCCATCTCAATCTAAGTATGAATTAGCAAGGTTTGACATTACTATTCCAGCAACACTGGACCATGTGAAACAAATCAGCAGGGTCAAGAAGCTGGATAGATGAGTTTCACATGAATTAAACGAGCGTCAGAAGAGAAATCGTTCTGAAACTTGCCTTTCTTTGCTGTCATGACATAAAGGCTAATCATTTCTACATCGTATTGTCACATGTGATGAAAATAAATTCTTTTTGACAATTGCAAGTGTTCAGTACAATGGTTGGATAAAGATGAAGTGCCGAAACTCAGTCCAAAACCGAATAGTCATCAAAAAAAGCTAATGATGTCTATGTGGTAGTCCAGCACTGGTATTATCCACTACAGCTTCATGAAAAACCTGGTCAGTCGATCACAGCAGGTGTCTACTGTAACCACCTGGACAAAATGATGACGATGCTTGCGATTTAGTAGCCAAGATTGGTTAATAGAGACAGGCCAATCCTCTTGCAAGACAGCGCTTGGCCACGTGTTACACAAACAACGCGGGTCAAACTACAGACACTGGACTTGGAAACTCTCTGTCATCCAACATACTTGCCAGACCTTACACCAAGTGACTACTACTTCTTCCAGGCTTTGGACCACTTTTTGCAAGGAAAAATACTCAATTCTCAACAAGCTTTGGAAAACGCCCTTCACAATTTCATCACCACTCACTCTTCAGGCTTCTTTGCTGCTGGCATAAACAAGCTACCGTTCAGATGGCAAACCTGTGTCGATAGTTTAGGCGCATGCTTTGATTAATTGTACTGCTTCTTGTTTGAGATATAATAAACTACACTTTTGATTCGAAATCGGACATTCCATATTTAATGACCTCAAATTAATCTATTGGTAAGGAGTGTCTTTATAACGTTATTATAAATGAGCAGTGTTACACCTGTATTATACCTATATCAGATGGCTTTTTACCTTTCTGACAAGATTTAATGACAACCCGAAGGAGATAAGGTCTAGGTATCCCTCTGTTTTGTTTATATTGAAGTAATGGTGTGTCCATTGCAGGGTAGGCCTGGTAGTGCTTATGAACTGAATTAGATGTAACTTACATCCAGTGATTTCATGGGCTGAAATCATCAGTTGCTCCAGGTGTGAATTTGAAGTCATTCTGGAACAAAGTGATTTGGGTGAAACTTTGCCCAGATAGAGCAATGCCCAGAGTGAATCAAGTTGCTAGAATTGATGTGAAAGATCATTTGCCCTTGACTCTAATGAAGAGTTTAATTCTAGTTTAATTTTACTTGGATTGTCTCCTACTGAAATTCCCTTTTGCATGCCTGGATTCTTAGTTCTGGTCGGTTAGCTACAGTTGAGCAGAATCATAGAAGTAGCAACTCTTGAATTCACAAGAGTCAGTGAGCCTTGGGAATTCTTTTGGGTTAGGATTAGATAGGAAGGACAAGATAGCAGTTTAGGATAGTTTTTCATATAAACTACTTACAAGAATATGTTAATAATGATTATACTATAGTCTGTATCCCCCAAATTATCCCTTGATTGATAAACATTTTTTTGTCCTTGTTCTTATATCTATACACAGCTTATCTCCTTGACAAAACTGTAAGTTTTTCTAGGACAGGTGATTGTTGTCTTTGGGTATGTCACATACCAGGTACTTAATAAAATACTTACTTGATGGAAGTATAATGAGTTCCTACTGTGACCTGATGTTATTTGTTATTTGCAGTTTATAATTGTAAAAAGGAAATAGTCTGAAACATCCCTTATTCTCCACTGTTTCAGTTTGTGAAACAAACTGCCAACTAATTTATACAATGAAGAAGGTAAAAAGCCACATGAGTGAGAGGAAATATTTGCTTTCTACACAAAACAGGCACTAGTATCCAGAATATATTAGGTTGGTGCAAAAGTAATTGCAGTTTTAGCATTGTTGAAATTTGCCATTTGCTATTGGAACACATTCTTAAATAAATGTGGTTATGTTATACATCGTTTTAATGCACATTTCTCGCTTTGTTTTTTTGCTAATGACTTATTACTTGCTATTTATTTTATATTTATTTTAGACTATGGAAATGAAGTTAGACAAAAAGCAAATTCGAGCGATTTTCTTATTCGAGTTCAAAATGGGTCATAAAGCAGCAGAGACAACTTGCAACATCAACAATGCATTTGGCCCAGGGACTGCTAATGAACGTACAGTGCAGTGGTGGTTCAAGAAGTTTTCCAAAGGAGACAAGAACCTTGAAGATGAGGAGCGCAGTGGCTGGCCATTGGAAGTTAACAACAACTGATTGAGAGCAATCATCGAAGCTGATCCTCTTACAACTACATGAGAAGTTGCTGAACAACTCAGGGTTGACCATGCTATGGTCATGCGGCATTTGAAGCAAATTGGAAAGGTGAAAAAGCTTGATAAATGGGTGCCTCATGAGCTGACCAAAGATAAAAAAAAAAATCGCCATTTTGAAGTGTGTTGTCTTCTCTTCTTGTACGTGACAAGGAACCATTTCTCAATCGGATTGTGATGTGTGATGAAAAGTGGATTTTATACAGACCAGCTCAGTGGTTGGACTGAGAAGAAACTCTAAAGCACTTCCCAAAGCCAAACTTGCACCAAAAAAAGGTCATGGTCATTGTTTGGTGGTCTGCTGCCGGTCTGATCCACTACAGCTTTCTGAATCCCGGCGGAACCATTACATCTGAGAAGTATGCTCAGCAAATCAATGAGATGCACCAAAAACTGCAACCTGCAGCTGGCATTGATCAACAGAAAGGGCCCAGTTCTCCACAAGAAAGCCGGACTGCACGTCACACAACCAATGCTATCAAAAGTTGAATGAATGGGGCTACAAAATTTTGCCTCATCCACCATATATTCACCTGACCTCTCGCCAGCGGACTACCACTTCTTCAGGCATCTTGACAACTTTTTGCAGGGAAAACGTTTTGCACAACCAGCAGGATCCTGAAAATGCTTTCCAAGAGTTAGTCAAATCCCAAAGCGCAGATTTTTACGCTACAGGAATAAACAAACATTTTTTGTCGGCAAAAATATGTTGATTGTAATGGTTCCTATTTTGATTAATAAATATATGTTTGAGCCTAGTTATAAGGATTTAGAATAAAATTCACGGTCCGAAACCGTAATTACTTTTGCACCAACCATGTTTAGACCGTCTACTAATTGATAAGAAAAAAACAGCCAGCACAAAAGAAAAATAGGCAACTTCCCCAGCCATATCACTAATACAAATAGCCAATAAACATGGAAAGATATTCAACCTCGTTAGTAATTGGGAAGTGTAAATTAAAATTACTATTGGATGTCATTTACACACCAGATTCATAAAGATTAAGTCCCGTGATACATAGGAACAACAGGAGATCTTATACACTGCTGGTGGGGGTATAAATGGATACAACTCCTTTTGAAAACACTTTGGCATTATTTACTAAAAGTGAATGCACATATACCGTATGAGCCAGCAGTTGCACTCCTGGGTGTATAACCAGAGATAAACTGGCTATAATGTGTGTTAAGAATCAAAGCAGCATTGCTTAGAATATCAGAAAAAATAGGCTGGGTGAGGTGGTTCACACCTGTAATCCCAACACTCTGGGAGGCTGAGGTAAGAGGATTGCTTGAGCCCAGGAGTTCAAGGTTGCAGTGAGCTGTGACACCACTGAACTGTACCCGGGGCAACAGAGTGAGACTCTGTCTAAAAGGGGGGAAAAAAGTGGAAACAACTAAAAATATCTATCAACATTAGAATGGTTAAATTATCATATAATGAGAATTACATTCATGAGAATGAATTGTAGCTACATGCAAAAATATGGATGACTCTTAAAATGAAGATTGAAAGAAGTGTAACAAAAGATTTTGTTCAATATGATTTCATTTTCATAAAGATCAAAAATAGGCAAAACTAACTTACAATATTTAATTACCTATAGATAGTAAACCTATAAAGAAAATCAAAGAACTATTTCCCAAATAGGATGAGTTATCTCTAGAGCACAGGAAGGATAAATGTTATAACTATGAAGAAGTACATGGGGCACTTCAGGAATGCTGGCATTTTTTTTAAACTGCCTGGGTGATGGTTATAGGGGTGTTGCTCACCTATTTCTTTATTAAACTTGTTTACTAACTTCATATACTTTTTTGTATGTTTCATCAAGAAGTATTTTAAATGGTGCTTAGACCCCTTAGTGAAAGTTTTTAGCAAAAATTATTAAAGAAATAATATCTTGGACTGATTAAGTACTTAACACAGTAAGTTTTCAAGTGCTACAGAATTATATATAAACAAATTTTCAATTAATAATTTATAAACACACCCTAATCATTCTTAGATTTATGTTTACTTTTAGTTACTTAGCTCATATCCTCTCTGGAAGGTGGTGGCCTATAAATAATAACTAAATACTTTTAGTAAATGTGAATTAATGAAAGGAAAGGAATCTAATTTAGTCTTTCCACCTCCCTCCGCCAGGTATCCTAAAAGTTATTTCACAATTGATTGCTCCAATTGAGCACCCAAAATTATTGAAGCTGTGTTATATCACTTGAGATTAGCAAACTTTTGTGTGTATGTATGTATTATAATACAATATTAAGGAACATTCAAGGATTATTAATCTTCTGTATTTTATTTGCAAAATTTTATACTACAGTTTCTACATTTTTCCTTTTTATTTTCCTTAAGTTAGAATGCTATTTTCTTTATATCCCAGCAATGCCTTATATACAATAATATCTATGCAATAAACATTAATGAATGAATGAATCAGTGAAAGTATCATATCTCAGTTTCGTCTGAGAGTTTTCAGATTTACGGAGTCATAACATGTCTAGTTATAAAAAGGAATTATCTCTTAGCCTGGTGAATATTTGCATCTTGAAACTCTGACAAAAGCAGTATTCTGGCTGTTACACTTAGGGAAAAAGTAGAATATTAAGGACCTTGGACTTTTCTATTCCAATACCTTAGAATTTGGGACACAGGAAGTTTTACATTTAGGAGATGCAAGGAAAAAAAAATCTTTAACAAAACTGTCTTAGATTAAAATTTAACTTTAAATTGGCTTTTCTGTTCATGTATTAATCTGTTCAACAACTTAAGAAATTTTATTGGAAATGAAACGGCCTTAAATGTACATTTTAAAAGGAAAAATGGGTTTGAGTGTCTTTAGCCTCCCTCAGGCAGCATTTTATATTTTCTCATTTATTCTTGTTTTTACCAGAATGTGAATTTTGGGGTACAATATGAAATGGAAATGTTCAGGGCCTTGTCTAAAATTATATTAAGAGGATAAATAGCCAGTTAAATAACAAAATTTCCTTAAGAGTCTTTGCTTTTAGATTTGCTTTTCTCTGAATTATCATTTCATTGTAGACTTATAATCTCTGCTAAATTCATTTAATGCTATCTATCTCCTCTTTTATTCTCTCTTGTCTAAATTCCATTCTGTTACTGCCACCCTAATTATTCTTAAATTCTACTTGGATCATATTACTCCCCTGTTGGAGATTCTGTAGTAGAACTCCCTTGCTTAAGTCACATCAAATGCAAGTTCTTTTATGTTACATTGAGATCTTCTAATCTAACACCAATCTTCATATTGCTCCCCTGTTGCAGATTTTGTAGTAGAGCTAGCTCCCTTGCTTAAGTCACATCAAATGCAAGTTCTTTTATATTACATTGAGATCTTCTAATCTAACACCAGTCTTCCGTTTGGTACAATTTTTCTCACTTCCTTGCTATCCCTTATCCCTTCCAACTAGACTAAGCTAACACTGTCATGATTTCCTGCTTCCCTTTATTCAAGATTTCCTCACTACTTTGCTCCCTTTTCTTGTCTTTATCTTAACCTATTTCTAATCCCATTTCAGTGACTCTCATTCTAATTGCTCCCATTTTTCTTAGGCCTCTTAGGTTTTATAACATTAACATTTACAGTTAATGCTTCCTTGTTTGGTTTCATTTGAATTAATTTAATCTCCCCCAATAATAAGTTCTGTAAGGACATTTTTATATCTTGTAACTGCTATAACGCAGCGCAGGGCTGGAAATGACCTTTGGTAGGTTGATTTCCCCCCCCTATTATTTAAATGTAATATTTAAAACATCCAATGAACACATGTAACTTATAAAGCATAATTATAAATCCAGCTGGGCACAGTGGCTTACAACTGTACTCCTAGCATTCTGGGAGGCCGAGGTAGGAGGATTGCTTGAGGTCAGGAGTTCAAGACCATCCTGAGAAAGAGCGAGACCCTGTTTCTAACAAAAAACAGAAAAAATTAGCCAGATGTGGTAGTGTGCACCTGTAGTCCCAGCTACCTGGGAGGCTGAGGCAGGAGGATCACTGGAGCCAGCAGTTGAGGTTGCTGTGAGCTATGGTCATGCCATTGCACTCTAGCCCAGGCAACAGAGCAAGACTCTTTCTCAAAAACAAAAATAAATCTTTGTGAACATTTCTCTGCTTCCTTCTCACTGTCTAGTTTCTACAGATTACCACTGTTGTCAATTTTGTCTTTCTCCCTTGCCTTTTTAAAAGCAATTTTTCACATATGTATCTCTGAATATTTGCATAAAAATAGATTCATACAGCATGTAATTGTTTGGAACTTTTTCACGTGACATGTTTTTGAGATGGATGAATGTGTGCGTTTGGCTATACTTGGTTCCTTTTATTTACTGTGGTATTCTGTTGAGTGAACATGCCAGTTTATTCAACCTGTCCACAAATATTTCAGTTGTTGGCAGGTTTTTGCTATTATGAATGTTGCTTCAATGAGCAATCTTATGAATCTCTGGGTAAAAACGTTCAGAGTTTCTCTTGGGTTTATTCTTGTAAGTGGAATTGCTGGGCATGGGGATACAAATATTTTATTCTTCAAACTAATGGTTTATTTTTTTCTGAACTTTTTTTTTTTAAAGCCTACCTCAGGTGGGTAATTTGCTGATATAATAACAAGGTTTGAGGTAGGGAGATCTCACGCAATAGTGTGCATACTCAATCATGCTTATGAACCATAAATGAATCTCTGAAGCACTTTTATATTTCATATAATTTGTTATCTCACATAAGGGCAGATTTTTCTCTTTTCATTAATTGCAGTGTCTCTAGCACCTGCAATTATATTTGACTCATAATAAATTCTTGGTACATATTTTAGTGAATGAAATGCTTTTCAAATTTATCATACCAATTTATATTTTCATCAACAGTACAGTTGTTATTATCAGACTACTTCTTCCCCCACCCTCCATAGTGTAGTACCGTGGTTTCCTACTGTGTTCTTAATTTGCATTTTCCTGATTACTGATGAAGTTCAGCATCTTTTCAAGCTGTATGATTCTTAAGTTAGTGGGTTTTTTTTTTTGTTTTTTGTTTTATGACTAGATATTTTTCTTTGTTGTGGTAGGTGGATGGAGAGCTAGAAGCTCTGATGGAAAATGGTGAGGGTCTCTCTGATAAAAACCAGGTGCTCAGCTTATCCCGGCTAATGGTTAGAATTGAAACTTTGGAGCAGAAACTTACCTGTCTCAAGCTTATACAGGTAACCACTTTAATATTTATTTTTTATTTCTGATTTTGGGGTGGGACATTTAAACTATAATCCAGGTGAATGGAGAAAGAATAATTCTGATGAGAAAAGTTGATCTTATTTTTAAAATGGAGATGTGAGTTCTATATGACCTTGAAAGTTTATACTATTCTCTTAAAAATGACCGAAGAGTTCGATATCATTTAATCTATTAGTAGAACTGGTTTACTTTCTCTAGTCAAAGAATATGGTGGGATTTTTAAATGTTAAATAAATTAAAAATTTTTAAATTCATGATACTTGATATAGTTTCTCCCCAATTATTAGCATGCCAAAGCCATTTTTACTGCATGATGTTGGACAACAAAAAATGAGTGATTTTTAAAAAATCTAACAGGAAGAAAAGGCCTTTTGAAAAAACATCTGAAGAGGAGAAAGAAAAGAAAATGATTTAAAGACTGATTTTTATGGTTTTAGCCTTTTCAGTATAAATGATAGATGCAAGTTTTTTCTTAGGTCTTTATAATTGAATCATTGTAAATAACCAATTAATATTTAAATAATTTTCTACTTTAGTGAAATCCAAGTTGACTGGGTATATTTTATGTATGAGAAAAAATTATAACCTATTTAAAGCCATTGTTGTACAGTTCTCTTTTTTTCTTTTCTTTTTTTTTTTTTCTTTAGGCTTTTTTTTGTTGTTGTTGTACAGTTCTAATTGAATTAATAAAAATAGGGTTTCTAGTTTTTTTGAGAATAATAAGTGAACTGTTTATAATGTGTAATGTGTAAGTGAACTGTATACGGGCTCTCTGTAACACTCTGGTATTGCCTGCATCCTGTCTCCCTTCCCCCATAAAAGAACACACACTCACAGTCCTGTCTGAAGTCCTTTCTGGAGCGTCATGGGCTGTCTTTGTTGTGGATCTGGATGGCAGAGCTAGGTGATGGCCAGGAAAGTAACCAGAAGCTTCAGGAAGAGGTAAGTTCACTTTCAGCTCATTTGTTTCTTAAAACTGTTATATTGCTTGCTTAGGTTTTGGATATGTGATAATATTAGTGATTATGAATTTAGCACTATATTTACCACTGGTATTAAAAAATTGAATAATTTTATCATCCTAGTATCATTCCTATAACTATAACCTAACACCTTGCTAGTAGTTTGTCCCATGATTTTTTGCTATAGTATCTCTTTAAGGTTGGTGCGACATGGCTGGGAACTACAAGAACAAAATATTATAATAATATCATAGTTAAGTGAAAGATCAGGTTTTTTGTTAAAACCATAGTTTTAAGATGGGAAACCATACCAAACTTGAATTCTGAGGTTCTAAAGAATTGGTAAAGATCTGAATTCTAGATGACAAGAGTAAGAACATTTTGAGGAGCAAATAAATGTTTTGAAAGATCTAAGTAAAGGTTTGTTGGCAGCATTGTTAGTAGAGTTGTAATGTTTATACCTTTCTATGAAATTAACAGTATTTTCTAACTTGGAGCTTTTTAAAAACAATAATTTTTTATATAATCCCAAAGTCATTTATTTAATAAAACACTTTTGAAAACAACAATAAAAAAGGGAATTGGGCAAATAAGCAATTGTTCTTGCCTCTGTCCTTCTCCCAGGAGATTTGGCAATAAGAAATCAGGAAAGCCTTATGGTTTCTGTAGAACTGCATTGGGGTGTACTTAGGAAGAAATTACTGGATTTCAGGGGTGAGGGGTTTCTAAGACTGCCTCTCTTTGCTAAACAGCTGTTTACCAAAGGCTGAAGAGGTAATGTCTGCATTTTTGTGTGTGTGTATGCAAGGCATCATATAACTGCATAGTTCCTGGTCCTCTATCACAGTCACTTGGAACTTTTTAGAAAAATATCCCCAGGATAAAGTCCAGTAGTGTATATGGTTTTAAAGAGCTACCTAGGTTTGGGAACTACTGGTAGAGAATATTAATCACTCTCATTTGATGTATGAGTAGTCATTTGTACCACATTTTATTCTTGAGGATCAGTCCTACAAAAACAGTTTTCCTTCCTTTCTTAAGGAAAATAATACTATGACATTTAAATACACCTGTATTTATAGAGACTTAGGTCTTAATTTAATAAGACAGTAGCAAAACTATACTACTTTCTGCAGAAATAATCCGAGTCTCATCCAGAGGTTTGAAAAGTCAGCTGTACCAAGTGATGTGATTTTTTTTTTATTATATTTAATCAGATTATAAAGACTTTGGAACACTTGCCCATTCCTACTAAAAATATGTTGGAGGAAAGCAAAGTACTTCCAGTTATTCAACGCTGGTCTCAAACCAAGACTGCTGTCCCTCAGTTGAGTGAAGGAGATGGATATTCTAGTGAGAATACATCGCGTGCTCACACACCACTCAACACACCTGATCCTTCAACTAAGCTGAGCACAGAAGCTGATACAGATACTCCCAAGAAACTCATGTTTCGCAGACTTAAAATTATAAGCGAAAATAGTATGGACAGTGCAATCTCTGATGCAACCAGTGAGCTGGAAGGCAAAGATGGCAAAGAGGACCTTGATCAGTTAGAAAATGTCCCCGTAGAGGAAGAGGAAGAGTTGCATTCACAACAGCTTCTCCTACAACAGCTGCCTGAATCCAAAACTGATAGTGAAACCACCGTGGAGGCCAGTAAGCTACCTATATCTGAACCAGAGGCTGACACTGAAATGGAGCCCAAAGAGAGCAATGGCACAAAACTAGAAGAACCTATTGCTGAGGAAACACCATCCCAAGATGAAGAGGAGGGTGTGTCTGATGTGGAGAGTGAGAGGAGCCAAGAACAGCCAGATAAAACAGTAGATATAAGTGATTTGGCCACCAAGCTCCTGGACAGTTGGAAAGACCTAAAGGTATGAAAATTTTCTTTGTTCATTTTAACTTGAATTACTCAGGTTTAGAGTTCTACAAACCTAAGTCAAATTAACTACTTTGCTAACCAAGCATATTTTTGAAAAAATGGAATATCATCTCTCTTACTGTCAGCTAATGATAAATGTCTCAAATATCCTTTAAACCTTGCCAAGAGTCATACTAGCACCAGCCTGAGCAAGAGTGAGATCTCGTCTCTACTAAAAATAGAAAGAAATTAGTCTGGACAACTAAAAATATATATACATAAAATTAGCCGGGCGTGGTGGTGCATGCCTGTAGTCCCAGCTACTCGGGAGGCTGAGGCAGTAGGATGGCTTGAGCTGCGAAGTTTGAGGTTGCTGTGAGCTAGGCTGACGCCACAGCACTCTAGCCCAGGCAACAGAGTGAGACTCTGTCTCAAAAAAAAAAAAAAAAGAGTCATACTAGCCAAACTAATATACAGTTGTCCCTTTTCTTCTCATTTAGACAAGCATATCATAATACTGAGTTCAGTCATTTAAGTGTTCTTCACATTAAAAACAAAAATCCTTTGAGTAACAAATTTATGATTCTATTTGTAATGAGGAAAAAAATTAATGTTTAAATTAGTTAAAAATTTATTAGATTAATGGAAAATGAATTAAAAATAGAAAATCAAGGTAATTTTGCAACCTTTTATCAAAAATGATTGAACGTAAATTTCTATTCTAGGAAAACAACTTTATGGAGCTATTTGGTATTAATTTCCATTATTGTTTCTGAAATAGGCCTGCTTTTACATGCCTATTTCTTTGGACAAAAGAAGAAAAATAGAAAGGCCTGGGACCCTTATACCTAATAAATAATCTTATTATTAAAGAATATAGAAGATATACAGGGTTTGCTTTGCAGAAAACACAGACTGGGTCTTAGATAAACACAAGAGTGAAAAACAGGATGAACCTAGGAGAGGCATGGTACATTGCAATTGTAAGTGATCTAGACTTGAGACCCAGGTCTTGAGGACCCTGTGGGAACAGGTTACTTCCTAGCTTCTATTTTTCTATTCCTCCTTTCTTCTGCCAGAGGTGAAACAACCAGATAATCCAGCAATCCATATTTATTTGCAGCAAGATGAACACCTGAATCCTTCCTGTCCCAAATTTTGACTAAAAGCTCACCCCATTAGATCCTGTGATTTAACCCTACAGAACTGGCCTTAATACTGAGCAAAATGAGTAGTTGGTTGGTTGTGCACTGTGCTTCCTGATTTGTTGTGTTGAGACCCTTCTTTAAGTATGGTGTGGTTTCAGCTATTGCTTACCCATTTGAGCTCTTATTCATGTTACCCTTTCATCAGTTATAATTCAGGATAAACTCAGCCTTATTAAGTCTTATGAAATCAGGCCTTTTTGTAAATATGAAAGGAAGGGTTCATATTAAATCTACTTATGATACAATATGTGAACTGCAGGAATCAGAATTACAGTTAGTTGAAAGAGATGCTGAGATGGTCACCTGGTAGACCTTTATTTACGGCCTGCTTTGTGACAGCACAAGAGTTCCTAAAAGAAGTCTGTGTTTGGAGGCTGCTGGTGGAGATGGTACTATGCCTGTAGCTCAATAAGGAAGATGGAGATAGAGACAGCTACACAGTGGACATAGAAAAAGCCTTTACAGCCATAGTTGGGTTGTAGACCCAGTAGGTCACTTTTGCCTGAGAAGTCTCCTGTTGATGTAATTTTTAAAAATTGCTGAGATATAATCATCATAAACCTGTCTTTTCTTAAAATCCGGATAAAGTAAATATTTTTGTTTCTATATGATTGTTTCTGTAATCATAGTGGTATGAATTACTCTGTAGGATATACTTAACCCATTTTTTATATAACTATGGTTATCTAAACTCACACTTTAGGCATACATTTCTGAGTCCTACAAAATTATTTCTTCCCCTTCTTATGTTCCCCATTCCTATCTGAGAGATCAAAGCAGTTTTATAATACTATGTAGCTTGATGATCCTCTTGACTTGAGGTTTAAAATTTTATTTGTACTTAAAATATATCCTTCTTTTCCTTCATACTTTGGATTTTTCCTGATTCTTAGCCTCAAAAGGAGCCATTAAATAAAATTGTCTCTTCTTCAGATCTTAGTTTGCTCTGGAATCATTACCCATCTAGAATTGCATTAGTGAGAAACATCTTTATTTGACTGTGAACTGTGATATTTTGTTACACATTGGTGGTGGGGTTCTTAATTCATCTGTCATTCTAATTAACATTTACTATGGCTCTGATTTCAAAACTCTGATTATGGTTGTTCTTTTAAAGAAAAAAAAAAAGCACTTTGATAGCATTTGACCAGAAGTCTGAAATCAGGAACCCATAATTTGGACATGTTTTAGAGAAATGTATTGACCTGATGTAATTACTAAATATCCATACTCTCCCGGCATTGAAAGAGTTAACTACTTCTGTCTGACTTCCACCTATGTGTTCGAGTAGACATTAGCTAAAAAGAAAATGTCTTATTCAACCAACTTTTTGAGCACCTATTGCTAAGCACTGTGTTAGTTGCTGACCAAGATCTTACTAAAAAGCATTGATCTAAGATTGTGGTTATGTTAGCCATTCCAAGCCTCCCTGACCTTCTGGGGGCCACCATAACATAGATGGACATGTGTTCCACTTGGCTTTTCTACACACTGGATGGAGTGAAGAACTGAAAGGGTTTTGCTTCAGATTCCTTAATCTTGGTTTTGCTGTAAAGGCAGACTGTAGGAATCATCAGTAAATAAAAGAGGGTGGGAGGGAAGGGAATGAAGCTTCATGAATTACTCTTTGTCCTCCCAGATCTGATGATGATCCCCCTTGTAACTTGAACCATTTCCATCTAGCTTCTCAGGGCAGCAAGGAGCTTGTTAACATCACCAGCTGACCATGTGTCTCCTTTTCTCAACTCCATTTCCAACTTCGTGCTGAAGAAAAACAAGAACCTAGAGTGCATTCTGTGAAGAAACAGGAAGATGGTTGGGAAGTTGGATGATGCATGAAAAATATAATAGGTGAAAAGAGGACAGAGGTGGTTAACTCACTGGCGCCGGCGTTATTTTGGTGCGTCCATTGCCGACAATGGATGTCGTTCCGGGAAAATCCCTACTCCTGGCGAGAAAGGATTAAGTGAGCTACTTTTTCTATACCTATATACACAGGTCCACTGCCTTGACTCCACAAGGCTTACACATTTTGACTCCTAAACTAGACCTCAACCAGAAACATATACAGCACATTGCAACTTACGAGCATGTATTCATTTTCATGTGCAAATTTACTGGGCTACATTTTCAGCAAGGACATGTACATATATTTCTGTTTGCAAAAGGAATTGTTGTACATCATCCTTCATGCTGAAAATATACCCTAGACTTCACAGGCAGAACAGCTGGTTATAAGTGGTGACTAATTATAACTTGACTGGAATTATCTTCATTCATTTGGATCATGAGAAGAGGAGGTAAGGTTCCATGAACTTGGCAGTTTCAGTTGCCGTTAAACACGAAAACATTGTGATGGTTAATGATTCCAGAGCTGCTCTTATCAATACTTAGATTACAGGATGTGCATCTCTCCTTATCATGAAATCCAGGTAGTTGCATTTGCATCTAGATTTAGATGATTTAGAGATAAAATTCCCTATATGTGATAAGTTGAGCTCTTCTTAATGACTACTCTTAATTCTTCTCTTATTTCATCTTTATCTCAAGGCATTATCTTTAATTCAGCAAGTATAGTATTTGCATAGAAAGCTAAGCATTAACTGTCTTACAGAAAAGTTAAAACAAAGAGTTGCCCAAACTGAAAGGTTTTGAGTCACTGCTTGGAATTTCCCTTCATCACTAATATTGTATGTGGAGTCTGCCCTGTAACATTTGAAAATGAAATTATGTGCCCTGGACTTGTGACACATTTTAAAATTCTTAATAGAGTTAAGAGATTATTCTGAATCCATAAGGATCAATATTATCCTTTTTTAAAAGTTTTAGAATTGTCCCCAACAAGTGCTGTTTTAATACTCCCACACTGAAATTTTTTAAATGAGTGTTTCATTTGGTAAAGGTAAAAATAGTCTACAACTTATTAGTAGTTCATTTTATAAATAAATAAATACTTTACTCTAAATCAGGAGTTGGCCGTATCTGCCCCACTGCCTGTTTCTATAAAGTTTTTTTTTTTGAAATACAGCCATACACATTTGTGTATTACTGTCTATGGCTGCTTTTGCACTACAGTGGTAGAGTTGAGTAGTTGTGACAGAGACTGGCCTACAAAGTCTAAAATATTTACTATCTTATCCTTTACAGAAAAAGTTTGTCAACATCTGCTCTAAAAGATAAAGTACAGAATCTGGCTGTTCTAAACATTCTGGTTTTGAATGAAGTTATTTTCACTTTACTCTTTTGGGTGAGCTCTTAATTGTTTCCCTTAAAGACAATAATGATCATGTTTCTATTGCTGTCCATGAAGTTTTTTTTTGTTTTTGTTTTTGTTTTTTTAGCAGCTCCTATTGAAGCAGAATGAAGTTTTTTTTTTTTTAAGTCTTTACTCTGTTTAGGAAAAGTTACTTTAAGTGATTTGGATTGTAAGACTATCAGAAGTGGGAGAGTATATACGGATTTCCAGGCTAGAAAAGACCTTTAAGGAATGTTATTGTTCCTTTAGAACCGCGATCAAGTCTGTCAGAAACTTGAGAGATTATTCCAGTATAGATGTAGGTGGCAAAATTTAAGTCTTATATGTAACCATAATCAAAATATATAAATTTTCCTTCTTAATATTTTAACTTTTAATTCATAATATAATTTCAAACTTACAGAAAAACTGTGAGAATAATATTCTGTATGTATTCTACATGTAATACACATTTTAGTGACACACATAGAGAAAATTCAGTTTAAAAATCCCTCTAAACCTTTCACTCAGATTCCCCAATGTTAACATTTCATCAACTTTTCTTTATCATTTTCTCTTAATTTTTTTTTGAACTTTAAAAAAGTAAACTACAGATATAATGCCCCCATTGCCCTTGGATATTTTGTGTGTATTTCCTAAAAACAAGGACATTCTTATGTGACTTTAGCTTACTTACAAAATCAGCAAATCACAGTGATACAATACTATGATCTAATCAACAGACCTCAGCCATACATTGCCAGTTCATATTTTTTACCCATTTTTCTTAGTGGCTGAAAACTGAAAACACATCTCATTACTGTTCATTTCTTGGGAGCCCAGCTGTCTGAAGTTTGAGATGAAGAGTATCTCTTCAGTGGTTTAAAAGAATAAACAAAATTATTCTGCTCTTTTTTTCCCCTGTCATTCCCACTCTTCTCTGCCTCTTTCTTCTTTTCTCCCACTCGTGTATCATTTTCTTTCCAGTTTTTCTGATCAAATCTCTCTGACCTAGTAGAGCTCCCCCTCTACCCAGGTGCAGGCTTGCTAGGTTATAGTCCTTTTGTTTCTAGTTTGGCCCTCTTAGCTTTATTAATCAGTGTATTTCATATTTCCTTAATTCTGGAAAACTTGTCTTCATATTTTCTATCTCTTTATCCTGTCCTGCTTTTTGTCTGTTCTTCTAGATATGAAAGTGGCACTTTGCTGACACTATTTTTTTCTCTTTGTCAATATTGTCATTTAGGAAAATATTTATGAAAAAAGATTTGGTTGGCACGTACAAGGTTTAATTTGTACTTGCTGATAATGAAAACAAAATAATCTAGTCTTCTTTTTATTTTTTATTTATTTGTTTATTTTTAGAGATGAGGTCTTACTCTGTCACCCAGGCTAGAGTGCAGTAGCACCATCATAGCTCGCTATAGCTTTGAACTCTTGGGCTCAAGGGATCCTACTGCCTCAGCATCCTGAGCAGCTGTGATCATAGGCATGAGCCACTGTGCCTGGCCTAGTCTTATTTTTAAAAAATCTTTTATTACATAATAGATAATCTGATCTCTATATAATAAAAAGTAGGAAATTTATTTTACTCTCATTGTAAATTATTTTGTTCTCTTAAGTGTTTTGCTCAGAAACAGTCTAAATCCCTGTTAATTTCTTTTCAGAAGAAGATTTCTCATAAATTGTTTCACAATTTTGTTTTAATTCTATTTTTACAATATAATTCTAGCAGTTCATTTGGGATGTATTAATAAAGTGTTGAATTGTTTCCGATGAGTATTTTTTGAGACTACTAGAAGAAAACATTCCAGATTAGGCCATGTAATAACCTGGTCATAGTAGGTAACTTGTTCAGGTGTTTACTAAGAAATAGAAAATTTACTCTATCAAGTATAAAGACTTTCCTTTCTACCTTTTAATTTAATTTAATTTAATTTTTTTTATGTGTGTGAGACAGGGTCTCACTCTGTTGCGCGGGGCTAGAGTGCAGCGGCATCATCATATCTCACTGCAACCTTAAACTCTTGGCCTCAAGCAGTCATCCTGCCGCAGCCTCCTGAATAGCTGGTACTACAGGCATTTGCCAACATGCCTCACTAATTTTTCTTTTCTCTTTTTTTTTTTTTTTGTAGATGGGGTTTTGCTCTTGGTCAGGCTTATTTGTCTATTTCTTAAATATACTTTCTCTCTTGGCATTCCCTGACAGCATCACAATATAATTTATCGTTTCTTAAGGTGTCCTCAAATTGTGGCTATTTTGCTTTTAGCTTATTTCCTGAATTTCAGATGTAGTTTTTCAGTTTTCTGTTGGCTGTCTCCTCCATTTGCCCTTCAGACTCAAGCTCTTAATCATCTTTTACAAGCTGGTTCTTCACCTTGTGATGTTCATTTCTATTAATAGCTTCATCATTTTCCTAGTAACCCAAATTCAAAACATTCACCCCTTTTTTAATTTAAAAAATTGCTATTGCTAGTTACAGCAATTATTCTGAAAATGCTGTTTCCAGATAACTAAGCTTTTCTTTTAGGGACAGTTTTGTTGGAAGACAACTTTTTTCAAAATTGTGACAGGTTTGAATGACATTTCCAGATCTTTTATAGGTATTACCTTAAATAACCACCACATCCTAGATATTTGCACAAAAGTTAAAGCTTCAAAGGTTTATCTGTATTGAATGCCTAGTTGTTGAATTTATATACATGTATTATTAATGTGTGCTGGATAATCCATTTACATTATCCAAAGCTTTTCCATTGCTCTCTCAGAAATTATATCTTTTTTAAGTACCAAGTACAGTACAGTGTACATTGTAGACAGTTATCAAATGTGTGACACAGATTTTAGAATCTTCGATCTTAGAACCTCCAGTTTTTGTCTTCAGCATTCTCTTCTGGTAGATAAAATTTTGAGACCTTGTAAGTCTAAAAAATGCCTTTATTCTAATCTCCCTTGTTTAGCAGATCATATAATTATCATTTGGAAATTTTCTTTGAATATGTTCAAGATATCACTGCGTCATTTTAGTTTATAGTGTTACTATTGAAATCTGATACCATTTCAGTTTATTTGTTGTGGTAGGTGCTCCAAGCCCCCTGTCTGGTAACTCGTAATTGTTTAGTTCTAAGTGATTTTTTTTTTTTTTTTTTTTTTTGTTGAGACAGAGTCTCACTTTGTTGCCCGGGCTAGAGTGAGTGCCGTGGCATCAGCCTAGCTCACAGCAACCTCAGACTCCTGGGCTTAAGCGATCCTACTGCCTCAGCCTCCCGAGTAGCTGGGACTACAGGCATGAGCCACCATGCCCGGCTAATTTTTTTTGTATATATATTTTTAGTTGGCCAGATAATTTCTTTCTATTTTTAGTAGAGACGGGGTCTCACTCTTGCTCAGGCTGGTCTCGAACTCCTGACCTTGAGCGATTCACCCGCCTCGGCCTCCCAGAGCTAGAATTACAGGCGCGAGCCACCGCGCCCGGCCTTTTTTTTGTATTATTTCTTTGATACTTTCCTCCATTCAGTTTTCTCTCTCCTAGTTTTCTTGAATTAATGTTATTAGATATGGAACTTATGGCTCTTATCCTTTAATTTTATTTTTTAATCTCCCAGTTTTCTTCTTATTGTGCCTTCTTGGAAACTCTTAACCCTTTTTTTCTAACATATTTCACTAAACCAGAATTTGCTCTTATTCTCAGTCTCTTTCTTATAACACCTTATTTCATTGATACAGTATTTTTTCTTTCTGAATAATAAAAAAAATCAAAGTATCAGGCAATGTGTGAAATAGAGATAAAAACCTTAAATATACATATTAATTCAGTACCCACATATGATTTATAGTCTTAGAAAGAAAAGATACCCCAGATGGGTTTATGGCTTTTTTATTCTTCCACTGTTATTTATAGGACTTCAGGATGGATTGCGATAAATATGTGTTCAGTCTACCATGTTTGTATTTTCTGCCTCATTTATTTGTACAACTCTCTTCATCCTTCAAGACAATTGAAATATTCACTTCCTTCAGAATGCATTTCCCAGTCCTCTCTCAAAGGCCCAAATCAGTGTTAGTATTCCTCCATTACATTTCTCTTAACTGTTTTATTATATATCTATCATAAAATAGTACATACTTTGTTTTCTGAGTGCTTATGAGGTAACAGTTGTAGTGGTTAAGAGTGTTTGCTTTGGACAGACACAAATCTAGGCTTGGATTCTAGATTCAATACATAACTCACTGTTGGGGTAGTTAACCTTTCTTAGCATATTTTATATGTACTACAGATACATAGTAATAATGCCTCTCTTAACAGTATAAGAGTATATGAGAATGTATTCAAAAAACCCATCTCATAGCAAGACGTCTCAGCTATTTTTATTGTTAGCCTGTGAACTCCTTGATGGGAAGGTACTGTGTATCTCAAGCATCCAAAAAGGAGAGCCTTAATATGTGCTCATAGCACATAGTTGATACCCAAATCTTGCTATATGGATGAGCAAACCAGATTTCCACAAATAGGGATCTTAGAACTCATGCTATTTTTGTGTCCACATATTAAAAATATCCCCATTAACATTTACACACTTTAATAGATGTTGGATGCATTGGTATTTCATGAGCTTATCAGTGATTTGGTATTTATTAAACAATATGAAGATTGATTTTGAGCCTTTGACTAAAGTGGCCAACAGAACGCTATTCTAAGCCTTGAAGAGAGTAAGACTGTGGCAAAAGCACATTTATTACTCCGACTCTGAAAATAATGTTTTTGGTTATAGGTAAGGCCTTTAAATAGTACCTCTTTCCAGGGATGAAAGAGATCAGTGGTATAAGATGAAGAGATTGATGGTATAGTGATAAAAAGCATGGGGCATATGCAATACTTTTAGCTTATGTAGCACTGTATAGGTGATTTCTGTAAGTTAGAAATAGAATTACACTTGTTGGTCCATTGTTGGTAATTGAGTATTGGTTATGTGCCAGACACTGTTCTTGGTGCTCGAGATGACAGCAAAAAATAAGGTAGTCAGGCTGGGCGAGGTGGCTCATGCGTGTAATCCTAGCACTCTGGGAGGCCGAGGCGGGAGGATCGCTCGAGGTCAGGAATTCAAGACCAGCCTGAGCAAGAGCGAGACCCTGTCTCTACTAAAAATAGAAATTATCTGGGCAGCTAAAAATATATATAGAAAAAAAAATTAGCCGGGCATGGTGGCACATGCCTGTAGTCCCAGCTAGTCGGGAGGCTGAGGCAAAAGGATTGCTTAAGCCTAGGAGTTTGAGGTTTCTGTGACCTAGGCTGACACTATGGCACTCTAGCCCAGGCAACAGAGCGAGACTCTGTCTCAAAAAAAAAAAAATAATAATAATAAGGTAGTCTGGGCTGATAACAATTAATAGCTTGAATGTCTATGTGTATATCTGTTAATTGGGAGTAGCACCTAGGCACGAAAGAAATAAAAAGGGATAATATGAAAAGAGTATCAGATGGAGTGTGGAAGCAGATTCTTTTAGGCCTCTCTGAGGGTAGGGTTAGTCCCAAAATCACAGTCTACTGAGTCACACAACGTTATAATATGCCAATGTCTTGAGTACAGTTTTAAACAAAGTAGGCCGGGCGCGGTGGCTCACGCCTGTAATCCTAGCTCTGGGAGGCCGAGGCGGGTGGATCGCTCGAGGTCAGGAGTTCGAGACCAGCCTGAGCAAGAGTGAGACCCCGTCTCTACTAAAAATAGAAAGAAATTATCTGGCCAACTAAAAATATATATACAAAAAAATTAGCCGGGCATGGTGGCTCATGCCTGTAGTCCCAGCTACTCGGGAGGCTGAGGCAGTAGGATCGCTTAAGCCTAGGAGTCTGAGGTTGCTGTGAGCTAGGCTGATGCCACGGCACTCACTCTAGCCCGGGCAACAAAGTGAGACTCTGTCTCAAAAAAATAAAAAATAAAAATAAAAAAATAAACAAAGTAAAGTGGTTTTACACCAGCAGTTAACATGAATAAAGCCAATTTAGATAAACATTTTCTGTTATGGACTCTGTGGCCTGTGGTTGTAACATTATTCGAAACAGACTTCCATATTACTAAGGCTAACACTAATACTGTTTATTCACAAGACAGAATAATCTTAAGAAATGTCACAGTAATCTTCACATGATTGCTTCTCAGCTTTCAATATGGTGGGCCTTTGGAAAACTCCACTTGCATGTTCAGGACCTCACTCTCCTAATGTATAACATAAGGAGGAGGGAGTAGATAATCTGAGTTGCCAGCTTTAAATTTGAAGGTAGCTTTGACTATGTAAAGAGGAGGATCAAGTTAGGAATTCTGAGCACTTGGTTACATATTGGTAGCACTTGTACCCTGTACTGTTAGGCACACAGTAAATAGCTGTTGGTCATTAGTCAATAGTAATCATTCATTTTTTGAATATTAAAATACATTTTCAATTTAGCAGTTGATAAAAGCTTTTGAATTGAGCTAAGGATTTATCTTTTAAAGCATTTCCTATGGTACATTAACTGCCACCACAGAGTGGGTCCCTAACTTGAGCACTGTGTAATAAATTACTTTAAACATTTGTAATGAATACTTATAATGCCAAGATCTTATGCAAAAGAAACTAAGTAGGTTAAAATTGTGTTATTTTTAGTTGGACCTTCCGTACATCTGTTCTAAGTATCCTTTGAGAATGAACCTATTTGTTGGAGAGCCTGGGTTTACAGAATATCTAATGGAAAAGTCATTTCTAAGCTTCTTAAAATTAGCAGAATACCTTGTTTTCTTTATAGTGTGGGTAGGTGCTGGTAAGTGGCATTCTTACTTTATTCTAAGTTTGGTAACCCCTCTGAGAGGTAAACAGAGGAGTCAGAGCTAAAAGTGTCAGCTTTGTCCTCCTTGTCTTTATCCCTGATTGAGTATTACCCACAGCTAGAAACTGACAGATAACTGCAGGCATCCCTCAAAGTAGCAGATTGGAATGTGTCCCCTCTCTACAGGTAAAAGTAGATCAAGAGAAAAGAGAGCCCGGATGGCTTTGAGCGGGGGTGGGGGGGGGTGGGCAGGCATAAACAGTTCTTTCTCCCAGATTCTCTCTCTTTTTTTTTTTTTTTTTTTGAGACAGAGTCTCGCTCTGTTGCCCGGGCTAGAGTGCCATGGCATCAGCCTAGGTCACAGCAACCTTAAACTCATGGGTTCAAGCAATCCTTCTGCCTCAGCCTCCCAAGTAGCTGGGACTACAGGCATGTGCCACCATTTCGGGCTAATTTTTTTTTAATATATATATATCTTTTAGCTGTCCAGATCATTTATTTCTATTTTTAGTAGAAACGGGGTCTCGCTCTTGCTCAGGCTGGCCAGATTCTCTCTTGTGAGGAGGAGTGAGCGAGGACTGTTAATAGAAGCCAGTAGTTCAGTAGTTCTCAACCTTTTCTGTGCATCAGAATCATCTGAGGAGCTGCTAAAAAATATGGATGACTGGGACCCATGGCCAGAGATTTAGATTCTGTTTGTCTGGGGTGGTCTAATTGTGCAGGCAGGGTAGAGAATCACAGCTCTAATGGAAGTCTTTATAAAAGTAGGAAGCTAAGCGGATGTAGGATGCCACCTAAATTTGTGTTTAGCCATCTCCTGTGTCATCTAGTACAGAGGATAAAAGTACTCTGGAGTTAGCCCATCTGATAGCATCATATAATAGCATCATAACCTTTAGTAGATTGCTAAGCTTTTTAAGTAAGTTTTCTCACATGTAAAATGGAGATATAGTATTTACCTCATTAAGGTTGTTTTGAAGCTGAAATAAGATAGTGCATTTGAAATGTTTAGCATGATACCTGGCACACAGGATAAGTGAACAATCAGTTATCCTTATTAGATAATTTGTCAAGATGTATATAGTATTGGAGGTTTTTTTTTTTAAAAAAAAAATCAACATTCTTATAGATTTCCCTGTATCTATGTAGTCCACATTTGTTATTTTTAATGGCAAGTGAATTCTTCCCATTAAAATTCTTGCCATCTTGTTCCTTCCTCGGTTGTGTGACATACAGCTTATTTCTTATTTGCCACAAATATTGCTAGAACCAACAATCTTAGAGAGAGGAGTTCTTTGATTTTCTTCACGTACATTCCCAAAATGGGATCACCAGGTCACATAGGTGTGGTAAACGTTATAAGATTAGTCTTAAAGGGAGGGTATCATATTATATAGCATTGAGAGAATTTGGGTTTGTTATTGGCCCACTTAACAAGGTGACTGGATGAGAAAGTGTTGTCCCCAAGAGTAGCTATTAGACTAGAATAGTAGGGAGCTGTCAAAGAACAAAACAGGTTCTAGGCCTTAGATTTACACAACAAGAAAAGGCTTAAAATCTTAGTTTACATTTCTCAAGATCAATTTTGGTACAGTATTAAATGCCATTTAAAGAGCAGCAGTAATCTGATGCTTATCTTTTCTATTTTTTTTTTACAACAACATGAAAGTAGATATTACGTTTAGCCAACAGCCATGTTAGTTTTGCATTTATAGAAAAATATGCTGAATAGCAGGAATTGTCTTTATACATATAATTTTTCTGAAGTGTTTTTATATAACTGGGTTATTACTAGCCTTTTCTTCCCTTAGGTAGGAATGGCAAGTGAAGTGTTAGAATTGTCGTTATGAATACTTTCAGAAAAGGAACTGTAGATGACTTCAGTTTATATGTAGGAATACTTATGCAGAAGGCATACAGAAATTAAGATTCTCAGGAATTATGTTCTTGCCAGAAATATAATGCCCCAGTCACTTAGTTTGTTGCTTTGCTAGTGAGATCGTACAAGCCTGGTAGATGTGTATATATGATAGATGTGTATGTATGTATAAATATATATAAACAAACATTTGTACTATATATTTTCAGTTGTTTTTAAGGGGCCATGACATGTTCTTTTTTAAAGTGAAATATGAGTAAAATTTTAGAGAATAATTAAATACCAGTCTGTTCTTTCCTGTTTCTTTGTTGCCATGTGAAATCAGTTAGCTTCAAAGCAATCACTCTTTCCACCCACACTAATAACTCTCCTTCTGGTTTATTTTTTTGTAGGAGGTATATCGAATTCCAAAGAAAAGTCAAACTGAAAAGGAGAACACAAGTAGGTATTTGGTACTTTGTGTAGATGGCTTTACAAATATTCTTTTGGCATATGCAGAGGTAACTGATAAGACTTTCAGCTTTTTTGATTTTGAAATCAGAGAACGAATAACTAGATAAATGAAATATTTGGTGTAAAAGTTTGGAAACTTGTACTTTTATTCTTTCTTAATGCTGCTTTGCCAAAAGAAATATCTCTTATACTGCCTATGTTTTTGCTTTCTTGAAGTCTGCTTTACTTTCCAGAAGAAAGTAGCCTTTCTTCTATTTGTTCGTCTAGAGCAGACATTCTTAAACCTGTACTCCTGGATGTCTGTCTTTACCTCTAAATGTTTATATGCAAACTCCTATGTGTATACAGTCAACCCTTGAACAACACAGGAATTACGGGCACCAACTCCCTGTGCAGTCAGAAATCTACATACAATTTTTGACTCCCTGAAAGCCTTACTGATAACATTAAATGGTTGATTGACACATATTTTGTGTGTTATATGTATTATGTACTGTATTCTTAAAAGAAAGTAAGCTAGCGAAAAGAAAATGTTATTGAGAAAATCCATAAGGAAGAGGAAATGTATTTACTGTTCATTAAGTGGAGATAGATCATCATAAGGGTTTTCATCTTCATCTTCATGTTGAGTGGACTGAGGAAGAGGAGGGATAGGTTTTGCTATCTTAGGAGTGGCAGAGATGGAAGAAAATCTGCATATAAGTGGACCTGCATAATTCAAGCCCATGTTGTTCAAAACTTTCATCAGATTCTTAGGAAGTGAGCGACCCCTGAAAAAGTTAAGAATCAGTGTTACAGAACAGATAACAGGGAGAACATGGTAGTCTTGGTTCTGGACTTTACCACTTGGATATGTTTCTAGTAAACTTGAGTAAAGAAATGGGAACGATTATGGTGGCAGTGGTTTCTTGAGACCTTTTAGCACTGGCCCAGTGTAAGTAGAGTGATGGAGCTAGTGTGATTTTTTTTGTTTGTTTGTTTTGGCTTTTTATTTTTCATGTGCATGGCCTTTAATGTAATTTTTTTTTTTTTTTTTTTTTTTTTTTGAGACAGAGTCTCACTCTGTTGCCGGGCTAGAGTGCCATGGCGTCAGCCTAGCTCACAGCAACCTCAAACTCCTGGGCTTAGGCAATCCTTCTGCCTCAGCCTCCTGAGTAGCTGGGACTACAGGCATGTGCCACCATGCCCGGGTAATTATTTTTCTATATATATTTTTAGCTGTCCAGATAATTTCTTTCTAGTTTTAGTAGAGATGGAGCCTCGCTGTTGCTCAGGCTGGTCTCGAACTCCTGACCTCAAGCGATCCTCCTGCCTCGGCCTCCCAGAGTGCTGGTATTACAAGCGTGAGCCACCGCACTCGGCCTTAATATAATCTTAAATAGTGTTATTGGTAAAGACCTGTGAGATATCCTTTGCACTATTTTTGTATCTTTTGGATTTTTTTTTTTTTGCAGGACTTGACAGTGGAGACTTCCAAAGGCCGCATGGCTCCGCTGCAGCGCCGCCTCTTTGGGATATTTTTAATTCCACTGGTTTAGTTTCCTCCTAGCCACACATTCTACTTAGGGCTGCAAGGAGCTCTTTCCGTAAGAAAGAATGCAGGGCTGGGCAGTATTGGTTGACAAAACCAGTGCCTCCACTATGAAGTTGATTATCAGACACTAGCTCTCTGAAATCACTGAGTTGAAACCATTAGCAACATAGGCAAAGAAAGCTTAAATACCTATGAGGATTTCTCCCCAATATTTTGCAAGTATTAGAGTCTGGTTTAGCCCTCCAGAAAATGCAGAGGATGATCTATAATGGACGACGATAATCTTTTCAGGGAGTAGCATTTTGTGTGCCAACCTTAATCTCTCCCGCATGTGGAACCCTCCATCTCAGTCTCAGATTTTTAGAATAAGGAAATGTTTATAATTCAAACCTGGCTTCTACTTCTCAGTATCAAACAATTAAAGCTTAGAATCCTTAAAATTCAGGAGGATTTTGAGATACTTCAGGAAGTATGTAGTCTAGCTTTACCCTCATTTTATATTAGGAAATGAGCCTAAATAAATGGACTGTCTTTTCTGCCTCACATATTCTAAAGGGCAGAGTCCGAATATGATCTGTTGGTATGATTCCTTTTTTGTTTCTCCAGGGTATAGTGAAGAAATGGCCACATTTTAAGGAAATTCACATGAGGGCAAGAAACCTGGATTTGCAGGAGGAAACAGAATAGTCATGGGAAGATCTAGATGAAACTGGATAATGATACCTTATAGAAAGATGTAGTGCTAGTACCTTATGAGCTGGAACAGTTTTATTGTATAGAATTTTCTACCAGCAAATGGTACAAATGAGTTCTGGTAGCTTCTCACTGACAAATGCTAAACACATGGCTGTAGATTAATAACTGTTTTGCAAATACATGGGGTTTTTGGCCAATCAAAATAAAACTGTGAGATTGAGTTGTGCAAACCTAACCCTTCTGAGGGTGGGTGAAACAATTGATACCACATTTTTCTGAGGTAAGAAAAACAGATGAATGTTTATTAAGAATCTGCTTCATGTTATGAGAGATATTATATAAGAAACTCTGTCCTCAAGGATAGAGCAATACTAACATACACAAAGCAACAGTATATTATGCCAGTCAATTTATATTGAAATGTTTGGTGGTAAAATTTAGACTTCTTATGAAGATGAGAAACTAGGAGCTGTGATCAGTGAAAAGTAGAACTTAGGGCAGCTTTTGGGAGCAATGGCAATGGAATTGGTTAAGTGTAGACGGATTAAGAACCATTCTAGGTAAAGAGAGATACTGAATGAAGGTTAGTAGTACTGTCTTTGAATATGAAGCTGGCATTCTGTCTGTGAACATGTAGCTCTCTGGCTTTGATAACTTCCTAAGGCATCACCTGTGTAAAAAATACTTTTCTTTTTTAGTTGTGCTGTTGACTCTTGAACAACATGATTTCAAGTACACGGTTCCACTTATACTGTAGATTTTTTTTAAACCAAAGACATACCAAAAATAACGATATTCGTGGAATGTGAAACCTGTGTATAAGGAGGGCCAGCTTTTTGTATACGTGGGTTCCACAGGGCTGACTGCAGGACTTGTTTGCATAGATTTTGATGTGTTGGGGGTCCTCCTGGAACCAATCCCTTGTTTAGACCAAGGGACCACTGTAGTTCATAAAAAGTTGCCTAATAAGCTTTTTTTTTTTTTAAGATTAAAGAGACTTTTCCCATTGAGGCTTTTATGTTTAGCATGTCAGAGTGCTTTTCTACAAATTATAAATATATAGATTTTACAGGAGCAGTTGAAGGCTTTTATATTTTGAGCTGGCAAACTGCCTTACTGAAGGTAATGGGAATATCTCACATGCATTTGCTCACAGAATTTATTAAAAATGTTAAAGGCTTGGACTGAGTTTTGGTGGGAAAGAGAAGAAAAGGGCATTTCACAGAAGAGACGTTTAGTAAATAGTGAACATACACTGGAGAGCTTGTATCTCATTCAAATTCAGGATTGGTTAGATGAGGGAAGAGTCCATAGATTCATTTTTTGGGTAGAAGTTTAATTTTACAGTTGATGTACTAGCAGGAGGGAGAAAATTCTACCAAGTAAACTTTTAAAAAACCTTTTCCCTTAGTAACTGAACGAGGAAGGGATGCTGTTGGCTTCAGAGATCAAACAGCTGCCCCAAAGACTCCTAACAGGTCAAGAGAGAGAGACCCAGACAAGCAAACTCAAAATAAAGAGAAAAGGAAACGAAGGGGCTCCCTCTCACCACCCTCTTCTGCCTATGAGCGGGGAACAAAAAGGCCAGATGACAGGTAAGTAACCTGTGTGAGTTATTCTGTTTTTTGAGCAATTGAAAAAGTACCCAAGTTTCATACTTCTGATTTTGGACATCAAGGACTTTTATAATTAGTATCTTCTCTTGATGAATGAGTATAAAACTTCACTGGTAAATCTTAAGACAGATTCTGTTTTGACAATAATAATAGTTGTAAAAATTATTAGATTTTTAGTGCTTGAATGGTTTCTATTTGATAACATTTAAATGCTATTTGAGGAATTAAAGATCTATTTTTTGAAGAACAGTGGGGGGTTGGTGGGAGATACCTTTTCAAAGATAAATGGTAGTTCTTTAAAAGTCAGAACTTAGTTTTCTAGTGAATCTTTTTTTTTTTTTTTTTTTTTAAGAGACAGGGTCTCATTCTGTCACTTGGGCTTGTAGAATGCAGTGGTGTAATCATAGGTCACTGCAATGTCTAACTCCTGGGCTCAAACATTCCTCCCACCTCAGCCTCCTTGAGTAGCTGGGACTACACGTGTGTGCCACCACACCAATTTGTTTTTAAATTTTTTATAAAATTTAAAACCAGCCTGTTGCCCAGGCTGGTCTCAAGCTCCTGTCCTCAAAGATTCTCCCATCTCAGCCTCTCAAAGTGCTAACATTACAGGCGTGAGCCACCAATCCCAGCTTCTGTTGGATCTTGTGCCATACTTAAATCAAAATGCTGATTTTAAAAAATCTGAGTAAGAGACTCTCTTGTTGTGCTGGTAGAAAAACAAACCACATAATCATCTATTCACTGGGACTAGAAAATATTTATCCCAGAGAAGTGCTTTTTGGGGTGTTTTTTTTTTTTTTTTGCGACAGAGTCTCTCTTTGTCACCTGGGGTAGAATGCAGTGGAATCATCATAGCTCACTGCAACCTCAAACTCCTGGGTTCAAATGCCTTAGCCTTGTGAGTAGCTGGGACCACAAGCACATGCCACCATGTCCAGCTAATTTTTTCTATTTTTTGTAAAGATGGGGTCTTGCTCTTGCTCAGGCTGGTCTTGAATTCCTGAGTTCAAGCAGTCCTCTTGCTTTGGCCTCCCAGAGTGCTAGGATTTACAGGCGTGAGCCACCATGCGTGGCTAAAAATCAGCTTTTATATATAATTCAGTGAGTTTAGTCAAACGCATAGTTTTGTAACCACTAGCACAGTCATGATTCAGAATACTTCCAACACCTAAATTTTCCCTTTCACCCCTTTGTGGTCAGTTCCTCCAATATCCCTGATTCCTGGAAACCTCTGATCTGCTTTCTGAGCCTCTACTTTTATCTTTTCCAGAATGTCTTTTATATGGTATTATATATTAATAGTATATAGCATTTGAATCTGCCTTCTTTTACTTATCATACAGCATTTTAGATTCATCTGTGGTACTATATGTCTCAGTAGTTTTTTTTTTTTTTTTTTTGAGACAGAGTCTCACTCTGTCACCCAGGCTAGAGTGCCATGGCGTCAGCCTAGCTCACAGCAACTTCAGACTCCTCGGCTTAAGCGATCCTACTGCCTTAGCCTCCCGAGTAGCTGGGACTACAGGCATGCGCCACTATGCCCGGCTAATTTTTTCTATATAGATTTTTAGTTGGCCAGATAATTTCTTTCTATTTTTAGTAGAGACGGGGTCTTGCTCTTGCTCAGGCTGGTCTCAAACTCCTGACCTCAAGCAATCCACCCGCCTCGGCCTCCCAGAGTGCTAGGATTACAGGCATGAGCCACCGCACCCAGCCTCAGTAGTTTTTTAATTGCTGAAAACTATTCCATTGTATTGATGTACTATACTTTATAAATTCACCAGTTCATAGACATTTGATTGTTTCCATATTTTGACTATTGTGAATATTGCTACTATCTGTAAGTCTTATGCAAACAGTCATCTTCATTTGGGAAAGGAAGCTTTGCTGAGTTAACAGTTTCTCTTAACACTTTGACACTATTATTCTTAAGTCTTCTGGCTTTTGTGAAACTTGTAAGTAATCTGGCTTTTTTCCTGGTCTACTTTTAAGGTGTTCTCTTTGTATTTGGTATTCTACCGTATGTTTTTATGGAGATTTCTTTTTTTTTTTTTTTTTAACCTGGATGGAATTCATTGAACTTTTTGAATTTAAGATTATCTTCCAGCTAATTCTCCTCAGATTTTAACTATACTGTGGACTTTAGGAGCACTGAATCCGATTGAGTACTGGAGTATTTTTTTGGTTCATGACACTTTTGTTTTAATTTCAGAATTTGTGGTTGTAGAAATGTCCCTAACAATAAAGAATAAGATGCTGCATATATCTTTATTTGACATTCTAGAATGTGAGAATAGAGATGAAGTTATTTTCATCTAAGTGTCAATTTCCTTGGGATTCTGTTCTGTCTGTAAGACTGCTTAAGTAAGTAATTCTGAGTATGATTTTTAAGCAATGCCAGATTGAGTTTGGTGTGGTTAGTGGTTTAGTAATGCGTGACATAACATTTATTTGTGCTTTGATTATGTCTATGATTTAGGGAGAAGCTTTTTGTGGTCCTCTTACTGTTGGTCCTCTTACTGTTTTCTTTCTAGATATGATACACCAACCTCTAAAAAGAAAGTACGAATTAAAGACCGCAATAAACTTTCTACAGAGGAGCGCCGGAAGTTGTTTGAGCAAGAGGTGGCTCAGCGGGAGGCTCAGAAACAACAGCAGCAGATGCAGAACCTTGGAATGACATCACCACTGCCCTATGACTCTCTTGGCTATAATGCTCCTCATCACCCCTTTGCTGGCTACCCACCAGGTTATCCCATGCAGGCTTATGTGGATCCCAGCAACCCTAATGCTGGAAAGGTGCTCCTGCCCACACCCAGCATGGACCCTGTATGTTCTCCTGCTCCTTATGATCATGCTCAGCCCTTGGTGGGACATTCTACAGAACCCCTTTCTGCCCCTCCACCAGTGCCAGTGGTGCCACATGTGGCAGCCCCTGTGGAAGTTTCCAGTTCACAGTATGTGGCCCAGAGTGATGGTGTGGTACACCAAGACTCCACTGTTGCTGTCTTGCCAGTGCCAGCCTCAGGCCCAGTTCAGGGACAGAATTATAGTGTTTGGGATTCAAGCCAACAGTCTGTCAGTGTACAGCAGCAGTACTCTCCTGCACAGTCTCAAGCGACCATATATTATCAAGGACAGACATGTCCAACTGTCTATGGTGTGACATCACCTTACTCGCAGACAACTCCACCAATCGTACAGGTAACTAATTCTGAAACCTCTCGTTTCTTACTGTCTGTTCATAGGATGTTAGTTAAATCTGGTGTAAGGGAGGAAATCCTGCCATTGATCACTTGTATGTATTGCTCAGCAGCATATGTGTTAGCTATCTATTGTGTAAAATATTGCCCCACAACTTAGCAGCTTAAGACAATCAGTAATTATCATCTCACTGTTTTCATGGGTCTGAAATTTAGAAGCAGCTTAGCCAGGTGGTTCTGGCTCAGGATCTTCCATGAAATTGCAGTCAAGTTGTTAGCCATGGCTGCAGTCATCTGAAAGCTCTACTGGGAATGGAGATTCACTTTCTAGCTCTGTTACATGGTTATTATTAGGGCTCAGTTCCTTGCCACAGAGGCCTCTCAATAGGGCTGCTCACAGCATGCCAGCTGCTTTCCCCAAAGCAGGTGAATCGGAGACTGGGGAAGATGACAGAGACACCAACACAGAAGCTACAATGTCTTTTATAATGTAATCTTAGAAATTATATAACCGTTTCTGCTATATTCTGTTGGTCACACAGGGAGGGAGGAAAGACTACCAAGGGTGTGAATACCAGGAGACATATTGGACCTTCTTAGATTTCTCTTGTAATTCCTAGTAGAAATCACATTTTGAAGATACTTCTAGCTGGATTTATATTTGACAAATTAACTTTTATGCAATTTCAAGTCATTTGAAGGGACAAGCCCTTCAACTCACATACAAGTTTTTCTTTAGCAAATAGAGTGATTCAACAGGCAAGGCACATCATATCTATATGTGTCTCACAAGGATATACATCTTCTGTGTTATTCCAGGCAGACTGCAAACCAATTTCCACTTTTTGGTTTATATAAACTTTTTTTTTTTTCCTTTTTGTGTAGAGATGGGGTCTTGCTCTTGCTCAGGCTGGTCTTGAACTCCTGGCCTCAAGCGATCTTCCCGCCTCAGCCTCCCAAAGTGCTGGCATTACAGGCATGAGCCACCTCGCCTGGCACTTTTTAGTTTGTATAAACTTAATTAGTATTCTATTAAAACCCTGAAAGTCTTTTCTTTCTTTCTTTCTTTCTTTCTTTTCTTTTTTTTTTTTTTTTAATAAATAGATATTACTGTTGTTGGCTTTGACATTGGCATGGTTGTTAGCTAGTTTGGATATGGAAAGAAATTACAGAACCCTGAAAAATATTCAAACAGTATATTTCCAAATGAATGTTGTTATCTTCGGTGATTATTTAGTCTAGCAATGGTGATGTTGTTCAGCACTTTTTGCCAGTTCCTTTGGGAATTATTTTCCAGTTGTGATATATATTCCTTCCTGATGGTAAATAGTTATTCTTTAAATACATCTTTTGCATTTTAGAAATGTAAAATTTGCCTAGAACCTATTGTACTGAATACAGGAAATGATCAAGCTAGATAATTCCATTTTAGTTCAGAAGTTATCTCCCAGCCAGCATTTGGACTCAGTCTTTAGAACCATAGCTTTATTCCATTAATCAAGTACTTTAGTGTCTGCATTATGAACTTATTTAACTATCTGATCTTGTCAGACAAATTTCTCATGAACATGTTGTCACAGAGGGCCAGAGGAATTTTTTCCTCCAAAATATTAGCATTTTTCCATTATAGATTCAGATGCTTGACCTCCTGGTCACTGTAGACTGTAGAAATCTTAATAACATGTTGTACCTTGGTGATGGTTTTTTGCAAAAATAGTATTTTGAACTAGCTTTTTTACTGTTTTGTAAAATCAGAATATGAAATGTTTCTTGCTCAAAATATGTGATATAATTATGAGACTCATTCTAGTTCAAATAAGTGAAAGTGACAGTAATAGGAAATGAAGTTGGGAAAGTTACAGTAGGGCCTTGGGGAGGAACAAGATGGTTAGGGCTTTATAAGGATTTTTGGCTGTTAGTCTGAGTAATGTGGAAATCTGCTAGAGCAGTTAGAATGGATTGGCATGATCTGACACATTTTAAGAGAATCACTGTGGCCACTCTCAGCAAAGAGATTGTAGGAGTCCCGGGCATAAGTGGGGAGACCACTTAAAAAGCTGTTGAATAATCATCCAGGCAAGAGAATATGGTTATTTGCACATGGTATGAGTAGAAGAGTGAGAAAATATATATAGGTTGAGTATCCCTTTCCGTAATGCTTCGGACCAGAAGTGTTTTGGGTTTTAAATATTTTTGGATTTGGGAATGTTTACATTATATATAGTTACTGTTTGAGCATCCCTAATCTGAAATGTTCCAATGAGCATTTCCTTTGAGCTTCATGTGGACGCTCAGAAAGTTCCAGATTTTGGAGCATTGAGGATTTCAGATTTTTGGATTAGGGATGCTCAACCTGTACATAATAATGCATACATACATACAATCATGTGCCATATAATGATGTTTCAGTCAATGATGGACCACATATATAACAGTTGTCCCCATAAGATTATAACAGAGCTGAAAAATTCTTATTGCCTTGTGATGTCTTGATGATCTTGACCTTGTATAAGCCTAAGCTAAAGTGTTCCTGTCTAAGTTTAAAAAAATTTTTTTTTACTTATACATAATAGATGTACATATTTTCAGGGTACATGTGATAATTTTAATACATTCATATAATTTGTAAAAATAAAATCAGTGTAATTGGAATATACATCTTTTATATTTTTGTTTTCTCTATGTTAGAAACATTCAAATTATTTTCTTCTAGCTATTTTGAAATATACATTATTGTAAACTATAGTCACTCTACTGGTCTATGAAAAACTAAGTGTTATATCTGCTGTCAAACTGTATATTTTTACCCATTAACCAACCTCTCTTCATCCCCTCTATGTGTCTTAGTTTTTATCAAAAAAGTTTAAAAAGTGAAAAAATTAGAAATTTTAAAAATAGAAAAAAGGATATAAATAAAATATTTTTATACAGCTGTCAATTTGTGTTTTTTAAGCTAAGAGTTTTGACGAAAGAGTCAAAAAGTTGAAAAAAATTCCAGAAGTTTATAAAGCAAAAAAATTACAGTGAGTTTAGGTTAATTTGTTATTGAAGAAAGAAAAATTTTTTAAAATAAATTTAGTGTAGCCTAAGTGTGCAGTGTTACAAGGTCTACAGTAGTGTATGGTAATGTCCTAGGCCTTCACATTCACTTACCACTCACTGACGCACCTAGAGCAACTTCTAGTCCTGCAAGCTCCATTCATGCTAAGTGCACTATATAGGTGTACTATTTTTTATCTAGTATACTGTATTTTTACTGTACTTTTTCTATGTTTAGATACGCTTAGATATATAAATACATAAAAAGAAACTTTGGTGTTTGAAGCAAAAGATTATTTTATACATTTGTATCTAAATGTATACATACAAATGTACATATATGAAAAGTTAAACATTCTATGGGTGTATCTTCTAATAAGACTGTGCCAATTTGGAAATTACCTACTGGTTCATTATAACTAGAGAAGTATAAATTATTAATTTCTTCATTTTATCTTTCAGAGCTATGCCCAGCCAAGTCTTCAGTATATCCAGGGCCAACAGATTTTCACAGCTCACCCACAAGGAGTGGTGGTACAGCCAACTGCAGCAGTGACTACAATAGTCGCACCAGGGCAGCCTCAGCCCTTACAGCCAGTAAGAAATATTTCAGTTGTTAAGACACTCATTGCCTGTCTACTTTGTCTTTAGAATATTTTTTTTGGGGTGTTTTGGTTTGGTTTTGGGTTTTATTTTTGTTGTTTTCTACTCTGTTCTTTGTTTTTTGGGTTGTGCAGTGACCAATTTTACCTGAGTACCCTAAGAGCGTACACTTAGCCATTCTAACTAAGTTTTTAATTTTGTGGAATTAGTAGTTGTGTTTATTGGTTTACTGATGTGTTTTTGCTCTTTAGGATCATTCTTATTTGTTATTATTTACCCTGACCTTGTTTTTTTGTTTGTTTGTTTGTTTTATTTTTGAGACAAGATCTTGCTCTGTTGACCTGGCTAGGGGCTAGAGTGCCGTGGTGTCATCATAGCTCACTGCGACCTCAAACTCCCGGGCTCAAGTGATCCGCCTGTCTCAGCCTCCTGAGTAGCTGGGCGTATAGGCACGTACCACCATGCCTGGCTAATTTTTCTACTTTTTCTAGAGATGTAGTCTTGCTGTGGTGCTCAGGCTGGTCGAGAACTCCTGCCTTAAGTGATACTCCTGCCTTGGCCTCCCTAAGTGCTAGGATTACAGGTGTGAGCTACCGCACCCAGCCAACTTTGTATTTGTATACTTCACTATGAATTGTTGAGTTGATGATTTTCTAGACTATTAGTATTTACTGAGTGCAGGTTGAGTATCCCTTTATCCAAGATGCTTGGGATTAGAAGTGTTTCAGATTTCAGATTTTTATGGATTTTGGAATATCTGCATTATACTTAACTGGTTGAGCATCCCTAATACAAAAAATCTAAAGCCAAAATGCTTCAATGAGTATTTCCTTTGAGCGTGACCTTTGAGCATCATGTCGACACTCAAACAGTTTGGATTTTTGGATTAGGGCTACTCAACCTGTATTAGAATATAATACTGTACTAGGGACCATGGACTAGGAGTATAGAATTGTGTTATATACTTCACTATACATGTTACACAGTTACCAAGGGAAGCTTTTGGTATTCTACAACATATATAAAAGGATATGGTGAAATCTTATAGTGTTATTGTTCTTTTTGGATAAAGTGGAAAACAAGACTGACATAAGAAGCAATTGAAAGATTCTAAACGGGAGAATAACATGATCAATCACATCAGCAGTTTATAACACTGACAGTTTTGGAGAAGGCTCTTGCAATAACCCAGCAATTGATGGTGGCTTTAGACAAATAAGATAGTGGAGATGTGGTAAAAATACTGTATGTGAAACAATTGGAGAATAAGACAATGTACTTAAAATGGAGTGCTTGTTATGAGTTGGGCCCTTCTAGGCATTTTGAATACAAACATGGGTAGGATTCCATTCATATTCTTATAAGCCTACATTTCAAATTGGTCACAGAATTGGTCACAGTGAATAACCCTAAAGGTAGTCAGAGCTTAGTGTCATGAAAGGTGCAGATAAAAGTGGTGGCGGATTTGAGGAGGAAAAGAATTGTTCCCACGTAGGGGAAAGATTAGTAATTTAGTAAGTGCTCAATGATTTGCAATATCCTTTTTTTTTTTTTTAGTAAATATGTAAATATATTTTATATGACAAATGTAAATGTCAGTTTTATTTGAATATTCAACTATAAAAAATGAAAATTTATATACTTATGACTGTTAAGAAAATGTTAGAAACCATTAAAATGTTGTCAGAATACTAAGGCACTGAATACAAATATCCCTTGAAATATGAATTATCTAAACTCTTATATGTTTAATATTCAGTTGTTCATAGATGTTTTCTTAAAAATATTTTTTTCGTTAAAAATATTTTTAATGAAATGATTCAAACTTATTCATTTTCCCTGAAAGATAGAGTTTTAAACAAGTACATAACACATCCTAATGAAAATAGTGTGATACACCCAGGTTCAAAGGTACTTTACCAAAAGGGTTTATATACCTGGATGTTTTATTCTAGATGAACCTTTTTTTGTATATTCTTTAAAAACAAAAGCTTTGGGAAAATGTTTAGGAATGTAGTATAGAGTTAAAACTCTAATCTTTCAATAGTTATATAGAACTTTTAAATTTTTGATACAATTATCCAAATGGTAATATGATCCTAAGCTTTTGTGTCAAATTATATAGTGATAACTTTTCATGCTTCAGTATGCCTTATTGAGGCTGATGTATTGCTGAGATGAAACAGATGCAATATTCTTAAGTGACACAGAAGCTTAGGGAAAATAGGTGACTTTCCAGGCCAGACAGAGGATAGGGAAATGGAGGAAGTAAAACTTAGACTGGGCCAAAAACCCCTGGCTAGGTGAAATAGGGACAAAGAAGTGGTATGCCACAAAGTCCAAGATCCAGAGATGCCAAAAGACCCATGCTTGCTTAAAAGTGAGCACATTTTATCTGAGCCTGAGGTCTCAGATTCCTCTTCTACTGCTCAAGCAAAGGTAAAGCTGAAAAAATTATTCTTCATCAGTAGACTTACATAGAAGGAACAATTAAGGATATGTATTTTTATGGTGATTGTTTTAGTCTGCTAGGGCTGCTATAACAAAATACCACAGACTGAGTGGCTTAAGCAATAGGAATTAATTTTCTCACAGTTCTAGAGACTGGAAGTCCAAGATCAGGATGTTAGTGGGGTTGGTTTTTGATAAAGCCCCTCTTCCTGGCTTGCAGATGGCCACCGTCTCACTGTGTCTTCACATGGCCTTTTCTCTGCACAAGTCTTCTGGTATAACTTCCTCTTCATAGAAGGACACCAGTCCTGTTGGATTAGGTCCCCACCCTTATGACCTCATGTAACCTAGTTACCTCTTTACAAGCCCTGTCTCCAAATAATAGTCACAATGTTAGGAATTTAACATATATATTTTTGGCAGACACAATTCAGGTCCTAATAGTGATTATGAAGTTTTTATGTTTTTTTAAAATGTGGCACTAAAATTTGAAAAATATCATTATGAGGTTTCAGGCCTACAAAGTACAGAAAAAATATAATGGATAAATGTTAATATTCTGTCATATTAGTTTCTCAGGTGTTTTTTGTTTCTGATTTTTTAAAGATAGGGGTATATCTAAAGCCCATTCAGCTAATTGGTATTCTGAATTTGGTATGCCATTTAGAATTGGTTTTTTAAAGTTGAAAAATACTACTCTAGATGATGAACTGCTGCAGGCTAGTTTTTAATGTGATACCTTGGACGGTGAACTTGAAGCCAATTGTCAATTTTTTGATAGATTCCCTACAGCTCTTCATATATACTGTCTTTTTAATGATTTCCCGGATTGTACCTTTGCTTTATCTTCTTTTAAGAGTTGATAGATGTACATTTTTGTGTATTGCCTAAGTGGGGTATTTTGTCTTATTCAGCCAGATTGAAAGAGATGTCAGTGATCACAAACATGTTTGTGTTCTTTGTAGCCTGAAATGGTTGTGACAAATAATCTCCTGGATCTACCACCCCCCTCTCCTCCCAAACCAAAAACTATTGTTTTACCTCCCAACTGGAAGACAGCCCGAGATCCAGAAGGGAAGATTTATTACTACCATGTGATCACAAGGTAAGAGGAGCTGTATGGGTATCCCCAAGTCTGCTTTCACCTGATCAAAGAAGCTGCCACTGTACAGGGAGTTTTACAGTTGTGGACTTCTTGTCATTTGCTGTTAACAGTGCTTAAAAGGCTGCTGAATTTCCAGAATCACATCTTAGACATTAGACTTTGGCCCTTTTGGGGTCTATTTTGGTATACTTTTAATCTGGAAGACTCTTGAAGAAAACTAAGGAGTTTTTAAAAATGGTAGTGACTTCATCTGACATTTTGTAGGTATCAGGGGTCATGGACAAACATTTTCTGTAAAAGTCCAGAAAATAAATATTTTAGGCTTTGCTGGCTAAGCAGTCTCTATCATTAATTATTCAACTCTGCCATTGTTATATAAGCAGCCATAGACAATACGGTATGAGGGGGTTTGTCTATATTCCAATTAAACTATTTACAGAAACAGGCATTGGGCTAGAGTTGGTCTATGGGCCATGGTTTGACAATGACTGCTATATATTAAAACCCTAATTTATCTTTTTCTTAGAATTTTTTTTAATGACAGCACTTTTTGTACCAAATTGAAGATAGCTGGATTGCTTATTCTGACAAAAATTATTTATGCTTGTTGTAGAAAACAAATATAGTAGAAGAGTACTATGAAGGAAGTATAAGTACTAAAAATACTACCTAGAGATGACTCATTTAACATTTTTTTAAATACCTTTTTGTTTTGGACAGATACCTTTATGTTTTGTATATGTTCTTTCTGTGTGGGGGTGGATGAGTGGGTGGGGGCATACATTCATCAGTAAGTTATTAGGATGCGTGTTTTTGTAGTCTGCTTTATTTACTAATTGGTTTTATAGAACTTAATTTATACAGAACTATGTTGTTTATTTGTATTTATTTATTTATTTACTTTTGAGACAGAATCTCACTCTGTCACCTAGGCCAGGGTGCAGTGACATCATCATAGCTCACCGCAACCTCAAACTCCTTGGCTGAAGCAAATCCTTCTGCCTCTGCCTTCCTAGTAACTGGGACTACAGGTGCGAGCCACCACGCCCAGCTAATTTTTCTGTTTATTGTAGAGATGAGTCTCACTCTTGTTCAGGCTGGTCTCAAACTCCTGGCCTCAAGCAATCCTCCTGCCTTGGCCTCCCAAAGTGCTAGGATTACAGACCTGAGCCACCACACCAGAATTATGTTACTTTTAATGCTTGTTTATACTTTATTTCGGGGCCATCAAACTCTGCCCCCATAGGCATTTGTTTTTGCCAATAAAGTTTTCTTGGAACACACCCATGCTCACTTGCTTACGAATTGTCTGTGGCTGCTTTCACACCATAATGGCAGAGTCATTGTGACAAAGACCATATGGCCCACAAGGTCAAAAACATTTACTATCTGATCCTTTACAGGAAAAGTTTGCCAACCACTGCTGTATTGTATAGCTATGCCAAATTTTACTTAACCCACTCTGATTGATGAATCTTCACTATTTTATATCTAACTATAACCCTCAACAGCCTCGGGGACACTAATCTTATTATTTTTTTCAAGTAGATTTTTAGAATTTTTGGGCAAAACAGATGCATATTTTAAATTGAGAAATATCAGCTTACCACATTAAAAAAAATAGTTTGTACCAATTTGGACTCACACAAAAAATAGATGAAAGTGCCTTTTTCCTCATGTCATCTCTTTTAATCTTGTAAGTCTAATAGGTGAGAAATCTTATTTTCATTTCCTCTTTTTAAATTATTATCTTTTTTTTTTTTTTTTTTTTTAGAAATGAGGTCTGTCACCCAGGCTGGAGTCCAGTGGTGCGATCACAGCTCACTGCAACATTGAATGCCTGGGCTCATGCGATCCTCCTGCCTCAGCTTCCAGAGTTGCTGGAACTATAGGCACATACTTGGCTAAATTTTTAATTTTTTGTAGAGATGAGGTCTCACTAAGTTGCCCAGGCTGGTTTTGAACTCCTGTCCTCAAGTGATGCTCCCACCATGGTCTCCCAAAGTGCTGGGATCACACCTAGCCCCAACTTTTTTATTATTGAGATGGAATGCCTTCATTAGATTATTGACCACTTGTATCTTTTATGGGTTGTTTCTTTGGGGCATCACCCCATTTTCTGTTTGCATTGTTAGATCTCTTTATCAAGAATGTTATGAGTGTTTTTGATATCTTGTGACATAAAGAAGTTTAAAACTTGTATACAGTCAACTATTTTTCCTCTTTATTTTATGCTTAGAAAGCCTTCCCTATTCCCATTTAGAATACCTTTACAAAATGAGCCCTCAGGCTGGGCGTGGTGGCTCACACCTGTAATCCTAGCACTCTGGGAGGCCGAGGCAGGAGGATCGCTTGAGGTCAGGAGTTCGAGACCAGCCTGAGCAAGAACGAGACCCTGTCTCTACTAAAAATAGAAAGAAATTAGCTGGAAAACTAAAAATATATATAGAAAAAATTAGCCGGGCATGGTGGCGCATGCCTGTAGTCCCAGCTACTTGGGAGGCTGAGGCAGGAGGATCGCTTGAGCCCAGAAGTTTGAGGTTGTTGTGAGCTAGGCTGATGCCACGATACTCTAGCCCTGGACTCTTGTCTCAAAAAAAAAAAAAAAATGAGCCCTCAATATGTTGTTAACTGAATTCATAGTGATTTTAAGAATGAGTATCTGCAAATTTAACCAGAACTTTGGTTTTTAACACCAAAACAACCTTTTTAATTTCTTTCTTCCTTTCTTTCTTTTGGAGACAGAGTCTCACTGTGTTGCCCGGGCTAGAGTGAGTGCTGTGGCATCAGCCTAGCTCACAGCAATCTCAAACTCCTGGGCTCAAGCGATCCTCCTGCCTCAGCCTCCCGAGTAGCTGGGACTACAGGCATGCACCACCATGCCCGGCTAATTTTTTCTATATATATTTTTAGCTGCCCATGTAATTTCTTTCTATTTTTAGTAGAGACGGGGTGTCATTCTTGTTCAGGCTGGTCTCGAACTCCTGAGCTCAAACAATCCGCCCGCCTCGGCCTCCCAGAATGCTAGGATTAAAGGCGTGAGCCACCGCGCCTGGCCAACCTTTTTAATTTCTTATTCATATGTGTACCTTTTCCATCTTTTTACAAGGTTTCCTTTATTCGACACCTAAGAACAGACGTTTATATATATTTTTTGTTGTTGTTGTTGTTCTGTTTCTTTAATAAAAACTACAGTTGCTTGTGGTTCTTTTATTACAGTAGAAATCTTGAGCCTGCTTTTTTAAATTATTTGCATAGGTCAGAGGTAAGCCTATTTTCACAATAATCTGTATAACTGATTTACATCAAGTGTCTTTAATATTGCTGACTAAAGATTGGTGTGATAGCCTCATGCCTGTAATCCCAGTACTTCGGGAGGCCTAGGCAGGAGGATTGCTTGAGGGCGAGAGTTTGAGACCAGTCTGGCTAACATACAGAACCCGTCACTACCAAAAAAAAAAAAAAAAAAAAACAACTGGTGTGGTAGGAAAGCAGAATACTACAGTGGCAGGATTGACTTGCCAGATATGTTGCTGGCTCCTCTGAGGCTTTTTTTTGTTTTTTTCATTTTGGAGACAGAGCCTTGCTTTGTCACCCAACCTAGAGTGCAGTGGCATGATTATAGCTCACTGCAACCTCAAAGTCCTGGGCCCAAGTGATCCTCCTCCCTCAGCCTCCTGAGTAGCTGGGACTACAGGCATGCACCACCATGCCTGACTGATTTTCTTCTATTTTTAGTAGAGATAGGGGTCTTGCCCTTGCTCAGGCTGGTCTCGAACTCCTAACCTCAAGTGATCCTCCACCTCGGCCTCCCAGAGTACTAGGATTATAGGCATGAGCCACCATTTCCATCCTCTTTTGAGGCTTTTGACATTTTAAGTCACTGTCCATAGTATTCCCTGAATAGCTGACTTTGGTCTCCAAAACATGAATATCTTTACTTCCAGTTTTTACCCTATAGATCTAGTTTTTTTTTCTTTTTTATCTTTTCCTGCTTATTTTCACAGCAACTATAAACATGCAATGAGCTAACATAGCTGAGCCATTCTTTTTGCAGTTGAGAATATTTTTAGCAGAGAGTATGAGTTTTTTTGTTTTGTTTTGTTTTTTTGAGACAGAGTCTTGCTCTGTTGCCTGGGCTAGAATGAGTGCCGCGGCATCAGCCTAGCTCACAGCAACCTAAACTCCTGGGCTCAAGCAATCCAACTGCCTCAGCCTCCCAAGTAGCTGGGATTACAGGCATGTGCCACCGTGCCTGGCTAATTTTTTCTATATATTTTTAGTTCTCCAGATAATTTCTTTCTATTTTTAGTACAGATGGGGTCTCGCTCTTGCTCAGGCTGGTCTCGAACTCCTGAGCTCAAACAATCCTCCTGCCTCGGCCTCCCAGAGTGCTAGGATTACAGGCGTGAGCCACCGCGCCTGGCCGAGAGTATGAGTTTTTAACCTGTGCATATTTTCTGTGCTGTCAGTCATTAAACCAAAGGAGTAGAACCTACAAACAAGAATGCTGCTGAAGCAAGGGACAGTTTATCACATGGTTAAGGATTGTGAGGCATGTTGTGATTTATTTTGTTTTGCTCCAGGTACATGGTGTCACTATTGATCTCTCTACCTGCAGAGGGATGCCATAGGCAGTCATCTACTCCATGTATTTTTAGGCTTTGCTGAGTCCTATTTTCAGGACATTAAGAGTCAAGTGAGAGGCAGAGAAGATGTTCGGTTTTATTGCTTTCTTCAGCACCCAGCCAATGTTGTCAGTTCATTGCCCACAGAAATATGGTGGGCTACACAGTGAACAGGGGTATGTCTTATGTATGTATGAGCAGAGATGCCTCTGCCAGGGTTCTGTTTTCTAGCCATGACAGCATGACTGTTCTTACCTCCTTCTAGGCAGACTCAGTGGGATCCCCCTACTTGGGAAAGCCCAGGAGATGATGCCAGCCTTGAGCATGAAGCTGAGATGGACCTGGGAACCCCAACATATGATGAAAATCCCATGAAGGTGAGTGCGGCTTACACGTATGTTTCCTGATCATTTGGGAGTCAGTGTCTTATCATTCTGTAAAGCCAGTAGTCATGCGATCTTGGGGTTCTTTTTTTCCTTTTTCTGGAAAATATGTGAATGATCATTCATGTGTCATGGCAGAGATGAAGTCAGGGAGAAAATAGACCTTTTCTAGACTTTCAGGTACTCAAATGCATAGTACCTACTTACTCATTTGAGAAATGTATACATAGGAGAAGGGTTTTGCATAGACCAATCATGAAAGCGTTTTGTGGGACACTAATAATAGCAAAAGGCAAAGAGAGAGAACAAGAGAGGCCCTGAGGTGAGGTCATCATAGTATTCATACTCCTTTGTAACTTCTTTTAATATATCTTAACTTTCCTTCTTAGTTTGTATAGATTTGCTGCATTATTCTTGATGGTGAGGGGTATGTATATGTGTTTTCACATGTGTTTTGGTTTTTCTGACTGAAGTCTTACTTTGATGTTGCAGTTTAATGCCCTGCTATTTTGGGATTGGTGGGTCAGAAATGAAGTTAAGCTGGTTATATTAAAACCTCACCAAAGGAGTATAACCCACCCCAACCCCCTTTTTGTAAAGATTTGGGGCAGAGGTAATTCACTATGTAAATACTAGAACAGAGAAGGTAAGAAAGAGCTTATTCCTCATCGCTCCCTCTGATAGGACAGTAATTGGAATGAGAGGTCACATAAATCAAATGGTCAGTGATTGAATTAAAATGATTTTTATCCTTTTCCACTTGTAAAGGCCAAGTAACAGGGCAGCCTTATGTGCCATGATAAGCAATTAGATCTCCATTCTCTGTAGGTGGTAGAAAACCTTTAAAGTGGCTTGAACAGCGACACGATCAGACTTGCCTATTAGGAAGCTCTGTGGGAGAGATGAACTGGAGGGGTTGACCATGAGGGACCTTGCAATGAGCTTAATTTTAATTAGGTTTACTCAGCACCCAGCAGCACCACATCATCTGTTCAAAATGCAGAATTTCAGCCATGCACAGTGGTTTGCACTCTGGGCTGAGCAGGGAGGATCACTTGAGCCCAGGAGTTCTGGGTTGTAGTACACCATGCTGATAAGGTGTCTGCACTAACTTTGGTGTCGATATGGTAACCTCCTGGGAGCTGGGGACCACCAGGTTGCCTAAGGAGAGGTGAACCTGCCCAGGTTGGAAACGGAGTAGGTCAAAACTCCTGTGCTGATTAGTAGTGATATCGCATCTGTGAATAGCCACTGTACTCCACCCAGTCTGGCAACATAGCGAGACCTCATCTCAAGAAAAAAAAAAGCAGACTTGTAGTCCCTGCCCGAGACCTGCTAGATCAGAATCTGAAGTTATGGAAAGTTCCTAGGTGATTCACACACACATTAAAGTCTGAGCAGTACAAAGTACTGTTTGTGATTGACTGTAAGAAAAGCATAATCATAAAACCTTACTATATACATAACCACCGAGAGCGAGTGATTTGTCAGGTTATGTCTGATCTTCACTCCTCTGCTACCCTGAGAGGATGTGTGTGTGTTTGGGGATTAAGATGTTGTTGTGGCCGGGTGTGGTGGCTCACGCCTATAATCCTAGCACTCTGGGAGGCCGAGGCGGGTGGATTGCTTGAGGTCAGGAGTTTGAGACCAGCCTGAGCAAGAGCGAGACCCCATCTCTACTAAAAAAATGAAAGAAATTAGCTGGCCAACTAAAAATATATGTAGAAAAAATTAGCCGGGCATGGTGGCACGTGCCTGTAGTCCCAGCTACTTGGGAGGTTGATGCAGAAGGATTGCTTGAGCCCAGGAGTTTGAGGTTGCTGTGAGCTAGGCTGATGCCATGGCACTCATTCTAGCCCAGGCAACAGAGCGAGACTCTGTCTCAAAAAAAAAAAAACCAAGATGTTGTTGTACATGTTACAACCAAAAGGCAATGGCTGAATTATAGTCTAATAGCTTGGAACTTTGGATCCAACTATTTCAAATCACACAGATCTGAGGTTAATCCCATTATTCTTTACATTTTGGTTGTTTATCAGACATTGGAATTCCTATAGAGCACAAGTGCTGCACCTAGACCTAGGGATACAAAAGAAATACTAGGCAAAGTTACTGCTCTCGGGTCATAGGAATGTAAGGTTTGAAAATTGTACAGTATTGTGTGGTTAAGTGGCAAATTGAAGTTTTGACTGTAAGTACCAGAGACATTTATAGAAAGAGAAGATGTAGCATTAAGAGGAAATCAAAGAAGCATCAGAAAGAATGTGATAATGGAATTAATTGGGCTTTTTTTTTTTTTTAACCTATAAGGTCTGTGGAATAATTGGGTTTGAATTAAGCTTTAGGACCTTCTTGAGGCCTTTCCTTTAAGTCTCAGCTCCTGCCAGCCTTAATGTGACCCAGAGCGTTTTGTTTCAGGCTACAAGGGTTATCCAAGTATTTCCTTGTGCATTTTTCCTGAATACTTTTCCACAGCAAAAGAAGATAAAGAGGATATTGTAGTGAATTTTCTTTAAAGGTAGATGTATTATTTTAAAATGACTGACCTTTATTTGGCTTTTTGACTTTTTTAGAGTTAAAATATTCTCATTTTTAAATGATGATAATATGTGATAGTTGTGTTTTGGTTTGGTTTTTTATTAATATCCTTGGAAAAATAAAAGGTTAACAATGTCAGTGTTGGTTTTCCCAAATTTGTATTTTATTTAACAGGTTTATGAAAACCAGAGGTTTGGGAAGCACTGTACTTACACTCCTAAACAGAAATGGAATTATGTCCACTTTGATTAGTTTAGGACCTAGGAAGCTGAAAAAATTGAAGCACAGTTAGTACTGTGGCTATTCATTTCAGCAGTCATTTCCTGAAGACAGTTGGCCAGGCTATGTGCCCAGTGCCCTGTCTTTGGGGCCTGGGTCAGATTCTCTTCACTGATTCATTCTGCATGCACACACACACACACGTGTGTGTGTGTGTGTGTGTGTGTGTGTATACACTTAAGTATTAGAGGCAAGGGTATAGCTTCTAACTTCTTGCCCTAGAATTAATTATAAATAAATGTGTATACTGAATTCCAGAAAAGCTGGGATGCCCTAAAGTGATATATTTACAGTGACAACGGTGGGAAGATGATGAGTGTAATAATTGGGTTTCAGTTGAAAATTGTATATTCTAATTTGTAATGTATTTGAATGTGCTGTAAAGTATAAGTTAAAGGATAAAGAATTTTCCAGTAAGCAAAAAGAGGCTAAAAGAAAGTTGGGGCAAAGGCAGGGAAGGGGGAAAGTTTAGGGTATGTTTAGGGAATGGCCCTGTTTATTTGGGGGAGGAACATAGGCATCATAAAACTTAGAATCAAGCATGAGGTTGGAAGGGCATTGTGGGGGTTGGATCTTGGGGATTTTAAAATGTTGTAAAAGAATATGAACCTTGTGCATGGTGGGAAACCTTTGAATATATTTTGGTAAAATTTGTTATCACTCCCTTGGCTAGAGGATGACACTAGGATAAAATATTGTGATACATTTCTGTTGTTTAATAATGGTTTGTAAAATGTTTTTGATGATCTTTGAGTATGACTAGTGAGCAAGATTTTGGCATTACTTTGGTCATAGAAGGTGGAAGAGAATATCTGTGAAATCCATTAAAGTGCTGTGCACCCATGGGAGCTGGTAGAGGGCTGACCAACACCCCCATTACAAGTCTGCACCTACATGTGGGGAACTCTCTGTGTTGGCAATGATAGGGAGAATCACTTAACGTTGGGAATGTTTCTAGTACCTAGTGAGAGGCACTTTTGGTCATATGTGAGAGCCATTCTTCAGAGAGTTTTCAAAGTCTCACAGAGAATAATAAACTATATATGAAACTTTTCATAAATAAATATTCAAGAAAATGATGTATAAGCCGGGCATGGTGGCACACACCTATAATCCTAGCTACTCAGGAGGCTGAGGCAGGAGGATCGCTTGTGCCCAGGAGTTTGAGGTTGCTGTGAGCTAGGTTGATGCAGCAAGACTCTGTCTCAAAAAAAAAAAAAAAAGATGATATATAGATTTTGGCTTTAAGTTCTGTACCTACCAAGAATAAAAGAAGGAAGTTTATTTGGCTTGTCATTTAGAGACATAGAATTACTTAATATTTGCTGAATGATTCTATCACGAGAGAAAGCAGGTGACTAGCACATTAATTTACACAATGTTTATGTCTCAAGGCTTATGTCTGCAGGCCCTAAGAGTCAGAAATGACACTGCAAATAAAGAAATTGCCAAGTTTGTGCAAAACAATTTAGAGCCTTAAGGATGGCTTTAAAATAACACCTTTTCATTACTCATGACTGGCAGTCTCTGCTTTTCTTTTTTCTTTCAGTCTCTGCCTTTTAATTTGCATATTTAACCTGTTGACACTTAATAAATATGTATATCAGTAGGGTTGTGTTTTAAACTCTCTTATTTGTTTTCCAATTTTCTGCTTTTCTTTTCCTATTTTTTTGGGGGTTAATTTAGATTTTTTTCAAGTATTCTATGTTTTTCTTTTCTATTGGTTTATTAGTCATACCTCTTTGTTTTACTTATTTTTTAGTGGTTCTCAAAGTTTGATGTGGGGCCCTCTAGGGATTCCAAAACCCTTTCAAGGATGCCATAAGGTTAAAACTATTTTAATAATAATACTATCAATAAAACATTATATGTCTTTGTCACTCTCATACATTCATAAATGTACTATGGAATTTTCCAGAGAGTACATGATATGTTTCAATGCAGAAGGAAGTGAGACTCCAAGTGTATTCTCTTAGTGAGACATTAAAGAGATTTCTGGAGTATAAAACTATGTCACTCTTAATTAAATTTCCTTAGTTTTGGTAAACAATTATTTTTCACAAAAAATTATATAATGGATTTGTTAGTGTTATTTTAAGATAAATTAATAAATACTTGTTTCTCAGTTTAATTTCTAATATGAAAATTTTTGATACATATAACTCATATAAATGAAAGCTCTTTGGGGTACTCAGTGTTTTAAGAGTATAACGGGGTCCTGAGATCTAAAATTTGAGAACCACTGTTCTAAGGTTTACAATATGCATACTTGTCTTATTACCGTCCACCTTTATAATACACTACTTTTCTATAATTACTTATAATATAATTGACTATTTTATAATTGTAAGAACCTATAATTTGCACCCTCCTCTCCATTGTGCTTTTGTTGTCATACATTGCATTTTTTTATGTTATGAACCCCAGAATATATTAGTTTTTTGCTTTAAACAGTCTTAACTTTTAAAACTTGCAGCAAAGTCCTATATTTACCCACATATAGCTATGTATTATATAGCACTCTTCATTCTCTCATGTAGATTTGAGTTTCTACTTGGAGTTATTTTTCTTTAGCCTGAAAAATTACCTTTAATATTACTCCCACCTAAATGTAACCAAGCCCAACCTTATGTGGTTTCTGAGATCAGATAAGATAGGGCACATTCAGGGTGGTGTGGCCGTAGACTCTTTTAACACATTAACTGCCCTGTGAGTTGTATTTAACTCATACTAGTTTTGAGCCGGGGGCATCGTGAAGCATATATAACTCACATCTCTTCACCTCTGAAGCCGAGTGAACTGTTTTTCAAGTTGCATATAACTCATACATAGAAAACAATAAAAAATAACAAATTTTTCATTAAATTAGAAAGGATAGTTTTGTTTTCAAAATTTTTATTCTATTTTCATAATAAACACTGTGGCCCCAAGGAAAAAAATTTTTTTTCTAGTGTGGCAGTCAATGTGTTAATATTTCTAAGTATTTCAGATCTACTGGTGATTACCCCTTTTAAAATAATAGTCTTTATTTTTAAAGCAATTTGGATTGATTGATTGGAGATGGAGTCTCGTTCTGTTGCCCCAGCTACAGTGCAGTGTCGTCATCATAGCTCACTGCAGCCTCAGACTCCTGGGCTCAGGCAATCTTCCTGCCTCAGCCTCTCTAGTAGCTGGGACTGCAGGCATGTGCCACCACGCCTGGCCGATTGTTCTATTTTTTGTGGAGACGGGGTCTTGCTCTTGCTTAGGCTGATCTCAAACTTCTGAGCTCAAGCAGTCCTCCTGCCTCGGCCTCACAGAGTGCTAGGATTATAGGCGTGAGCCACTGCACCCGGCCTGATCTTTTTATTGTCTCTATAGTATTACCTTTTCCAGAATGTGATATAGTTGGAATCATACAATAGGTAGCCTTTCACATTGGCTTCATTCACTTAGCCGTATGCATTTAGGGTTTCTCCATGTCTTTTCATGGCTTGATAGTGCATTTCATTTTAGCACTAAATAATAAATATTCCATTGTCTGAGTGTACCACGGTTTATTTATCCATTCACTTACAGAAGGACATCTTGGTTGTTTCCAATTTTTGGCAGTTATGAATAAAGCTACTGTAATAAAAAATCCATGTGCAGGTTTTTGTGTGGACCTAAGTTTTCAGTTCATTTGGGTAAATACAGATCTAGCAGAGTTGCTAGATCAAGAGTGTTTAGTTTTATAAGAAACCGTTAGACTCTTTATAGTTTGAAGGGTATTTTTACTGGATATATAATTCTAAGTTGAGCTGGGCACAAGGATTGCTTGAGGCCAGGAGTTCGAGACTAGCCTGGGCAATGTAATGAGACCTTGTCTCTACAAAAATAATAAAAAATTCCCAGGCATGGTGGCATGCGCCTGTAGTCCCATCTACTTGGGAGGCTGTGGTGGGAGGATCTCTTGAGCCCAGGAGTTCAAAGTTGCAGTGAATTAAGATCAGGCCACTGTACTCCAGCCTGGGTAACAGAGCAAGACTCTGTCTGATTAAAAAAAAGAATTCTAAGTTGATATTTTTTGCCCTTGCAACACTTAAAAGATGTTAGTCCATTGATTTCTTAAAATAGTTACTAATAAAAATATAATTCTTTCACAGGACAGGTGCCTATAAAAAATAAATTTTAAAGAAGAATATAATTCTTTGTCCCCCCAGATATCTTAATTTCGTCTTTTAAAATTGGTTTTCAACCAATTTGATTGTGATGTACCTTGGGTTTGTTTTCTTTGTATTTAACCTGCTCGGTGGTTCTAGACTGCTTGATATTATCTCACAGGCCACTAAGTCTTTGTCAGATTTTTTTTCAGCTCTTTTCTCTCTGTTCTTCAGTTTGTATAGTTTATGTTCCCCTCTCTTCAGAGTTCACTTATCTTACCCCCTGTTGTATCTAATTAGCTAAGGTTATCCATTGATTCATTTTTTATTTTACATTTTTCACCTCTAAAATTTTAATTTGCTTATTTTTAATGGTTTTAATTTTTTAAAAAAACAGTTGTGATAAATAACTTTTACTTCATTTAAATGTCCACTTTTTGTAGTTAAATCCCAGAAGGAAAGGAATATGTTTAACTGAAAAATCTCATTTAAGTTTAGGCCGTCATTCACGACAGAAGGTAAACAAACTAATGTTGCATGATAAAGTCCCATCAAGTATTAATATCTCAAACTTAAGCAAAGACCTCAAATCATAGTTTCTAGCTTTATTGCAGTTTTTGTTCAAAATATATTTTATACGAAATCAGTTATATCTTCCTATTAGGCTATAGAAACAAGAAACACAATAGAACAGTGACTCTACTTTTTAAGTATTAAGGCATTGAGAGCCCCAGATTTTCTATCTGAGACCATTATGCTCATGTTTGTTTGTTTTAATAAGACTCTGGTTCAAAGGCTCACATTTTTATAGATGCTACAGGTTTTTGGTTCCATGACCAAGTCAAGACCAGGCACTTTTGTGATCTGTAAAATCAAAGGATGATGGCTTAGAGTTAAGACCATTTTTTGGGTGATTTTGAGGTGGTTGAGCTGGTCTACAACAAAAATATGGGGGGAGAACTTTGAAGTGTTGCCTGCCTTCATGGCCTTTAAGGCCTTTGCCCTGAACACCGCAGCATGGCAGTACTCCTGCCCCGTGGATCAGGTAGGGCATGTTCAACCAGTACTGGTTTGCCACATGTCCCTTGGCCACCAGTACTCATGATCCACTGCCTGCCAAAAATGCTGCTTCTGTGGAGGAGGGTGGTTAAGAATGTGGTGCCAGCCATGCTTCTCAGAAGTTTGTGTTCCCTTTGGCCCTGATAGTTTTAATTTCTTCACTGTGTTCATGCTTTCCTTTATATCCTTGAACACTTACAACAGCTGTTTTATAGATGTCTGAATTTTAACTTCACTTTTATTTTTGGGCCTTTTTCTACTAATTTGTTTTTCTTGTGGTTATTGGGTTCACATTTTCCTGCTTCATATATTTAGTACTTTTCAGTTGAACACTGGACATTCAGATTGTTGGGTTTCATGATTTTGTTATTTTCCATTAAGGAGTGTTGGCCTTTGTTCTGACAGTCACATTAGTTGTGGATCAGCTTGATTCTTTAGAGGCTTGTTCTTAATCTTTGTTAGACTGGGTCCAGAGTAACTTTTTCTCTAGGGTAACTCCTAAGGTGTGGCCTTTCTAGGATCTCCTCTGAATGCTCAAGGTTATCGTGGAGGTCTCGTCCCTCTAACTGGTGGAAGCTCACATACCTCCCAGCCTTCTGTGAGCTCTTGGAATTGTTAGAAGTTCACCTCAGGTACTTTGAATTCCAATTTCTATCTCCTTAGGTCACTGAGACCTCCATTCTATGCTTGGGTTTTCTTCCCTGCACCAGAATCTGGTAAATGCTTCCTTCCATTCAGAAAGCCAAGGTAATCATAGCACTTACCTCATTTTTCCCCCCTAGTCTCAGGATCGTAGTCTAGTGCTGCCTAATGTCCAGTGAGTGAAAAGTGTTGTTTCATGTATTTTGTCTAGTTTTTGTTGTTGTTGTTTTTTGAGATGGGGTCTCTCTTTGTTGCCTGGGAACTCCTGAGCTCAAATGATCCATCTGCTTCAGCCTCCCAAGTAGCTAGGACTACAGGCATGCTCCACCACACCCAGCTAATTTTTCTTCTTTCTTTGTTTCTTTTTTTTTTTTGTAGAGACCAGGTCTCACCATGTTGCTCAGGCTAGTTTTAAACTTCCTGGGTTCAAGTGATCCTTCTGCCTCGGCCTCTCAAAGTGCTCATATTACAGGCCTGAGCCACCATGCCTGACCTAGTTTTCTAATTTTTAGTACTGAGAGGGCTAATCCATTAACAATAATCTGTCATGCCCAGAAGCACGAGTCTGTGGATGGGCTTTAAAATAAACAGCAGCAGCGATTTTATAGGGGTATAATATATGCCTACCATAAAATCTAATTATTTAGGTATATAATTTAGTGACTTCTAGAAATTTACCAAATTTATGAAACTATTACCATAATCTGGTTTTAGAACATTTTTATACTCCCAATTAGATCTCTTACATCCATTTACAGTTAATCCCCAACCTAATCAATAATCTGCTTTCTTTCTTGATAAGTTTGCCTTTTGTGGACATTTTATTTAAATGAAATCATGTAATATATAGTCTAGTATTTGCCAAAGGCATAAAGTCAGAACAAAACTGAATATATAGGGAACAGTGAAAATAATTTGGTATGGTGAGAGTTTGGATATATATGAGGTAGTAAGCAAGGCAGAAATATGGAAGAGTCAGATTTAAATTGTCTAAGGTCTTAGTGTCCTACTAATGTGATTATTGTCTGGTGGGTACTTGGGCATCAATGAATGTTTTTAATGCAAAGGAATCGGGTAATCAAATGTGTGTCCTAGTGAAACAGTCCTATTTGAAAAGGTGAGATCAGTAAAGGGGAGATCAAATGGGAGAGTATTAATAGTTCAGGCAAAGTGAGGTACTAAGAGTGGAGATGTTGGGGAGTCAGACCAAAAACATTTGAGAGCCAGCATTCGGGGCTTAGCAAATAAATGGGTAGGGAAGAGGCAAGGATGACCCATCCCCCCCTCATTTTTAGCTTACGTGGATAAGATCCCGTTATTCAGTCTAAGAAATGAAGGAAAGAGCAGGAAGAGGTTTGGAGATAAGTTCAATGTGGAATTTGATCTCCTTTCAGGATTCAGGATAGCAGTGGCTGGTAGGCAGTCAGGTCTAGATTTGAGTCATCAGTAAATTGGTGCTTGTTGGAAACAGAGGTATATGGAATGATATAGGGAAGGCAGAGAATTCTTTGAAGAGTGCTAGGTGGTATACTAAAAGCTTTTGATGATGAGACTAAGCATTGTGAGAGCGTTCCCTCTCTGTTTTCCTACATTCTTGCTCCCTACTCTTGGTTATCTTGTACTCTCTTTCCATAATGTGGTGAATGTAAAGTCAAATCTTCCTTTGAGAACCCCAGACCTGAATCATTGCTGACTGCTTGCACAGTTGAGAAGACAGCAGTTTATTTCCTGCTGTGTCCTGGCTTTTAATTAACATTCAGTCACAAGGTATAATAGGTCTCCTCTAACTATGTTATGTTAAAATAGTAGTATAGAGTATTTATTTGTTGGATTGAGAGAGTTGCAGAGGGTGGGATCCCATGCAAAGTTTTTTCAACTGATGTTCCCACATTGGAGGTGGGGCAATTTGCGGAATGATTCAAAACAGCATCATTCATTAGGTAATGGAGAGGAAACCAGGAAATTAGTTAAGAGGAGATTGTCAGAAGCCAGAGCCCAGATGTCTGCAGTGCAGATGGTTAAGATGACTACACTATACTTGATGCCTGCTGGTTCCAAGTGATGTCTTATGAACCTTAGTTCTAGGTTTTTCATGAACTCTGCTTCTCTCTGAGTGCAGCACATGGAGCCTGTGTGCAGTCCAGTCAGACTTTTGAAACACTATTGGTAGAAAGTGCCTTAGAGATCTTTTTGTTTCTCTTACCACTCCCTGCCTTTTTTTTTTTTAATTAAGGTACAGCTGTGTGCCTTATCTAGAACCACCAGATCAAATAAATTATTTTGTTGCTTATCAAAGGTGATAGCACATAAAAAAAAGAATACACATGGCCTCAACTTATGATGGTTCAACTTACAATTTTTCAACTTTACAATGATGAGAAAACAATATGCATTCAGTACACTTCTTGACTTACCATGGGTTTATCAGGATGTAACCTTGTTGTAAGTCGAGGAGCATCTTTATGCAGTTGTCCCTCTGTATCCAGGGAAGATTGGTTCTAGAACTGCCTGCAGATACCAAAATTTGTGGATGTGAGAGGTGTTTGCCTCGGCAAATGCACAGACATCATTGCAGGATTACATGGATAACAAAGTATCAGGAAAACATAACACTACCAAAGTAAACTAATAAAGCTCCAGTAACTGACCTCAAAGAAATAGAGATCTATGAATTGCCTTACAAAGAATTTAAAGTAATCATCTTAAAAATGTTCACTGAATTGCAAGAGAACACAGACAACAAAATCAGGAAAACAACACATAAACAAAATGAGACATTTAATAATGAAATATTAACATAAACCATAAAAAAGAAATAAGCAGAAATCCTATAGCTGAAGAATACAGTGACAGAACAGAAAAATTTGTTAGAAAGCTTCAATAGAAGACTAGATCGTGCAGAAGAAAGAATGATGAACTCAAAGACAAGTAATTTGAAATTAGTCAATTAGAAAATTTAAAAGAAAAAGGGATTAAAAGCATATGAGACTTATGGAGTGCCATCAGGGTAACAAATATATGAATGATAGGAGTTCCAGAAGGAAAAGAAAAAGAGAAAGGGGCAGAATGCTTAATTAAAGAAATGATACTAGGCCGGGTGCGGTGGCTTATGCCTGTAATCCCAGCAGTTTGGGAAGCCAAGGTGGGAGGGGTCACTTGAGGCCAGGAGTTTGAGACCAGCCCAGGCAACACAGCAAGACCCTGTCTCTACCAAAAAACTAAAAACATCAGCTGGGCTTGGTGGCGTGCACCTGTAGTCCCAGCTACCCAGGAGACAGGCAGGAAGATCGCTTGAGCCTGGGAGTTGGAGGTTACAGTGAACTGTGATCATGCCACTGCAACCAGCCTGGGTAACAGAGTGAGACCTTGTCTCACAAAAAAGAAAGAAAAGAAAAATAAGATATTGGAAACTTCCCAAGTCTTGAGAGGTTTGTAGACATCCAGATTCCCGAAGTCTAAAGGATCCCAAGTAAGATCAACTAAAAGAAGAATACTTCAAGACACATTAGTCATCCCTCCGTATCCATGAAGGATTGGTATATTGTTTTATCTGCAGTTGGTTGAACCCACAGATGCAGAACACCAGCTATACTAAGTTTTTGTTATTTTCAAAGATCCTACTTTCTTAACCTTTTTTTTTTTTTTGGACACAGAATCTTACTCTGTTTCCTGGGCTAGAGTGCCATGGCATCAGCCTAGCTCACAGCAACCTCAAACTTCTGGGCTCAAGCGATCCTCCTGCCTCAGCTTCCCAAGCAGCTGGGACTACAGGCGTGTGCCACCACGCCTGGCTATTTTTTTCCTGTTTTTAGTAGAGATGGGGTCTTGCCCTTGCTCAGGCTAATCTCGAACTCCTGACCTCAAGTGATCCTCCCACCTCAGCCTCCCAGAGTACTAGGATTACAAGCATGAGTCACAGCACCCAGCCTTCTTAACTTTTTAATTCATATAAACAGGTTCATGTCTTGCAGAGCTTAGGTTGAATCATGTGTGTAGTGTTTCTTCTGATGGCTCAGCTTATGCTTCCATATTCCTGCTGCCCCAAAAGATGTAGTTCCTCATTGAATAATGTTTTACATTTCATGTTAAATTCAGGGAGAAAGAATCATTAGCTAGGTATATCCTGCTCTCCCTTCCTCAGGACCCATTTTTGTAACTCAGGCCTTGGTTCCAAGTCACGTGGACTTTGTGTGACATGGTTGTGTCTGTATATATAATAAAGAATGTTTATTGTGCTACACAGTCTGTGTGTGGTCACCACAGCTGCCCAGTAAGCTTAAGGCTATTGCCAACTAAGCCAGTAGGACTCAAGCTTCCATTTGAGTGATATGAAGGTAATTAGGCCTCCCTTGTTATATTCAGACCCTAGGAATCCAAATATGCCACAGATGAAGGCTGACAGCAGGGTCAACTTCGAAAGCAGTAAGCTCTGGCTTTCTGCCAGACCCTTTGCCTGCTCATTTCATTATATGCTTTTGTCTGGCCACTGGTCACATAGGTTCCCACCAGAATTTTCTTGACTGATGCCCCGTATGAGCAAACACAGAGAAAAGGCAAACTAATTATTGCTGAGGACCTGGGAATACTTTGCTTTTTTAAGTATTGGAGTCCCTGTCCTGTTCTCTGGTGGTTTACTTGAATCTCAGTGGGGCTGCTTGCTGCACACATGGATGTTCCCTACCCCATGAAATAGCCTATTATATTTTGGTCATCATTGGTCCAGTCTATCTTTTCTGGTCTTGAAGGATTTTTAATAGGCAAAAGGCATTTGGGAAAGTTATAACAGTTTTAGAAGTTTAAATAGAACTTGAGAAATGCTAAAATTTTAAGTGGAACCTTTTTGGAGTAGGGGTGGTAGAGGGTCCCAAGGTTTTTCATGTCAATAACAAGTGCTGTCTTTGGCTCTGATTCTGGCTCCTTTGCCTGGCTTTGGGCTTGAGTAAGTGGTAGCCAGTTTCTGAAACTATTTCCCATGCCATTTGCAGACCACAGATCAAGAAGAGAGGGGTACAAGAATTTCAGTACTCCCAGGGGTTCTGAATGGTTAATGATTTCCATGATGTAAGTCTAGGCACCCTTCATTTGAACAATTCCTATTTCAATCCCAATTGGACAGCACTCAAAAGGACCAAGAGAGCTCCTAGACAGCTCAATGGATTATGCTCTACAACTGTTTTTAAAGTCCTCCCAACCTCATCAAGTTAGGGATTAAATTAGAAAGCTATTGAATATGCATTGGATTTATTTAGCTTTCTGAACACATACCCTATTCAGAGGGAAGCAGGACATTCCTGTTTACACAATATCCTCACTGAGAGCCGGGCCTTTTCCATAGGACCAGGATACTGAAGATGGTTGTCATACCTGAAGGAGCTTTCTGTACTCATTCCTTTACTACTCATTTCCAAGATCTACAAAAGAACAGCTGGGCATGTATTGGAAGTTTCCTTGGCTTATTCAAATAATGTGAGATTGAGCCTTGCTACCTGAGATCTTATTGTGGTACAAACCCACACTCTACAAGTGGAAAAAATAATCACAGAATCCCTAAACAAAACATTTGAAAATAGTTACTTGTGGTTTTTTGCTTAGTTTTGTTTCCTGAAAACAGAGGTTGGATCTGTTTGTTCTTTCTACTCTTCTCCTCTAACCCACCTAATGCTCCCACAGCCACAGAAAGAAAGTAGAAAAATGGAAAATATGTAAAGCTTTTATGACTTTCTCTGATTTATAAAATTAGAGAAAGCTGATTTTGTAACACCTGAAAGCCAAGGGAATGCAACCTTTCTCTGGAGCCAGTCCTGAGCAAAGGGAGTTGAATGTGTTTTCAGCACCAGAGCCTTCATAATGTTTATGGAAATGGAGGAAACAGAACCAGGGGATGGGTGAGGTATAGAAAAATTTCTCTGTTCCACATGCCTAGCAAAAACATGAAGTACTGCCAACCGCAGCTTTAGATTTATCTGAAGTAACCTTGTATTCAAAGGGGAATGCTTATAATTACTCTTTTCCGTGGAAAAGCATATCTACTGGGAAGGGGCCTGATGGCTAGTGGTGGGCAAAAGTATGGATAGATGGCCTGCATGGCAGGTGCTCTGAATGGCAGACCTGCCAACCCATCGTCTTTTGATAGTGCTTGGTTAGGAGTCACTTGGCAGCCTCCCCTCTAGCAGTGGTAGAAAGGAATGTTCCTGGGTTTGTCATCATCTTGCCAACTTGGGACAGAGTATCTTCTGTGTCTTAATCTACTCATCTATTCAGTGGCTTGAATGACCTTCATTTTCTCCCCCCTAATATCTTAATGCATCCTTAGTCTTTCCATTCATAATCTGGAGTTACCAACCTCCAAGGAGCCTCTTCTGCGTGCTAAGGCTGTCTTATACAGGCTAGCCAGCTCCATCCACCTTTGGGGGAAAGTGATGAGTATGCAAGGGTCTTAAGAATAGAGCATTTTGCCTTTGTCCTGAAATCCTAGAATGTTAGTGCCGGGGGTGGGGGGGGGTGTCGAGCTTGTTTTGCCTGGGCCTCACTTGTTAGTATGGGGAACTGAAGCTCAGAACAGGACTATATTAGTGGTCCAAGCCATATAGCACATTCCTCTGCAGAGAAAGTAACTCTGAAACAACTGGAAATGTATAGCTACATCAAAGGTATAGCTTTGGCTTATGGTAGAGGATTGGACCTTGGCTTATAAGAAGGAGGCGAGAGCCAGATGACAGAATTTGAAACACAGCAGCCAAGTTGACTCTAGGCCGTGCACCTGAGTCAGGGCTTCTAAATGGATTCTAATACCAAGAGTCAGGTATCCCAATTGGGGAAGCGAAAGAGGGTCTGGGACAGTAGGACATCACTAAACTGACTTTTTATGTCAACACTGTTGTGTTTTTTCTTCTATTTGTAGACCTCAAAAAAGCCCAAGACAGCAGAAGCAGATACCTCCAGTGAGCTGGCTAAGAAAAGCAAAGAAGTATTCAGAAAAGAGGTAAGGTTTGGTGGATGTGGCACTAAGCCACTCAGGCTTAAACCTGGATTCTTCCATTTCTTGTCCTAAGTATGTACAACATCTCCCTTGTCCTGAGATAGGCAGGAACATGTGGTTTAGCTTATGCCTCTTGCTGAAGTGCTGCTTTTCCTATTGAGAACTCCTCAGCCATCTCTCTGCTTGCCAGGAGCCTCTGCAGACCACATTTGCCTGTTTCTCTGTGGGCCTTCTGTAGCATCTATGGCAAAGGAAAGCTGTATGTGGTGTTAGGCTGCCTCATCTTTGGGGTTCCCCTTGCTTCTGTGACTTGACTATGTAGTTGTTATGGGATAACACATTGGTATGGCCCTTTTTTTTTTTTTTAAATAGAACTGGGGTCTTGCTCTTGCTCTTGCTCAGGCTGGTCTTGAACTTCTGAGCTCAAGTGATCCTCCTGCCTCGGCCTCCCAAACTGCTAGTGTTACAGGGGTCAGGGTATGGCCCTTTATAACTGGTTAAACACTTTCATATCCATTATTTCATTTCGTTCCCACAACAGTCCTTGTTGTGGGCAAGACAGGGATTGTTTTTTTTTTTTTTTTTGAGACAGAGTCTTGCTCTGTTGCCCGGGCTAGAGTGAGTACCGTGGCATCAGCCTAGCTCACAGCAACCTCAAACTCCTGGGCTTAAGCAATCCTTCTGCCTCAGCCTCCCGAGTAGCTGGGACTACAGGCATGCGCCACCATGCCTGGCTAATTTTTTATATATATATTTTTAGTTGTCCAGATAATTTTTTTTATTTCTATTTTTAGTAGAGACGGGGTCTCGCTCAGGCTGGTCTCGAACTCCTGACCTCGAGCGATCCACCCGCCTCGGCCTCCCAGAGTGCTAGGATTACAGGCGTGAGCCACTGTGACTGGCCAAGACAGGGATTGTTGTTCCCCTTATCTAGGTGAAGGAACTCTTAAGGTTCAGAGAAGGCAAGTTCTAGACAAAAGATTTGAGCACAGGCCTTCTTGCTCAAAGTTCAGTTCTTTCTTTGATATCTCATTTGGTGGCTACCTAATCCTTAAGGGATTGGGAGAATGCAGCTCCTCTTTATGCTTACTGGATGGAAGTATGTGTTTGTGGCAATTAGGACACTAAACTTCTCGTTTGCCTCATGGCATCCAAATTCTAAACTTTAGTCTTCATTCTTTGTAGGGGTTGATAGTGTTTCGGAGGAAACAGACCCCTAAATAAGTAATGGTGGCCGTGTGAAGAGTGTGCCACAGTAGGGTGAAAGGCTACAATTCAGGTTGTCAGGAAGGGTTCTTGAATCAGGGATAGGAATTAGCCAGATGGATCAGGAGGGGACATCACTTTAGGCAGCAGAATATACAAAGGCAAGAGGAAGCAGCATCCCTTCCAGAGAATTATAAGTAGGGGCTATAGCACAGGCTATGCAAAGGGTGCTAGAAGTAAGGCTGGATGGTTTTGTGCTTCCTTATATAGGGACTGTTTGTGGATCATAGGGAACTGCTGCAGGATTTTAAGTAGGGGTAATGCAATCCCTTCCTATATTTGGGGGATAAATTAAAGGCAGAGAGTGTGGAGGCCAGAAGACCACAGAAGAACTTTGAGTAAAAGGCTTATCTGGGGATAAAACTTAGTTTCTCAGCCGGGCCCGATGGCTCACGCCTGTAATCCTAGCACTCTGGGAGGCCGAGGTGGGCAGATCGTCTGAGCTCAGGAGTTCGAGACCAGCCTGAGCAAGAGCGAGACCCCATCTCTACTAAAAATAGAAAGAAACTAGCTGGACAACTAAAAATATATAGAAAAAATTAGCCAGGCATGGTGGCGTGTACCTGTAGTCCTAGCTACTTGGGAGGCTGAGGCAGAAGGATTGCTTGAGTCCAGGAATTGGAGGTTGCTGTGAGCTAGGCTGATGCCACGGCACTCTAGCCTGGACAACAGAGTGAGACTCTGTCTCAAAGAAATAAAAAAATTTGTAAAGAACTTAGTTTCTCACTGTTCCTGTGTGAAAGTATTGGTACTTCAGCTCAGCCAACCAGCAGCTGTTTGTGTATTGCCAACCTTGTGATACAGCCTTGTTCTTTGAACACCTGAAGGCTCACTGAGTTTCAGTGATGGGTAGAGCCTGTTCAAGATGTTCCCTAATGAAGTGGCGATCATTGGCCTCTTTGTTCCCTGTGATATTAGCACCACAAATACTTACAGGGGTCCTATGCCTGGGGTCTCTTTGAGAGCCATTGGTAGGGCTGACCCTACAGAGATAGCCCAGGGAGGACATTAGAAGTAATAGAATGAAAAGGATTCTTCCCTGGATCTTCTTCTACTGGCTGTCCTACTATGCTTCAGTGATAAAATGCCTCTAGTTCCTGGGGTTGCTAAGTCTCCTAGTAGCTCTGGAATGCCTGCTCTGCACTGCCCTGCTTCCAGGGGCCAGAGAACCAGCTACAGCCTCTTTATACTGAGGACACAAAATTTGTTGGCTGAAACCTGGGGCTGCTGTAAGACTCAGCAGTTGACATTCTGTTGTTGGGTGGCTCCAGCTGCGGCTTTAAGTGAGGCTTCATCCAAGGGAGCTCTTTCTCAGGGCTGAGCCTTTTCTCTTACATCTTACTGGCTTACTAGCATTCCATTGTCCAAAGCAGCCATCCTGAGGAAGGAAAGGGAAGGATTGGCTGGCTCTACTTGCTACATTTTGTAATCATTTCCTCAGTATAACTCCTTGCATTCTCTGGACTGTTCAGCAGTGTGTTCTTTTTTCTCTGCTTGCAGATGTCCCAGTTCATCGTCCAGTGCCTGAACCCTTACCGGAAACCTGACTGCAAAGTGGGAAGAATTACCACAACTGAAGACTTCAAACACCTAGCTCGCAAGGTACTCCCTCTGCTTCTGGTCTGTCAATGTTCTGGGCAAACTGTGTACCTTCTGGGAAGGCTTCTTTCATCATAGAAAGTGTAGTTTTTCTTCCCTGACATCAGGGCTAGGGGCTCAGTAACAGGGAGGGCAGGTGGGATGAAGGGAGCACCTAACTTGAGAGCAGTAGGTCTCTAAGAAACTTTCGGAGCTGAGCTTTTCCTTACTGGTGATCCAGCACCAGCCTGCTCCATCCCTTTATTAACTCTCAGTCTTGATGAGAAGGGCCCTGAAGCAGCAGGCTGGATTACCACCCCTGCCATCTCCCTCAAATCATTTTCACTCTGATCGGTGGCTGTGGTCTTTCTTCCTGTGCCCTGGACAGCTGACTCACGGCGTTATGAATAAGGAGCTGAAGTACTGTAAGAATCCTGAGGACCTGGAGTGCAATGAGAATGTGAAACACAAAACCAAGGAGTACATTAAGAAGTACATGCAAAAGTTTGGGGCTGTTTACAAACCCAAAGAGGACACTGAATTAGAGTGACTTATGGGGCCCAGGTGAGAGGACGGGTGATCAGGTAGGGCAGACTCTGGGGAAAAGAAATCTGTGGGCCTGTCTGCCCCACCCCTCTGTCAGGGTTGTGGTACTGATGACATGTCACCCTGGGAAATTCAAACCTGCAGATGTCAACTGAAAGCCACAAAAATGAGTTCCATCTACAAGTGATCCCTAGTTGTGAGCTGTTGGGGTGTAGTTAGAAGCCATCAGCAGCAAGGGATTAGGGAGGACCCTGGGTAGACCTGACCCCACTCTCAAACCTGGGTCTCCTCCTTGGCGGTGCTGTCAGCGCACAGACCCATGCGCATCCCCACCCACGACCCCTTACCTTGACGATCTGTATTATATTTTAATGTATATGTGAATATATTGAAAATAATTTGTTTTTTTCCTGGTTTTTGTTTGGTTTTTGTTTTGCTTTTAGCCTCTACATGCTAGGATCACAGGAAGACTTTGTAAGGACAGTTTAAGGTCTCCTGCAAGGTTTAATTTGTTATCATGTAAATATTCCAAAGCAGGCTGCCATGTGGTTTCGGCTAGCCTTGTGCTATGTTGATAAGATTGATTTACTGCTTAAAATCACTTTACTTTATCCAATTTTTACTGAACTTTTTATGTAAAAAATAAAATCAATTAAAGAACTTGGTGTATGTATTCCCTAAAAGTTAATCAAGCATATTTGGGTGCAGTGATGTCACTGGAGAAAGGAGAGATAGTGACCGTAAGTGTTTGGTCCAAGATTAATCCCTGCAACTGGATTTTATTACAAGACTTGTTCCCCACAGGTCCCAATAGGACTGAGGCAGACATTTGCCATATGACTGACATTTGTGGTCTTGGGGTCTTTGTGGCTGTGGTCTGGGATTGGGTCAATTTGCACATGCCTTCCAGAGCAAAGGATGTGTGACGTAAGGCCTCATTGATGCTGGGCTTCTTTGGTTAATAGGCCAGTCAAGAAATGCAAATCTGTCTTCCCCCTCCATACCTCCTAGCTAGAGAGAGCCATTGAACTTCTTACCTCCAGAGACCTGATTTCTCTGAGCCTGCTGGAATGCTTATTTGATATTGGGTTCCCTGACTCCCACCATCACCCCCAATACTAGGCTTGGACACTACAGGGACAGGAGAGGACTTCTTTAAAGGGGGTACAGTATACATGTTATAATGAGAGTGAGCATCTCCTGGAGGATGCACATGTTGGTGGAGGATCCCTCCCCTTCTTGCTGGATGACTTGTCTGGGCAGTGAGGAGGGCCAAGGGCTTCAGGCCAGACCAGGGCCCATCTTTGCAAAGAGGCTGGTCGCATCTGTTCCTCACCAGGGTTTATTTTGCTCGCTTCAGCAGTGCCCTTGGGAAGGAGGTGAGGCCAGGCTTGCCAAATCTTTGACAGGGTGGGCAACAATCAGAGCAGTCATTGCCTGCTAGGTGCTATGCTAAATACTTAGAGCTCAGATTGTACTCATCTAATCCTCACAACTCGGAGGCACAGGAATTGGCACTGTTGACAAGGAAATTAAGAGCAACAGAGAGGTTCAGTAACTCACCTGATACCCTCATATTAAAGGAATTGTTAGAAGAAAATTTCTTGCTTTAAAATCAGTCATTAGATGTGCTATTTTATAATGTATCCAAAGTGTTTTCCCATGATACTGCAGCCTTCAAAACTGTAACTAAAGCATATCAGATGGACCACAATTTGTTCAACCGCTTAACATTTTCAACTTTTGTCTATTTTTTTTTTAATTTAAACTTAAAGCTGCGAGAGTTGTGTCTATTAAATGTTTCGGTGAATGTGTTTGAGCACGTTAAAAGGGGATGTTTCTCTTTTGGGTGGGTTTGCAGTGCAGGAGTGCTACCACATGCACTGCTACTTGCAACCAAGTCAAACTCGTGGTTTTGACACAAGGCTCCAGGGTTCAGATTTTCCAAAGAAATTTAGGCAGCCTTCCATTTAAGAATGGTGACCGGGGAGCTGTCAAGTTTCAGATAAGACATCATTGAAGAGGGTGTGGGGCATTGGGGTTGGGGGAAGACATCATTAAAGAAGGATCCTCAGTTATTTACCTCTTAAAAAAAAAAAATCTCTTCCCCTTCCCCACATCCCACAAGTCCAAATCCCCTAGGTGGTGATAAGGAGGGCCATTAATCCAGAACATGTTCATGCCACTGAATGCAAGGTTTTCCACTCATCACTAACCCAATCCTGAATAGCCCTGTGGCCAGCTCCCTGCTGAAGTAGGGTGTAATGCTTCCAACAGCTGGTGCACACCTTCCTTGCTTTCTGTCCTGGTCATTCAGGGTTATTGTCCTAGGGTCATTTCAGGAGGAATGTTCCTGCTCTTGTTTTGAGACAGGGTGTCACTGTCGCCTAGGCTAGAGTGCAGTGGCATCATCATAGTTCACTGCAACCTTGAACTTGTGCCTCAGCCTCCCAAGTAGCTGGTACTACAGGCACATGCCACCATGCCAGGCTAATTTTTCTATTTTTTGTAGAGATGGGGTCTCAGTCTTGTTCAGGTTGGTCTCAAACTCCTGCCCTCAAGCATCCCAAAGCACTAGGGGACACTGTACCATTGTATCTGGCCACTTCCTGCTCTTATTTTAAGGGAAAGATTTACAGGGTGTTAAACAGCCCTGGTAAACTGTTTCTAAGGGTAGCAGTAGCAGCAGTCTATGATGAGGCTGATGAGTAGCTAATCCTATTCACATTGCATTTTAACAAGGGGACAAGATCTACCTTAGCCCCCACTGGATCACAACTGGAGCCCATGTCTTCCGAGTGTGGATGGCTGTGCCTCTGAAGCCTTCTGATCCTGATGGATGCTTGGATGATAGCTATTGTTCATTCCTAGGCAGGACCTTTCTGCTGTAGCACCTCCCTCAAAAGACACAATAACCAACCACTCCTTTCAGGGTGGGTATATGCATGGGTGCAGGTGGTTTGGCTGCATCTGCCCTGTCTCAACTGCCCAGGATGACCCTGCCTATCTTGGGTTCTATAGAAATGACATGAACAGCTGTGGAAGCACATTTGGAACTTCTCCTGAGATCGGGTCTTAAAAGGAGAGCCTTTGCCGGGCGCGGTGGCTCATGCCTGTAATCCTAGCACTCTGGGAGGCCAAGGCAGGAGGATCACTCGAGGTCAGGAGTTCGAGACCAGCCTGAGCAAGAGCGAGACCCGGACTCTACTAAAAAATAGAAAGAAAGTAACCAGACAACTAAAAATATATAGAAAAAATGAGCCAGGCATGGTGGCGCGTGCCTGTAGTCCCAGCTACCCAGGAGGCTGAGGCAGTAGGATTGCTTGAGCCCAAGAGTTTGAGGTTGCTGTGAGCTAGGCTGATGCCATGGCACTCTAGCCCAGGCAACAGAGTGAGACTCTGTCTCAAAAATTAAATTAAATTAAATTTTTAAAAAAGAGCCTATTTTTTTTTAAACTTCATCTACAGATGACCTGAGGCCCTTGGTTACTAACTGCCCAGGACCAGTCTGCCTTTCGCCCTGTCTAGCAGGGCAGGCGTCCAGCTTCCCCTTCATGCTGGTCATAGCACACAAGTCAGGAAAATGATCTCATGCCCACAGTCCCTCACCACCAACCTGGGAGTCTTAGGGGTGGCGGGAACTGCTGAATGTACCATTTTAATTTATTCTTCAGGTAAGAAAGCTGGTAAAATAAGGTAAAATAGCTTCCCAACATGATGCAGCCAGTGAATGGCAGATGCAGGATGTAAACTCCAGTCTGCCTCCAAAGCCCACGTGTCTTCTACAGGAGCACACTGCCTGCCATCCAAGGTAATGCTTGGAGAGCCCCTTCCACATCCTAGGGACCCCCAGCACCCAGCCCTTTTCTGGGCCTCTGCCTCATAGCCACCTAATTGTCTCCCAGGCCCAAGGAGCCAGGTAGAGCCAGGAGAGAAGTCCAAAGTCACCTTTAATATGGGATACAAAAGTAGAAAAAGGGGAGGTACAGTAAGGATCCAGAGGGCAGGCCCACTCCTTACTGCTAGCTCCTCACCATATCCTGGTTCCTGTCCTAGAGAGGACAGTAGGGTGAAGAGAAATGAGTGGTGGCTGGATCTTCTGTGTTCCTCCCCAGAACAGAGTAGCCCGAGGCCAGTAATGCCAGGAGGCTCATGAAGGGGACGGTGCATGAAGAGGTGGGAGTGGTGGGGAGCACCGTAGCAGGCTCCCTGAGAGGCAAGCTATGGAGGCATCACACAGAGGAGCCCTCAGCTAGGGGGATGTCTCAGGGCTTGGACCCCATGTTCATGGCCCATGGCAGCCAGGGCATCCTTTTGTACCTTGAGGGTGGCACCACTGCCTTCCTGGATGGCCCAGTCCCTCAGCAAGGTGTAGGCCGGCATCTGGCCCTGGGCCTTGGTCTCCACAGTCTCAGGTGGCCTGCCAGCCCTTGTCAGGTTTGCCCCGCACCTCAGGAGCTGCTCCACTCCTGCTGCTGCCGAGGGAGATGAAGGTAAAGTCAGCAGCGAAGCTCAGGATGTGGCCCTGGGGCAGGAGACATGAATCATACAAGGGCTGGATGATGGGGCAAGGCTAGGTAGGTGCAAAGAACTATCGATTGGGCAAAGGGGCTCACCCTAGCTGGGGGCATGGGCCTCTAGACTGCTAGGAGAGTCCAGGAAGACACTGCTGTCTCCATGCATCTGGTCCCTGTTGAGGCCCCCCACCTCTGCAGTCTGAGCCTTGGCCAGCTGCTGTCTTTGCTTATATGAGTGCCAGCTGTCAGAAGGAGGGGGAACCTGCCAATCTTCTCTCCCACCTTCAAGACAGAGAGCCAGCTGGGAGTCCAGACGGAGAGGGGGTGTCACAGGGCAGTGCCCAGACCACCTACCACTGAAAGACTACATAGGTGAGCAGACCAAGGACCATGGTGGCCAGGAGGGCACAGTAGACAGGGATGATGCTGGCTGAGGCCCCTGGAGACTCGGGGAGGTCGGGGGGATGAGGAGGAGGTATCTCGGGCCAGGACTCTCCCTGTTCCTACCCATACTCCCTCCCTGTCCGTGTCTTACCCTCTCGGGGTCTTACCTGTGGAGGAAAGGAACAAAGGCTAGGGTCCCTGGGCAGCCTCACCTAACTCTTGTTCCCAAAAGGCTTTGAAAACAATAGTCCCTCCTATGTAGACTTGAAAGTTTATACTGTAACGTGAAGAGTTCACTGGCCCATTTTTCACGAATGGCGCGCAAAGATGATCCGATGAAGAACGGAGGGAGCGGAGAAACCATGAGCCAGGGGCCGACACGGCAGGACAGAAACCCCTGGGCCAGGGGCTGGGCAGCCGGGACCAACGAGGACCCAGGACGCTGAGGCCCCAGGAGTACTCAGGTCAGGGGAAGCCACGCAGAGGGGGCGAGTGGCCGCAGAGGGCGTCACAGACCAGGACAACGCGAGCCAGGCCACACCAAGACACCAACCCTGGGATGGCAGCCACGGCAGGCCTAAGCGCCGCGTGCACGCATACTCAGAGACCGAGCGGCTACAAAACTACACCAGGTTTATTGCTGAGAACGAGAGAACCGGCCGCCTTTAGGAATTAAGGCCACAGGCGGCCCTTGTGCTCTGCCCGCACCGGGACTTAGAAGCCGGGGAACCCCGCCCCAGACTGTGCAAAAAGTGCGCTGTGGCCGCAGAGGCCGGAGCTTGGTCTCAGGCAGCCCCTCAGCCGGCGAGGGGCGGGGCTTCCAGGAACGACACCGCCCGCCAATCCCTGAGCTGGGCAGGATGGGGCCCCTCCCACCCACTGGCGCCGCGACTCAGCGACTCCTGGGCGGGGCCTCCCGGGCCGAGCTCGCCGGGGGCGGAGCCTGAGCAGCGGGGCGGGCCGGGCTGTCAGCGCGCCTCGCCGGGGTTGTACTCCGTCTCGCCCGAGGACACCTGGGAGATGCGCCGCGAGGACCGCCACAGCTTTCGCGCGAACTGGCTGCTCCGCACCTGGTGGGAGGAGGGCGGGGTGGAGTCAGCCAGGACCGCCGTGCCCCGCCCCGTTCGACGTCCCTCTGCCGCTATTCTCACCTCGGAGGGCTGCCCCGCGCCCACCACAATAAGCTTGCCGTCCTCCAGGCCCACGAGCACGTGGCTGCGCTCCTTGGTCACAGCTACACTGTGGATGGGCACCTTCATGTGCAGGGGAGGCGCCGCCGGGAGCAGTCTGGAGTGGAGGAGGGGATATACACGAACTGAAAACTGCAAGGAGGCCTTGCATTCAGCAGCTAGATGTCTCTTCATTATCCCATATGCCCTCTCTATCCTCATTTTAAGGACGGCTAAATTGAAACCCTGATACATAAAGAGATGTCCCACAACCGTGAGGCTAAGGGAGGCCCAGGGCAAGATTTTCCTATAGGGAGATGCGAGGACAGGTAACACACCTTGAAGAATGTATCCACAAACGTATAGAGTGTGTGGGTGCATAGGGGACACCCCTCATTATCCTCTGCCAATGACCACCACCTTGAGGGGCCATGAACCCATAAATGATGAGGCTCACTTGTTTAGGTGGAGGATGTGCAGGGCACACTGTGCAGTGCCCAGCAACACAAAGTCCTCTGTCACTGCCAGGGCTGTAGGCTGCTCTGCCAGGGGCAGTGAAGCCCGCAACCTCCCATTGACTGAGTACAGGTGCAAGGAGTAGGTGACCTGAAGGAAACGGAGTGTCAGCAAGGATAGGATCCCAACTGTCCCTCTGTCTCTGCTGGGTACCACTTCACCATACCTGAGCCCCAGGACGTTCCCATGCTGAGCGCTGTACTACAATCTGGCCTTCAGATCCCAGTGCCAGGTGGGACACAGGTCCAGGCAATGTGGCAAGTGGAGGCTGCAGTGCTGCCACAAACTGGGCACGGCGTACAGTGTGTATGATCACAGTTCCATTCTGCAGGAAGGCAGCTTAAAGTGCTGGGCAGTGGTCTCTGGGGTCCAGGGGCAGTGCCCAGCAAACTCACCCTCCCCAGGGTACATGCATACACACACCTCGGATCCAGACACAGCCATGTCGAGTTCAGTGCTGATGGCCACACAGCTCACTGCAGCCTCATGCCCGTACAGGACCTGGACAGGCTTTGGTGCCAGCCCTACTGACAGACCACCCTACAGGGAACCAGGACTGGCTTAGGGCTGGCCCCTGGACGAGAAGGCTGAGGCTCAAGAAAGTGAAGGTCTTGTCCAAGGCCAGAGAGCTGGAGGGTCATGGAGCCCCAGACTTGCTTATGGCAGTGGAGGGAAGGGGAAGATAGGAGGGCAGGATGGGAAGGTCACTGAGGAGGATGGGCTGCAGGTCTAGCTAGAGGGATGCTCGTGGAGCTGCCCACCAGGCACACCTGTTGCAGGAGCCGCCACACCATGCATGTGGTATCCCGGGAGCCCGAGATGAGGTAGATGCCACAGGTATCCAGTGCAAGGCAGGTCACTACATCTGCATGGGGAGGGGAAGGTACAGGCAGAACAGAGCAGTCACATCCTCCCTGGCCAGCCTCAGAACCCCACCCTACACCCACATGCCTCATTCTCCCCAGCTCCAGGGCTGCTCATACCAAGGTGGTGGCTGAGCTGGTTCAAGAGCTTGCCACGGGGTAGTGCAGTCACTCGCAGGCTGCCATCCCAGTGGCCACCACTGAACAGCAGCTTTCCGTCAGGGGCCACTGCCAATGCTTGCCCACTCACACCACTGCCTGGCACCCACGGGCCACTCAGCAGTCGCTGAGCCCTAACCCAGTAAGAGGGATGGCAGGTGAGGCCAGGCCTCATGGAAGAGACCCAGGCCCGCAGGGACCCTGGTCAGATCTCTCCCCTACACCTGGCCTACATTCTGATTGGGTACAGGGCATTTATAGCCCACCCCCACCCACAGCCCTCTGTCCTACTTGGGGCTGCCCATGGTGGGGTCTTTGCTGAAGGTGAAGTAGTTGCTTATGTTGCGGTCATAGGGCAACCAGCTGTGGGTGCCCAGCAGCCCATTGGCACTCACGGTCACCTGTGGGCAGGAGAGGGCAGCAGTGGGTTTGGGGCACAGGCAAAGAGCGGGTGGAGCTGAGGGGGGGCCCTGCCCAGTATACTTACCAACAGGTCTGGGGAGCCCTGGGTGATGAAGGAGTGGGGCTGCCGGTGGGGGACCAAGGCTAACACCAGGGGCACACCATCACTGACAACCTGCAGAGTAAGTGCAGGGCTGGCTGTGCCTGAGTGCCAGCCGGGGCCCCTACTGCACTATCTACTCCCTGGGGCACTACCTTTCCTTTGCCCTCAGCCCCCAGGGGTCACAAAGTAGGCATCATAGACCCAGAGGGCCCTCCAAGAAACAAGCATGAGAGACCAGGGGGCCTTCAGGAGGGCAGTTCAGAAAGTTAGCAAGAAGCTGGGATGGACATAGAAGATCCTTCCAGAGTATCAAGCTTGGTCTCAACCGTGGTCCTCCCACCCCACTACTCCTTGTCCCCCTAGCCCAGTGGCAGGGAGAGGGGTGCATAAGAAAAGTCAGGCCTGGGGGCAACATTCCCAAACACAGGCAATAAGGGAAGGGAAGGGGTCCAAGGCCAGATTTCCTCTCCCTTCCGATCTCTCTAAGGCTTTCAGGGTGTTAGGTGAGTCAACTTCTTGTCCTGGCCCTAGAAGAAGGTATCCCACCTGCCCCCATACTCTTCTCATGCTTAGCTTGTTTTCCAAGATGGCTTTAAATCAGTGAGATTGATTTAAAATTCCTATCTGTCCCAAAGGTTGGGAACGACAGTGGGGTTAAACCCATTTCACAGAATGAGAAGTTGAGGCCCTGTCCTCTCACTTCTGCGAAGAAAGCCTTGAGCTGGTCCAGATGCTGGAAGATGCTAGGTGAGTTAGTGTCCAGACGTGCAAGGCGATGGGCTGCTTCCTCCGCTGAGAGCCGGGTTGGATGTGGCTCCTATGGGCAAGGGGCTAGTCAGCACCATGGTATGGGCATCCCTGCTCCTGTCCTCCAAGCTAGCCTTACCTTTAGCAGCTGACAGGGAGTCTGCCCAAAGTTGCTGATAATGCCTTCCAGAGCTTTCCGTTCCCGCTCATCCGTCACATGGTCCAGGTCTACGGCCCCTACACAGGCAGGCAGAGCAGTGAGGACTCCCTCTGTGCCCTCCGCGTCCACCCTTCCTGATCTGTGCCCACCCTGGCCTGAGTCCAGCGCACTGCCCACCTTCGTAGGTGCAGTAATAGAAGACATTGAGGGCCTCCTCGGCTGCCGGCCCCCGCTGCTTGTAGCCGAAGATGAGGTCGATCCACTCATGCAGGTGGGCAGACACATACTCTGACTCCTGGAGTGGGGATGGGGCAGTCAGCGGGGGACGGCCGAGCCCTCCCCATGGCCCTCAACCCCAGGAGCCCGCCTGGCTGTGTGTGGTCACCTCCTTACCAGAGCCTGGCGGTGCTGCTGGATGAAGTCCTCAGGAGAGCTGGCCCACGGGGGCAGCACCACGTCCCCCACCTTCTCGTTGGTCAGCTGGAGGCAGCCCAGGTCGAAGCCTGGCACAGAGGACTGAGTCAGCCGTGTCCCTGTACAGTGCTCACTGTTCCCTGGCCGCCCCCAGCCTGTGTTCTCCCTCCTCGTGCCCACTGCCGGCGCCTCGCACCTACCGTTCTGGTTCTCCAGGAAGTCGGGGAAGTAGAAGAACTCTGGGATGAGCTCCTTCACGTCGGCAGGGCTCTCCAGGCGCGCCTGCCAGGCTGCCGCCACCGAGTGGAACTGCCGGTCAGAGCAGTCAAAGCTGGGGGGGAGGACACGGGCCAAGGTGAGTGGCGAGAAGATGCAGCTGGAGGGAAGAAGAAAGTGGGGCGGGCCCAGGACCTGCCCCGCTCTGCTTCCCACCCCCTGGGCCGCACCGGCCGCTCTGCAGCTGGATGTGCAGGGAGGTGAAGGGCTCCACGCGGATGAGGTAGTGCATCACGCCTGCCGCGTTGGAGTAGTGCGTGCCGTAGTGGAACTTGTCGATGGTGCCCGCAGGGTCCTCAAAGCTCTCATACCTGGGGCCACAGTTAGGGGGAGTCAACAGAAGCCCCCCCCTCGCCCATCCCCACCTCTCCAAGCCCGGCCTGCCCACATGCTCACTTCTCCCTCACGAGATGAGCATGCTTGGGGTTCACCACACCGATGGGCTTGGACAGGTCCCGGAAGACAGCTGGGTTGCTGAGGTCCAGAGTTGGGGAAACGTAGTCCTGCAGGACCCAGGGAAACTGGCCACCCACCCAGGCAGGGGCTGCATGAGGATCCTGATGGCAGTTACTTGCCCACCCTGCCCTCAGGAAAATGGGCACAGAGCCTGCCCACAGGTCGAGGGAGCAGGACAAATTGTTCTGGGACAGGATTCCTTTCGGGGAGCAGAGGCCAGGAATAGAGGGGAGTGGGGCTGGGGTCCGTGGGACAGAGGCCAGGTCTTAGTCAGTGACACACCTACCCAGGACCCAGCTCGTGGCTTGGCCCACTGGCAGGTGCCCACACTTGGGCGAACCAAATGCTGACAGATCAGGGGGCAAGGGTGGAGGTGTGCAGAGTGGGGCCCTCACCACGGGGTACTGAGACAGGTCATTGTAGGTCCTCCCCGCGATGGTGTTGAGTTGCATCAAGTACTCGAAGTTGGATATCTCACGCTGTACCCATTTCTGGAGGCAGACGCAGGCACGGGGTGGGCTGGCTGGGCTGTCCAGCACTGCCCCTGCCCTCAGGCTTCTGACCCCACACCCCACCACCTCTCCCTCCAGGGCTCTCACCTGGGTAAGGCCTGAGGCACGCAGCATCTCCTGGGGGGAGCGGCTGCTTAGGTAGCCTTGAGTGGGGGGCCGCAGGCGCAGGAGCCACGAATACACTTGGTTCCGAACCTGGGTGTGGTGTGGGACGGGAGAGGGTGGGAGCCTGGGAGCCTGGCAAGGAGATGAGGCCGGGGTCCCGCCCACCCTGCACGGGAAGTTGAGGAAGTAGTTGGCCTGATCGATGAAGAAGAGCTCAAGTGCTGAACGGCGCAGGTTGAAACGCCGCAGGTGGACCTCACGCAGCTGGGCCAGCGGGCGCCGGAAGTCGTGGCCGATGCCTGTGGGATGAAGAGTGGGTTTGGGGATCACTCACTCCAGCCCCGCCCAGACCCCAGCCGTTCCCTGCCATCTCCCCAACCCACTCCACCAGGACACACCCTCCTCGGTTTCCACGCGCTCGGTGCTGCCATCGTAGAAGTATATGTGCTGTGTGGTGACCTCCAGCAGTCCTGGGACCACAGCCACTACCGTCACCAGCTGGCACTCAGCTGACAGCACCAGTTTCTCATGCTGTTCATCCAGCTCTGCTGCCTCCATCCTAAAGACCAAGGTTGGGAAGGACAGTGGGGTTAAACCCATTTCACAGAATGAGAAGCTGAGGCCCCGTCCTCTCACTTCTTTCACACCACTGCCTGGCACCCACGGGCCACTCAGCAGTCGCTGTGCCCTGACCCAGTAAGGGGGATGGCAGGTGAGGCCAGGCCTCATGTTAGAGACCCAAGGCCCTCAGGGACCCCGGCCAGACCTCTCCCCTACAGCGGGCCTACATTCTTCCACTTCAGGCTCCAGGACTTCCTTCCTGACAAGTCCAAGGGACTTGGCTCTCCAAGTGCCATCACGTTGGGAGGTGCCTCCCACAGAGTGAGGAGCTGCTCAGTCCCTGTCCCTCCTCCTACCTGAGCTTCCAAATATCTTGCCAGGCCACCAAGCTCTGTCCCCTGCTTCCCCTCACCCAGGCCCTGCCCACTCCCTGGGGCCCCCTTCCTGCTCTGGGTGCCTAGCTAGCACCCAATGCCCCCACCCCCCACCTGATTTCGGACAGTCCTTTCAGGGAACTGAAGCTGGGCGGCAGGAGACAGCCTCAGGGAGGCAATGGCACAGCAGGTGCACACTGGAGCAGGCCCCTGCCCACCGCCCCGGTGGGGTCTCTCGAGGGGCCTCACTCACAGGGTCTCCAGTGCAGCCAGCTCATCCTCGCCCAGCTGGTCTTCCTGAAGCTCCTCCGGGGGGGTACTCACTTTGGCCTCTTTGGTCACTGCCAGAGGCAGTGAGGCTTCCTCGGCGGGTGTCAGGGGAACCTCACCTGTAGGGACCAAGGGTACTCAGCCAGAGAAAGGCAGGACTGGAAATACGGGTTGGGTGGAAGCAGCTGGCACATTCTCTCACCCAGATTGTCGCGGAGGGCGCTAGCTTCCAGGTGAGGATCGAAATGATGGTTGGGCACCAGCTTCAGACGCATGCGCGAGTATGTCTCAGCACTGGACAGTTTCCAGTGAGGGGTGGGGGGGTCTCTGCAGAACGCCCCAGTGGCGGTCACAGGGAGGGAGAAGCCTGTAGACCCCCACCCCCCCCAGGCCCACCCCAAAGGCTTCAGATGGCCCCCTCCCTAGCAGGCCCTGCCTCTCCCCTGTGGCTCCACCCCAAGCCTGGCCCACCTCAGCGCCCAGGCACCGCAGGGGCTGGAGAGCTGGCGCCACAGCGCCCCCCAGTGCAGCAGGGCGGTGGACTGCTGTGCCGCCTGCTGCTTCAGCACCACCGAGTAGCGCAGTCCCTCCTGGCGTGCCCACCGCTGTGCAGGCTCCAGCACCAACTCCTGGGGCAGCGGAATGGGTCAGTCCTGCCGGCCGCAGCCTGTCCTGCCCCCATTCCTCCACCCTTCCCTGTCAGCCGTCCCCTGTGAGCACGTGGGGAGCAGCTCCCGGTCCCCCACCCTGGGCAGCACACCTGGAAGGCGCGACGACTATGAGCACGCTCCCGCTGGCGCTGCTGCCCACTGCTCATGAGCATGTCATAGCAGGCGTTCCAGAAGCCCGACATGAGGTCGTGGCTCTTAGCGTACGTGTCCATTTCGAACTGAGACATGGTGGGCTGCACCTGCAGGGTTGGGCACCCAGAGGAGATCAGTGCTGGAAGTGGGCCCCCCCCCCCGCCCCTTCCCCGGCCCCTTCCCCGGCCCCTCCTCCAGGTACCTGCTTGTCGATGAAGTGGCGCCATTCAGGTGTGACACAAAAAGCCTGGAAATCCTCGAAGAAGGTGGGGCTGCCGTTGGTGGGCGGCAGGGAAGGCAGTCCCCACTGCAGCCCCAGTGGCCCATAGGCACGGTCGAGCAGCGTGCGCACTAGCGGCACCAGCCATGAGCAGCGCTCTGCAGCTGCTGCAGCTGCATGTGGGGGCGCTGCATGCTCAGTGTCCTTCTCGGAGGAAGAGGTGTTCAGCGCCCGCCCCAGGGCAGCCTCCAGCTTGGAGAGCACATAGCAGGCCTCCTCCCGGCGGGGTGGCACTGCAGTCTGCAGCAGCGTGTGCAGCTTCACGTAGGCCTGGGCATGCAGCTGTGGGTGTAAGCAGGGAGCGGGTGGCACCCAGCCACTCAGAGCTCCTACACCGGCCACACGCCCTACCCCCACACCCACCCGTGCTCACCTGTGGGTCTTCCAGCAGGATGTAGCCAAGTACCAGACGCAGGCCAATCTGTGCCATCTCACGGAGATCAGCTGTGCCGTTGGCCAGGTGCGGCCAGGCTCCCAGGCGATCAAGCAGGCTGCACACACCTTCAAAGAGCTGCCACACATAACATATTCCCGACAGATGTCACCAGACGAGGCCAGGGGTCCACGGGGAGGGAGCAAGGTAAAGTCTGGGCTGGGGCCAGGTAGGGTTTGCGCACACAGACGAGCCCACGCTCACAGGCATCTGTGCAGACGCACCCACAACAGCACACGTGGCCTCAGCCACCTCCCAGAGCAGAGGCCTGCAGGCTCGCGTGGACAGGGCTGCTCACGCTGCTCGTGCTCCTCTGAGCCACGCACCTTTTCACTCCACAGCTCCTGGTTACCATGGCCCTCGGCACACAGGAAGTCCTGCAGCAGACGCAGCAGCCAAAGTGCCTGCTGGGTGAGGCTGGCCAGGACGCCACCGGGGGCCGCCTTGATGTCGGTCAGGGCTGACTCCAGCATCATCTCCAGGAGGCTGGGGGTGGGCGAGGGACTCAGGTGTCTACCCCACTGACTGCCTTCCTTGCCCCCGGGCTCCCCGAGGCCCCTCGTCCTCCCAAGTTGCCCTTTCACCTGCGCTTGATGTAGTCTGGGGGGCGCACGAGTGTGGCTGAGGCCCCCAGCTGGGTAAGCACGGAGAAGACCTGGCCACGCTCCCGCCAGGCAGCCTCATCGGTGCCTTCCACGCCCCACCATGTCACGGAGAACAGCACGTTGGTGAGCAGGTTGCACAACTCCTCCTCAGAGGTTTGCTGCGGGCACAGGTGGGTGGTGTGGGTGGGGTGCGTGTGGGCTGGGGAGGGAGGCCATCAGGCTGACCCCCGCCACCCCCACTCAGCACCCCTCGTCCACCTGCTAGTAGCAGCAGCAGGAGGCAGGGCGTTCAGCTAACAGGCGGCCTGGTGCCGAGGGCCTGGGTTCTGCCACTGCCTGAGTTCCAGGGAGAATCCAGGGTCTCACTGGACTCCCAAGAGGAGATGAGGCAGTTCTCATAGGACCAGCAGAGGCTCATCCCCAAACCCAGAAGCACAAGGCAGGACCCTTAGGGCTATGCTGCCCTTACCAACTCTGCCCTGCAGGCTTTCTTGAGGACCCTCTGAGGCCTGGCTGGCATCCCCCACTCTGGCTCGGTATGACTCACCCTGCTCCAGGACCCCCACAGGAGCACAACTGCAAGTGAGAGCTACAAGGGGACAGCAACCCGCCCGACCGGCGGCTGTAGCCCTGGTGGCAGACAGGGCCACACTGCCGGCCCTATGTGCCAGAGGCGTCCTCCCTTGGGTACCAGGCAGTGGCAGAGGGTGGGCCCACCTCACCTGAGGGTTGCTGGTGTTAGAGGTGTCATCCCCGCTAACGGTGGGCTCCGGGAGGCTGCCATCCTCCAGCACATTGGAGAGACTGGAGCTGTGGCGGCCATGGGCAGCAGGGAAGGGCCGCGGACCATCCAGTGGGGAAGGTGTGCCAGGCTGGCTGGCTGGAGTAAGAGTCCCACTGCTGCTGCCGCCACCAGCAGTGTTGCCTGAGCCCACGCTGGCCCGCTCCAGGCCCAAGTCAAAGGGCGAGCAAAACGGGGAGAGAGCATGGTAAAAGGCTTCAGGGGGGCAGGAAGCCTCTGAGGGCAGGAAGACATCCGAAGACTCAGCAGGTGACTCAGTGGGTGGCTTGGCCAGGGCTGGCTCTGGGGAGGTAGGTGGGTCTGGGGCAAAGGGCGGGGGACTGCCAGCCGTGGCTGCCTCCAGGACATACAGCCGGGTCAGGACATCCTGCCAGCCAGCTTGTTGGGCCAGTAGCCGCACTACATCCGAGAGTCTGTAGATGAGGTGGAAGAGCTGCGGGCCAGGGCACAGCAAGTGAGGTACGCATTTGACCGTCTGCCCCCAGACCCTCCTCCTGGGGCCTTTGCAGGGGAGGCCTCCAGAGACCCCGCATCACAGACAGGCAGAGTGAAGTCCAGAGGGCAGAAGCTGTACCCCGTTCCCCAAAGCTTTTGTCTCTCCCACTCACCTGGCGACAGATGTCCAGGCGGACACTGAGGTCAGCCTGGAGGGACAGCTGTACCACAGCCAGCAGATCTGAGAGGTTCAGGCGGTCTGGGAGGATGGGCAGAGGGGCCTGAGGGACTGGCCACAGTAGAAGGGGCTGTGCTCAGCCCTGGCCCCTGTGCCAACACCACCTTCCCTCTTCCCACCTGCCCCGTTTTCCTGACATGTCACTCCCCTCAACCAGGTTGTACCTGTCCCCAGGAACAGCTTGTAGAGGCCCTGGCAGAGCTGGGGGGAAACAGTCCCCTCAGGCAGGCAGGCAACGAGACCCTGAAGACCATAGTCTGGCAGCCGGAGCCGCTGACGGCCCCAGTCAGGTAACCGCTCGTTCTGCTGCAGTCTGCGCAGGATCTGCGTGAGGGTCATCGGGGGGTCGTCATCATGGGGAAGGGGAAGTCACCACGCAGTTGTGTGGCCCGAGGGAAGGCCTGTGAAGGCAGCTTTATCTGCTGGCCCGAGGCCTGCACCTCCCTGGACCCCAGGCAGGGGTCCCAGCAGATGGGATGCCGCGGTCGGAGGTGGGCTGTGTGTACCTTACAGACCCGGTCATGCAGCAGAGGCAGCGGCCTCGGCCGCACCAGCAGTGCCAGCAGCACTTCAAGGTTCCCCGACTCCACCAGAAAGACAGCCAAGGACTCCTGTGCCGCGGAGCCCTGCAGCAGTGCCAGCAGCAGGTCCAGCGCACCCACCACCTGGGGTGCAGAGTCTCACACTAGGCTGGGCCCCCTAGTGGTCCACACACCCCTCACCCAAGCCTCACCCTCACCAGTGCCAGCTTACCTGGCCATCATCACCCGTGGCTGCCAGAAAACTCAGCACAACCTGTGCGACCTGCACGTCATCGGCTGAGAGGCTCCGCCCCAGGAACTCTCGAGCCAGGCCCAGGAGGGAAGTCTGCATCGTGTGCAGGTCATCAGCGGCCAGGGGGTGCTCCCGCTGCGGGCTGGCGGTCCAGCGTGCACACCCAGCCAGGCGCAGGACAACGGAGGAGACAGAAATCAGGGACATTAGGCAAGTGAGCTGGGGAAGCACAGTCCTGTCCCTAAAGCCAGAGGCCATTGTGTCAGCCCCCATTGCCCATCTGGCCCCACCAGCCTCACCTATAGTGGGTACGCAGGGCATCGAAGATGAACTGGACCCCGTACTTCTTCCACAGCCTCTGTCTGTGCTCACGGACTATGCTGGACATGTACTGGATGTGGCCTGAGTGGCATCAGCAGAGGGCTCATGCCACCAGGCTGAAATGAGCCCCTCAGATCCTCCAGGACAGGGCCATGTGCCTGTCAGACTTCCCAGGGCAGGGCCCCATGTGCCTCACACACCCCAGGGCAGAGCTGGATTCCTATCACAGACATCCCTCGGATCTCCCAGAGCAGGGTTGTAACTTCTCAGCCCACACCTGCCCTGAGGCTGGCCCCTTTCCCAGGTCCCCACACCTACCGAGGCGCACAGCAAAGTCACTGAAGGTCCACAGGTGAAAGTTGAAGAGCAGGTGCTGGTAGAGCAGGTACAGGAGGGGCCTGCTGCTCTCAGCTGCCACCTGCTCCATCAGCAGCTGGGCAGACATGAGCACGTTCATGTCCATGGCCCAGCTGGGAACCTGGGGTGGGAGAAGCAACGGGGCTGAGACGACAGGCACCACCTGCCTGCTGTCCGAGCCTCTCAGCTTCCAGCCTGCCCCGCACAGCCATGATGGACACACACATGGCCACCTGCCTGCTCAAAACCCTTCGGTGGCTCCTGCTGTCTCAAGTGCAGGTCCCCTGCCCCAGCCTAGGCTGGCCCTTTCCCCGGATCCTCTCAGCTAAACCCTGCCCAGCCTTTCAAGTCTCCAAGCAAGGGCCACCTCTCCCAAGAGCTTCCCCCTGACTGACAGAGCATCAGGGTCCCCCACCCCGCCCCTCAGTCAGACAGGCAGACACCCCCCGTCCCTGCACCCGCCCCACCAGGCCCCACCTTTCGCAGGAGGGCCCCGATGATGGCGGGCCCCTGGCACTGCACCAGGCTCTCCTGGTTCACGGCGTGGCCCTGCAGGAAGTTCCGCAGCATCAGCAGAAAGGCAGCCACGGCGTTCCTCTCCATGCGTTCCTCTGCCAGAAGGCGAGAGATGTGTTTCAGGGCCCTGCCAGTGGCCACGAGACCTCAAGCACTCCAATCCCATCATGCCAAGATTCCCTCCCTGCAACCCAGCCACCAGGGACACTTACCTGAAGACTTGCCCAGGGGCAGAAGTAGGCCCTGGGTGTTGTGGCCAGAGGTCAATTCAGGCCCCACGAGGTCATGTGTTTCAGCCGGGCCTGCCTCAGCCTCTTGCGGCTGCACTGCCACTCGCTCCAGCAGAGGCAGCAGGGCACCCATGCCCCCCACGCAGTTCACTACATCCTGGGGGCCGGGGGATGGTGGTAAGGGGGCGCCCCCCAGCCAGTTTCCTACCCCACACCACCCAGCAGACCATCCAGCCTGGGAACCTGGATGCAGGGGAGTTTTGCTCTCTTGCGGTGAAGTCCCAAAACCCTCCCAGGGTGCCATCCCCCAGCTGGCTCCGTACACACGTGTGCCCCACGCTCACGCCTCCACACACCGCCCACACGTGCACACGCACCTTCACGTCCCAGGTCTCCACCCTGTGTCCCGTCAGGCGGCCATCCAGCCCGTGGCTGGGGGACAGGTCCAGGCAGATGTTGTTCTTACAGGCCTGGGGTAGGGAAGTGAGCAGGCAGCAAGGTCGGATGGAGGAGCGGGGAGCAGACAGAGCGAGGGAGCCAGGGTAGCAGCATGGTTGCCCCCCACCGCCGCCCCGCGGTACCTGAGGGGAGTAATGGAGAAGCAGCTTGCCGCTGAGCTCGTGCAGCTCGCCCTCAGGCTTGAAGGGTGCCGTCTCCTTGGGCCCTGAGGGTGGGAGGGGGCTCAGACTCACTGGGCCCCTGGCTGCACCCCATCCAGAGCTTTCCTCTTCCCTGCCTGAACAAACAGACCCCCAGGGACACCTTCTCTGCCCTGAACCCTCAGTTTCTGTCCTGAATGCTTCGTAAGTCCCAGCCCCTGGGTCTTGGGACAATGGGGTGGGGGCTGGGCTGGGGGAAGGTGCTGCATACCCAGGGTGCACAGGACCCGCACAGCCGCTGCCTGCAGGGCTTCATGGAAGATGGCCACAGCCCCAAGCTCGCCCTCCAGGGACGTGGGGCTGCCCCACCGAGTGTCCTGTGTGCCTGCAAGGGTGGAGCTGATGCTGCCCTCCTGCAGCGGGGCCGCCAGCCCAGATGCCCAGCCAGGGCCTGTGGAGGCTGGGACCGACTGGGAGCGGGTGAGGGAGGGGTGAGTGTGAGCCAGGGCAGCGGGGACTGGTGGTGTGGGCAGCCCCGTGGTGGTGGTGGTTGTGCGGTGCCCAGCAGAGCCGATACAGCAGGAGGAGAAAGGCTGTGGGGACCAGGGTTGGGGAGCAGTCAGGTCGCAGCAGAGCCTGGGGCTCCACCGACACCCAGTTCCTCACAGTGACCTCCGAGGCCGCACGGACCCCAGAGGCTGAAGAGACCTACAGGGGCTCCAGCCCCCCGGAACCATGTTCCAAGTCCCCCCACCTGCCCAAGGCCTCCCCAAACCCTGCCTGGCACACCTCACTGAGGGAGGGGCAGCGAAGGGGTGCTGTCTTGACCAGATGGCCATCTTTGTAGACATGGACCAGGTTCTGGCTGAAAGGCCGGCGCCCAGGCACATGGACGATAGCCACACAGTGCTAGAACGGAAGCCACCACATCAGGCCACACTTGGGACTTGGCACCCCCCTCCACTGGGCCATGTGAGAAGGATGGGGGCTCACCCAGGCAGAGTCGGCAAAGGACACTTCGGGCAAGCTCATGGTCAAGTACTCCTTCCGTGTGCACACAGCCACCACCAGGGTCCCAGCCGCCGTGAAGAAGGCCTCAAACCCTGAGCCACTGCTGGTGAAGAAGCTGGGGGCAGGCAAGCCAGTTATGCTGCCTGTCCCTGCTCACCCTGGCAGGAGGGCCCTGGCTTCTGGCAGTGACCCACCTGTAAAGCTGCTTTCGCTGGAGTGGCCGGGTGGGGGCTGCGGCAAGCACTGCATCCGTGGGGTGCAGACACAGCCAGGCATGGAAGGTGAAGCCAGGTCCTGGCCATCGCTGCACAGGGGGCACCATGATACCCGCCATGCTGGGTGTGAGGTCAAAGTAGCACAGGGCACGTGCAGGACCCTGGTGCCTGGCCATGCCTGATAATGCGCGGATGATAGCACCTGCGTGTCGCGCCTTCCCAGCCTCGGCTCCGCCTGGCCCCGAGTCCAGGCCTGGTGGGGGGCGCAGCAAGCGACGCAGCTCTAAGGGCCTTAGTGACACGCGGCCCAGCGCTTGCAGCAGTGCCAACAACTGCTCCTGGCAGCGGGCCCCCAGGGATATCCCCATGCTGAGTGTCTCCAACAGGCAGCCCACCAGGCCCGCCTGCACACAGGTGGCACGGCTGGCAGGGCAGCTGTCACAGAGCCACCGGAGGCGTTGTGCTAGGAAGAGCTGCAGCTCGGCTGTGGGCAGTGCTGGTAGCCACTGCGTCAGCACCAGCACCGGCTGCTCGTTGCGGATTGGTGGGGGTGGGCATGTGCTGTGGTCACCCTCCACAGCCTGTGGGTGGAAAGAATGATAGTCCCCGGTCAACTGTGGCACCCTGCCAACAGGGGAACTTCCTGTCCCCATTTACTTGCCTACAGCAGGAGAGAGCAACATGGGCGACCCCATCCTGCCCACAGGTTGTGTGTGAGGCTCAGAGGGGCACCGGTGACTGTCACTACTAATAACGGTCCTTCAGCACTGGTAAGCCCTGAGCCTCAGTTGTCAGTGTGGGATGGCCTCACCCCAACTGTGTGTTCCTAGGATGCCCCTGGGGCTTGCTAATGTTCAGCTGCCTCTAAGGCCCCACACAGTCCAGAATCCTCACCCCAGTGGCACTGACATGCATGGCCAGGCCACAGGTCACACTACGTACTGGCCACAGTCAACACAGTCCCACCATCTGTGGTAACCCTGACTCAGTCCTGGCTGCCTCTGGGACCCTGGTCCCAAGCTCCTGCACTCACCATGTTGAGCAGCTCTTGCAGCAGCCGATGGGTGGGAGGACCGTGGCTCTGCAAAACCTCCTGCAGGTGAGGGTAGCCGATGCGTTCCTTAAATACCTCCTGTGTAAGGTAGCGTGTGAAAGAAATGAGCACATACATGGGCCCAGGGCAAACCCATATCCACGGGAACCCTGGAAGGGCTATGCCTCTGGGTCGCTGTGCTGGCAGGGGTGGGGGTGCAGAGGAATTGGGGCATGGGTCCACCTCGGAAGGCTAGAGATGGTGGTCAGCCCACAAGTATCCCTCCCCCATCCAGCCCTGACCTAGGACATCCAGCTCCCAAGGACAGACCGGTGACCACACCCACCCAGCATGCTGAGCTATGCCCAAGCCGGTAGGACGATCACCTCCTCAGCTCACTTGCTTTGCTCCAGGGACCAGGATTCTTATGGCCACCAGCCAGGCCCGTTCTGGGGACATGTGGTCAATTTAACTCCATCCCACACCCCCACTGCAGCCGGGATGCAGTGTCTCACCTTGGCGGATGGGGAGCCGCTCATGATGCAGGTCAGCACCCTCACTACATGGACTGCAATGGCGTCTGCGTCTTGGTCCAGAACCTTGGGGTGGGGAGGGGCAGTCAGGAGAGGCAAAGGACAAGGCATCGCAGCTGGCAGCACCCTGCAGTAATGGAGGTGCAGGGCCAGGCATCCCAAGGCACACGGCTTGTGCTGGATTAGCTACCCTGTCAGGGTACCAGGCCCTCTACTCCTTGCCCCAACTGCTGTGACCCTACCCTGAATCTAGCGCCCTCTCAGAGCGGCTTGGCAAGAACCATTCTGACAAAGAGGCCTGGAAAGAAACCTAGGCTGGGAAGGGCCTCACTGGGAGAAATCAACAGTGGGCACTCTCGCTGTACCCCCCGCGCCCCGCTCCTCTGGTGCACTTAGGGCCCCCTCCCCACCCATCCCCACCCAAGCTAGACACACGTGTGCAGGCAGGCCAGCAAGTGCCCCATCACCCACAGAGATCGACAGGGGGTCAGGGATTTAGGGGCAATCAATCACAGGATGTTAGAACCAGAAGAACCTTCGAGACCTTTAAGTCCTACCCTACCCGCTGTCCCCTAGATCCAGGTGGGGACACTGAGGTTCAGCCTGGCTGAACCCGACAGCCACAGGCACACCGCTCGCTCCCCCTGCCCCACCCTGAGGGGCTGAGGGCTTAAGGAGTTTGTCAGCAGGTGCTAGGCCATATTTTGGCCCCATGGGGCCTTTGGTCCCAGCTCTGCCTGACTCCCCAAGTGATCTCAGGCAACTTTCTTCCCTCCTCCAGGCCTTGGTTTTCTCATCTCAAAAATGAAGGGGAGTCACCTTGCCCTGCCTGCTTTATGGGTGAATGGACGTGCAGGCTCTTGGGAAATGAGCGTGTGCAGGGAACACGAAGACAAGCCAGGATAGGGGCTCTGGAGGCTGGGGCCCGGGTGTTGAGCCACCAAAAACAGTGCCCCGTGTGGAGCCCCCAGCTGACACCCTGCAGCCTCCTCCAGCCCTGTGCAAGGTGAGGCAGGGAGCACATCATGAGGGCCTGGGGACTCCCCGCAACCTGCTTAGGGTGGGCACAGGAAAGAAGTGGCCCCATGTGGGAGACCCCTCCTCTGTGAGTGACGACACCCAAATTCCTGAGTACTGGGCTTTCGTTTCCCCTTCTGAGAAAGGGGGGTGGGTGGCTGAGAGTTTCGAAGGTTCCTTCCAGCTCGGCACAGCCAAACCCCAGCTCCCGATACTACCACCAGGCAGGGCATAGACCACCTCCTGCCCCGTTCCTTAGGATGGGGACTTGGAAGGCGGGTGAGACAGCATGGGGGACCCACGCCCGTTGCTAGGCCACGTCAGGCCTGACATACATCCGCTATAGTGCAGGAAAGGCTCAAAGGGGGATTCCCAGGGGGTGGGTGCCCAGGGAGGTGGGTGCCTGAGCCGGTCAGCCCCAGGATGGTACCTTCTGGACATCGGGCTCTGTCAGTAACCGGGTAGCCAGGTCACTGTCCCCCTCAGGGGGCGCCCGGGCCTGCAGGTACAGCTGTGGGGAAGGCGGAGGGCACAGAGTGAAGGAGGCAAAGAAGAGAGGAGAGGAAGATGGGGAGGGTTAGAGCAGGACCAGGTCAGCTGCCAGGGCTCTGCCCCAGAGGGAAGAGCGCCCCCACTAGGCCACCAGGCATTAGGGGCGAACAGGGTGCTTAGCCGCCCATGTCCTGCTCCGATGGGCAGTCGGGGAATGAGCGGGTGGAGTGGGCACTGCGTCTGAAGCAGCTGAGCCCTCCTCCAGCCCCTGTACTTGGGGCCAAGGAAAGGGAAACCAGGGGCCAGGAAAGCTCCCTTCCTTCTATAACCAACCCCCTCCTGTGGGATACAGAGCCATCCCTATAGGGGCCTCAGGGGGACAAGTCCTTGTCCCTTCGCCAGGCCCTCCCACTGAACCACAGTCTGACCCACCAGCTACAACCCCCCACCTGGTCCAGCCTATTTTCGCTCAGCAGCACTCGGCACCTACACATGGCTCCCTGAGGCTCCGGTTCCAGGGGCAGCCCCCCCAGCCTGGGCCCCACCCACCTTGCTGTTCTGAATGAGGCGAGTGAGGTGTTCAAAGCAATTGTTGCTGAGGAAGGTGGCTTGCAGCACTGGCCGGTCCTCACATGCCAGCATCATGGGGATGGCGTCTGTGGAAAGGTCAATGGTGAGGCCCTGCCCAGTCCCCTCCAGACAGCCTTAAAAACCTTCTTTCCTATGCTGCCCAGTCCAGCCTCTCCGCCATCACTTGGGCCTTCCCCTTGTGGTACGTCCTCCCCAAGAGACTGGGCGCCCATACCTGTAAGGCTGGTGGCGGGCAGCCCTCCCCTCCCTAATGGAAAAAGAAGCCCACGAGACCTGCCAAGGACAATGCCTGCAAGGCCCAGCTAAGTTAAAGGACGACCACACCTGGATGGTTACCCTGATAGGAGTGTCGGTTCCTGGAGTCCACACATACCACCGGCCCCTCCTATTTCTCAATACCCGCCCTAAAACTGTAAGGGACAATTCCTTGCTCTCCCCACCATAAATCTTCCTGCCAAAGCAACCCCTACCCCCATCCCTAAAAACATACATAAACCCACTCAGACTTCTGGGCGATGCGACTTTTCGGGTCTCTCTCTCTCTCTCCCAGGATCTAAAAATCTCGCCTGGGTCCCTCTCTTGGGACTCGTTACCCTCACCCAGGAGCGCCCCAATAAAGCCTCTTTACTTATCCCGTTCAACTCTGCTCGTCTTTCTTTCTCTGGTGCCAGCCAATCCAAATAACCTTACAATACCCACCTAGCATGCTGACTCGCAGAGTAACAAGGGCCTCTTCAGAGCCTGAGCTCGGACCAGCTGGCCAGTCGGCATTAAGAACGTGGAAGTAGCCCTCAAGCAGGGCACGAAGCTCTGGCCCTCGGGGGGGTGCACGGCTGGCATGCAGGACGTGTACTGCACCCACTAGTGCCTGCAGCGCCAGTGGCACTAGGCGGGGGTCCTGGGCTGGCACATGGCCCCAGGCCCGCACCACACCCAGCAGGCCCTGCACAGAGCCATCGCTCACAGCCATCTGCCCATTCTCCTGCAGGTGTGACAGAGACAGGTAGTGGGCAAGAGGCTCACCCAGCAGAGAGACCTGACACGGCCACCCTCTGGCCCACAGGCTCAGCTCCCAGCCTACCTTTCCCCCTGCGAGGACCGCGCCAAAGAGGTGGATGAGACGCAACAGCAGCATGGGAGGCAAGTGATCTGCATCCTGCAGGCTCTCTGGGTAGGGGGGTGGTGGGCAGGGCAGGGCAGGACAATGTCACCAAGGTTGCAGGGCTGTGGACCCAGGGGACTACACAAGAGGTGAGTGCCCTGGGGTGGAGGGGAGAGGGAGCTGGGCCAAGTAAAAGACCCAGTCTGAGGGAGAAGACCTGGCTCTGCCTGGGTTGGGGGGTGGTCTAAGAAGTGATGGCTCTATTTTAGGGGGTCTGAAAGGAACATACCCTTCTTTATGGTCTTGAGGGAACATGGCCCTGCCCTGAGAGCCTAGCCAGTTCTGCAGATCCTTAAACCTCAAAGTGGGGGCTCCCGGGTGAGCACATCTCTGCTCTGCTTCCCTATAGGTGACCGAGGGTTTAGTTTCTCAGATGCAAATCTCCTGCTCTGTCTGCCCCTGTGACAGTTAGAGCTTCCCATGCCCTGCTCTGGGGACCCCGCTGTATCTACTGTACTGATGCCCCCCTCCCCCCAGTGTCCTCACTGGGGACTTCTAGGGGCTTTCACAGCCTCGTATGTGGGAGGGCCACCTGGCCCTCCTCCAGCAAAGCTGGACAGGATGCCAGGCCACGGACTGAAACCCAGAGGGCAGAAGGGACCTGCCCAGGGTCACATGGGTGGGGGAGGGGTGGCTGGCACGGGGTGGGAGGGCTCCCTGGGGATGGGGCTTTTGAGGTGAGGCCTGAGAAGGCAGTTGGCTCATGAAGGGACAGGACACAGCATGGGCAAAGACCCTGGCAGGGGTAAGCAGTAGCACTCAGGGGATGACAGGACAGGTGAGCAAGAGGGGCTAGAGAGAAGGGCTGTGGGAAGGAGTGGGATTTGATCTTGAGGGTGTCAGGCCATCACCGAGGGATTTACAACGGGATGAACAAAATCCAGTTTGTTTTAAGAAGAGCACCCAGGCCCTGTGAGAAGGGAGGCAGAGACCAGGGGCAGCCGGCAGGGAGCTCCCCCCTAGAGCTGCTGCCTCCCCTCCAGACCCAGGCCCACAGCTCCACGGGGCACCACAGAGGCACTTCATATCCCAGTACGCCACCACCTTCCCACAGCCCTGCCTGCCCCTGTGCAGGCCACATACCGCCCTGAGCACATCTAGCGTCCTGGCCAGTCTCCCTCCAGTGAGAGGAGAGAGACGACCCAGGAGAGCAGAGCCACCAGGGAGAACAGGTGGCCAGAGGTGTCCTGGGCACCAGCTCCTCTGGGAGTAAGGGAGCAGCAGGTGGAGACCCTGGGGTAGCCAGTGTCTCCAGGAGGGGTGGAGCCTGGGTGGAGGCCACAGGGACGAAGGGATTGGAACAAGGAGTTTTCAGGTGGTCTAGATCAGAGCAGGGTACAAGTGGCTGGGAGGATCCAGGAGATGGGCGGGAAGGAGGAGGGCAGGCCAACCCCACCCCTCACCTGGCGGGGGCCCTCACTCCAGCCCAGGAAAGAAATTACTCATTTTACCCAGGTTCGTCCTTTTTCTTCTCTCTGCCCCTAAACTCCTGCTCAGCCTCTGGAGGTCCCCTCAAACACTCATGGCTGTCCTAGCCCTGCGTGGAGCCGCCACTGTGCTATGCATGGGATCAGGAAACTGCAGGAAGGGGCCTAGGCTTGGGGGTGGGGCCAGGTGGAGCAGGGGCGGGGCCTGACCTCGGAAGAAGGCGCTGAATTCACAGGGAAAAGCAGCAGGAGCGAACTTGTATTTGCTCTTCTCCTTGGAGCTGATGACTTCCCTGGGGGGTGAGGCCAGGCGCCTGAGCCCAGCTCTCACCCCTCCACACCTCTGCCATAGACCAAGCCCCCGTCCTCTCCCCAGCCTCCTCCGGGTCTCACCCACTGTGCTGGCGCCGCCAGGTCTGGTAGGGGTCAAAGAGGCCCTCACAGAGGAGCAGGGAATGTAGGGCCACACTCTCCAGCTGGGTCCCACGGCCCTCCTGTGGTGGTGGCTGTCCTTTCAGCTACAGGTGTGGGGAGAGAGGGTGGGGGGTTAGCCCAGCCATGACTCCTGCCTGCCTCTCCCCACCCACCCCAGCCCCCTCAAGGACACTTCACCTCGGCCACCAACCCAGTCAGCAGTGCTAGCACCCGGGGCAGCAGCACTTGGCCCCAGCCTGCCTCTACATTCTCCAGGTTCCTGGGGGAGCAAATGATGGGAGAGGTCACAATAATTTGTTGTGCCCCCAACTCCCTCTGGCCCACAGCTGCAGGCCCCTGCCCGTGGAGGGGACAACAGGGATCACCTGCAGAGAATGATGAAGAGCTTGAGCAGCAGCAGGGCTTGCTCCAGGTCCGCCCCGTCCAGCTGCTCGGCCAGGACATGCAGCGCATCCAATGGCAGCACTGGTACCTCTGCACCTGACTCCTCTGGCCTGCAGGGAAGGGAGTCACTGGGGTGCTAAGGACCCCTCAACCTCCCTGCCCTGGCTCTGCCCTCTGTGCAGACCCAGCCTCACCTTCGTGGCTCTAGGGAGGACAGTGAGATGGTCTTCTCGAAGGCACCTACAAAGGCCTTCAGCCACTGCTGCAGGTAGCCCAGGTCCTTCTGCAGGCAAAGCAGTTCAAGGGAATGGTGGGGGAGCAACAGGGTACAGCGAACAGGGGAGGCACAAGAGGGCATAAACAGAGGTGTAAAGTGAACGCAGGTGGACACAGGGCATGTACGGGGATTAAAAGCAGAGCAGTGGGGGGAGGGAGGACAAGAACTTGGAAGGACTGCAGTACATACAGGCCCCCCTCTGCTTCTCTCAGCCTCCCAGTCTCTGTTCCCAGCTCTAACGCCTGTGACCCAGGCAGGCCAGACACTACCGGGGGAGGGGCCTAAGTGGGGTGTGGTTGTGGGCCATAGTGGTGCTGGGGCTGCAGGAGGTCTCCCACACAGCAGCAGCCCACTACCCAAAGTTTTGGGCTGGGTCCTCCTCTGCCACCTCCTCCCAGCTCAGCAGCCACCACCTCCAGGAAACCTTCCTTGGCTGTGGACCCCAGGATGCATGTGCACCGCTGGACAGGCAGACTCAGACGCACGCACATCCCCCGCGACGTACAGGTGGCAGAACGCCCTCCCCTTGCCCTGGGACTCTCCACCCGCCCTCGCTAGTTACCTGGACCCCAGGCCCCAGAGCAGGTTCCATGGGCAAGAGGGGTAGCGGCGGAACCCAGGTCTGGGCGCCGCCAGGGAAACTTTGGTGTGAACGGGAAATGTCTCCTCCCGCCCCGGGCTGGGGCAGGAAGCGCAGAGTCACGGTGGGGGAGGGGGACTGCTTCCTCCCGGCAGACCGCAGGGATGTGGGGGGGCCCGGGGCACCCTGGGCCCAGCGAGACAGGCTGCGAGGGACCTGTCCTGACACTGGGGGCGGAGCGTGAAGCACAGAGGGCGGGGCCACCCTGCGGTGGGTGGGACTTGTGGGTGGGCTCTGGCCTCTGGGCCAGAGACTAGTTTCACAGGCATGAGATCTGGGCCTGGAGGAGCTCCCATCCAGGAAGGCGTTCTGCTCCCTGCTGCTGTAGCAATCTTCATTCAAGGCACCCACAGGTCCCTGACCTGGGTCCAAGGCCTCAGGACCAGAAGACGATGTGGAACACCCACCCATACCTTTGCCCCACACCCCATGTCCTGGCCCTCCCACCTGGACCCTGCAGGTTTCTTTGCTCAGGGACACAGCTGAGTAAGTCCTAGGCTAGCCCTAATCTTTCTAACCTCTAAGCCCCTCCCAGGGCACGGGTGGCGAGGGTTGCACCTTATACCTGAGCTCCTGCTTATACCGCTCCCTCCCTCCATGCTGGCCCCTCCAGGAGCTTCCAACCAGTTGAGCCTAAAGGCAATTTTCTTTCTCAGAGTCAGAGAGGTGGGGCAGGGACTAGAGTGGAGGATGAAGAGACAAGGGACACATCATGGTCAGCACCCAGCAGGCCTGAGGCTGCTCCCCAGGGTCTATGGACCTCATACCCAAGAACCTCCAGAACTATCTTTGGATGAAGCTAATTTTTGCAGCTTGAGGGCCCCAGACCCCAGGGCCAGGTCTGAATGGCCCCAGGGAAGGAGGCCTTACCCCAGCAGACCTGGGCCAGACCCACAAAAAACCCAAGCAAAGCAGCTGTCCACCCTGTGTTTGGGGACTTTCCTTGTGCATTTTGGCACAAATCCGAAGCCCAGGCAAATCAGAAAGGGGCTGAGGCCACCAAAGCACAAGCCCATACCCCTGTGACTTTTTGTCAGTTAGTTATGTCTGTTGACTCCTCCACCCTCTGCTGCTGGCAGCCTCTGCAGCAAGCAGCAAGGAGACCAAAATGCCCAGATCCTGAAAGAGCAGGGGAGGCTGGGGCTCTTGCTCCATTTCTTCTCACCCCTCCCATTACAGATGGGGAAATGGAAGGCCCCAGAGGGGATGCCCCATCCAGTACCTCAGCTTCAGCTGTTCCTTTGAGGGTGCTGAAAGCCAGATTTTGTTCTAGGCCAGGACCACTCATGGTTGCTGGCCCACCAGCCCACATGACCATGTGACCCCTGACCCCCTACCTCAGTGGCCCCACAGACCCATCTGCTGTCAAAAGTGTCTTCAACACTGTCTTCTCATCTACACAGTCAAGCTAGTCATCTCTCACCCAAAATGTGGGTCCTTCCTGCCAGCTGCAGCTCTATGGAGCACCTGAAAGCCCAAATTTGATCATGCCCCCCTCCCCCTCCCCAATAAATGCTCAGTTGCTGAGCTTGGCATTCCAGGCCCCTGGTCCAACCAGGGGCTGCTTCTCCAGCCTTTCCCCCTTCCCTGTGATTCACATCCTCCTGTCCAGGCCTCTGCCCACCCCATGCCTACTGCATCCTGTGACTTGGGCTTTTGGTACTTAAGCAGGAACCTCCCACCCTCCCATGGCCATCATCTGGATCAGCCCTCCCAGAACAGGGGTGGGTCCCTCAAACTCTGCACACTCCTGCTTTCTGTCCCTAGAACCACACCCTCAGCCTGTCCAATCCTGCAAACTCTCAGTAGGCCTGGGGTCAGGGCTGGGGCAATCAAGGCAGCCTTCATGAGCTCTGGAGGGGACATGGAGGGGGCATGAGGGCGTCTCTAAAACACCACTAGGCAGGGGTCGGGGTAGCTGCTGTCCTACCTTTCTAGGTCTCACCTTTTCTCCCTGGGAGGCCTCAGGCCAGCTCTGACCTGGACCCAGCATTGTGAGGCTGCCGTATGCAGGGGTATGGGAGTCCCTGCATGAGCCAGGGTCAGAAGAGAGAGCAGGGCAGGGGGACAAGAGCAAGGTGGTACTGCTGCGTGTGAAGGAGTCTAGAACCCAGAAGGTGTGGCTGTGGTGCTCGGGCTCCCCATTCCTCTCTTGGAGCCTCTGCCCCAGTCAGGCCCTTCCTCCCTCCCCAGCTCTGAGCAGGAACCTGAAGCAGGGCCACCCCCCCCTGCTCCAACCCAGCCCTTCCCCTGAGGGCAAGTCAGGACCGGCCATACCTGCCAAGCCCTCCCCAGGTAAGTGGTGCCAGGCCCTGTGGCAGGAGAGAATGCTGTGGGTATGGGGGAACTTGGTGTCCCTGGGAAGAAAGGGTCTTGTGGTCATCCTGCAGGGACCCCAACCTATGGACAACCAGCTGTGAGGCACTCAAGCGTGCTGCGGGTGAGGGGCTCCCAAGGGATGGTTAGGCTCAAACGACCTTGGAGTGGGAGGGCATGGAACTGCCACTACCGTGGCACTGAGGGAACCTGGAGGGTTCAGGGCAGGTGGCTGTAGCATGGGAGGGGGAAGAGTCTGCCGGATGGACAAGGACCACTGAGCTGCCTGACACCATGCTGTCCTCAGACCCTGCTTGACCTGCCTGAAGCCCAGCACATAGTGGGACTCCGGTAGACATCAGTCATCATCACTGCCCGATCAGCCAGTCACCCACCCCATCACAAGCTCCCATCTTTAGAGCAAGTCCACCTCCCCCCACATCCGAGGCCCTGCATGGGTGGTCCCCACCTCATCTCCAGCCTCCACACCCCAGAACCACTGGATACCCCAGCCCAAGGGCATTAGTTGCTGCCACACCCCCCACAGGTCTGCATGTGGTTTGCTGTCCATGTTTCCTCTACTGAAATGCCCCCCATCGGGACGAGCACCTCTCCCAGCAACCCCCTGCCTGGTGCCTCAGAGGTTGGGGTTACCAATGGAATCGGTGGTTGAGGGCATGGGTTCTGGAGTCCAGTCCCCATTCTAACTCTTGGTAGCTTGTTACTTACCATTTATTTATTTATTTATTTTTTGAGACACGGTCTTGCTCTGTTGCTGGGGCTAGAGTGCTGTGGCGTCAGCCTAGCTCACAGCAACCTCAAACTCCTGGGCTTAAGCAATCCTCCTGCCTCAGCCTCCTGAGTAGCTGGGACTACAGGCATGTGCCACCATGCCTGGCTAATTTTTTGTATATATATTTTTAGTTGTCCAGCTAATTTCTTTCTATTTTTAGTAGAGACGGGGTTTTGCTCTTGCTCAGGCTGGTCTCGAACTCCTGACCTCAAGCGATCCTCCCATCTTGGCCTCCCAGAGTGCTAGGAGTATGGGCGTGAGCCACTGTTACTTACCATTTAACCTCTTTAACACCATCCCTTTGCTTAATGGGTAAAAGCTCCCCAGCCACACCCACCCAATACCAGGTCAGGGTGAATGGGAGCTTCAAATCTAAGGGCTCCTGGCATTCTAGGGCAACACTCTCCAGCCCCCTCTGTGAGTGACAGGTAAGAGGCAGACCTTGGGTTCATTGGCAGAGCTGAGGTCTCCTGGGCTGGCTGCCCAAGGCAGGGGAAACGGAGGTTGTTAATGGACTCCAGGAAAGAGCTACAAGCAGGTAGGAAGAGAAGATCGCAGCTCAATAGTGGGTGACTCCTCTCAGTCAGAGGTGCCTGGGTGGTGGTGAGCATGTCACCTCCAGGGACAGAAGCAAAAATGAGACAGGTTGGGGTAGGGTCTGTCCTCTGTCAAGCCTAGGGAGTCTCCCCACTCAGCATCATGAGGGGAAGGGCAATGTCAAGCCAAAGGTGGCTTCTGGCTACATCATGAGGTCTGGAGGTCAGACTCGGAGGACCTTAGGCCATGGGATGAAGCAGGAAGATGGGGACTTTGCCAGAGGACAACTGAGGATAGTGGTCTGAGTGCCTAGGCCAGTCTCCTCCTCTTACCTGGAGAGGGGGTACTGGAAAGGGTGGCTGGACCTTCTGGTCTCCATAGCACCCCCTGGGCTAATGATCCCCTTGTACTATCACTGCGGAAACTGGGAATTTCCTTCCAGGGTCCCCACAGTAACTGACCCCCTTTCCATGGGGACCCCATACTTTCCCATCAGCTTCCCAGTTACTATAACAACTCCAGGGATTACCATCCCCCCACCCCTGGGCTCTGTCCTAATCTCCCCATCACCTCAGTTGCTCCCACTTCAGTTCTCTTGGTCACAGAGGCAGGGAGGAAGAAATCTCGTTGTCCCTCTGAGGTGCTGACAGAGACCAAGCACCCAGAAGGCTGTTCCACCTTCCCTTTACCCATTTCAAGAAGGTAAACTGAGGCCTAGGAAGGAATATGACCCAGATAAGGTCCCAGGGGGCCTAGCCATGTTTTCCTGAGGCAGTAGAGATCATTGGTCAGGGATAAGGAATGTGGGGGAAGGGTGGGCAGAGCAAGGTCAACTCTGGCTCTGACCTAACCTCCCTAGAGGCCGTGTGAGTCCTTAATGGCATAACTAGAGAGCTCAGCTTGTGCTCCCACTTGTAACCTGAGTGTTTGTCCTGCCCTGACCTTTGTGACTCCAAGTGCCCTTCAGCTCTTGGTACTCCCCCCACAGTGCTCCTTTTCACTGGGGGCTGTTGAACAACATCATTCCACTGCTCCAGCCTGAAAGGGGGCCACTCATTTGCATGCTATTTTACATTAACTTTTACATGCTGCCCTACTGCCAGCCTGTCAGGTACTGTCCCTGTCCCCTTATCCTCTCACTGCCTTCCTATGCTTTCCCTGGGGGAGCTCTGGTGGGTTCGGAGTCCTCTGGATGTGCCCCACCCTCTGCCAGGCCTCCTTGGCTACCTCTGCCTGTTCTCCACTCCTGACAACTTGTTTCTTATATTTCCCACTGCCATGTGCTTGCTCCCGCTGTTCCTGTCCCCTCAGCCATCAAGGGCCAAACTCAGCCTCCTCTGGGATGCCTTCCTTGATTGGTCACTACCATGGGGCCCATCTCCTCTACCCAGTGAATATCCAAGGAGCACCTGCTAAATGCGAGGTGCGACAACCTTGGTAGGACCCTGCCTTGGTTTCCCCACCAGGGCCCTGAGGAACTCTGAGTGATGTTCAGGGGCACTTGGGCCCTTCCCTCCTCTCTCAGTAGCCACCCACAGCCCTCTCACCCACCATGTGACCTCCACTTGAGCAGGGCCCACAGGGAGAGGGTTGGGGGGGTCTAAACCTGGGGACTTTAAGGTGAGAGGAAGGGGGGCGTGCCCCCCCATGTCCCCACCCAGACGGACAACTAGGGAAACAGGTTTGCCAGCTGATGTCAGCTCTCACTGCTGAAGGGAGGGGCGCAGGCTTTGCTGGCTGGGTGCTGGCCAACTCAGGGGTCTCTTAACACCCTCTATCAGCTCCTCCCCTCACCTTGTATTCACCTTCCCCCAAGCACACACACAATAGGTCCCTAGCAGGACTCAAAATTACACAGCACTACCCCTCCCTGGGAGCCCAGCACAAGGGGTGGGGACGGTGTTCCGGGAGCAGGAGCAGGACCAGGCAGCAGGAAGGCAGTGCTGGGCAGCCCGGCCCCGCCCGCTCCTGGCTCTGCTCTCACATCCTGGATTTGTTTGCCCGGCCCCAGGCTGCCCCCTGCCTGCCCAGGCTTCCGAAGCTACAACCAGCCGGCCTGTGCCCCATACCTGCCAAGGGAGGTGAGGAGCTGGGGGCCGGTGTCAGCACGGATATGAGTGCTAAACACCTCCTGAGGGGATGGGGGTGGGTGACTGTGCGCACAGCTCAGCTAGAAGGGGCATCAGGAGGGAACCATGCTGCAGGTACGGTCCTGGTGTCCTGGTCTACCAAGATACCCCAGCAGGCGGCCATCCAGCCTGAAGACCTATCATTAACATCTCTCAGACTCACCACCGGGTTTAAGCCCCCTTCACCTGGTCACAGACAAAGAACCTGCCCAGAGCTAAAGAGCAATCAGAGGTAGGAGGACCAGGGGTAGGTTTCCCTCCAGACTCTGTTCCTTCACAAGGACCAACCACCGGAGATGGAGACAGGGAGGGTGGGGTGAGGTGGGGAGAGGACAGGGAAGCAAGGAGCCTTCTCTGGTCTGGGCCAGCCATAGTGTCTACCCCTCTGCAGAGTCCAGGCAGCCCTTGAGGTCAGTTTTACAGGCAGGGAAGCAGAGGCTCAGAAGTACAGAGTTTGGTCCAGGTCACACCAAAGAGGGACTCTACTCCACTCACTGCCTCCTGCCAGGGACCTGGACCTCTCACAACCTGAGCACACCAAAGAGACTGTGGTCCTTCTGGCCTGGATTCCAGGGCCCTGGGAGATGGTTGGTCAGCCTCTTCACATAGGGCCAGCTGGTCTGAGCATGAACTTCCTCCTGGTGACAAGCTGTTCATGGGCATACAATGATCCATTGTGCCCAGGGCACACCTGAGCCAAGAGCATGATGCCAGGCAGGTGCACGGAGGGAGGTGCTGGGTTAAACGGAGGGAGGTGTTACCCTGGGATCCCTCCCTGCTGTGGGTGCAAAAGGAAAGTGGGGCCTATGTGTATGAGACAGAGTTTGGGGGACACCAGGGTCAGTCACTTCCCTCACCTTTTGAGGCCACCTGATGTAGTTTCTGAGGCAGGGGTGGGGAGCTCAGGAGGAAAGGGCCTCCCTCCAACCCCTTTAGACATTCCTCCTGCCCTCAAACCCCCAACCACGCCTTCGATATTCAAAGCAAAACCTTATTTTCTGCTCTTAGAGGGTCCACCCCCCCAAAATGGGGGTGGGACCGCCTCAAGTCTGGGAGGAGTTTGTCACTGCCTGTTCACTGGGGGCGTCTGACTCAAGTAGGACCTGCGGTAGGAGCATCTCCCCTCCGCACCCCTAACACTAACACACTCAGACCTGTTGGCCACAGTCACCTAACCGGGCCGCACCCACAGGAGGAGCAGCCCACATGGAAACTGAGTCCCATTTTCCCTTTCGACCCGGCCGGCCAGTCTCCAGTTCTTTCCAGGCCTCAGTTTCCCTATCTGTAAAGTGGCAAGTGTCCGGCTGCCTTGACCCAGGACCCTCTCCTCCTGCAAGCAAGACTCAGGCTGCACGGTCCCGCTGGAGAGGTTGCTGTGAAGTGCGCGCCCGCGAGCTCTGTCCCCCAGGTATAAGTGCCAGAGGCACCCGGCTGGCCGGGGCACACACGTGTGAGCGGAGCCGGAGGACGCCCCGCGTGCGCGGGCGCATCTCCGCTGTCCGGGCATCGCCGGGCGCAGGTGCAGCAGGCGCGGGGTGCGCGAAGCAAGGGGTACAGCGGGGGCGGGGCGGGCTCACCTGCGCGTAGTAGAGCAGCCACAACTCGTAGAGCCGCTCTGAGGCGGCCATGGCCCGGCCTGGCTCTGGACCTGCTGCGCGCCACCTGTCGCCGCCTCCTCCGCGCCGCCCTCCGGTTGCCCCCGGCCAGTCCCATGGGCGGAGGGCGTCACTCCGGGGCGGAGCGGCGCGGTACTACTTGGGGGAAGTCTGCGGCTCCGACCCCCGCCGCGCTGAGCCGCCCAAGTCAGTAAGCTCCTCCTCCTCGCGGCCGGCCGCCGCCCGGGTTCCTCCACTTCGCTGCAGCCACGGCCGCCCCGCCTCTCCCGGGACCGTGCAAAGGGCGGAGAGCCGGGCAGGAGGAGGAGCCTAAGGTCAGGGCGGCCGGGGAGGGTGCTCTGCCGCCACGCCCCCTGCAGGCCGCGCCCCCTCCAGTGCCTTTGGAAGGGCCACTCTGAGCCTCCCGGACGAGAGCTGAGGTCAGGAATTCCATACTTGCCCAGGGTCTGGATCCGCCTGGGACGCAGCCCGCCTGGTTGGAGTTCCTGCCATTCAGGAAAGAGGGTGCCGGCCGCGTGGGGATGGCCAGGGTCCTTTAATAAGTAATTATAAGCACCACCATGATGATCATTTGTAGCGCTTAGTGCCAGGTGCTGTATGGGGAGACTGAAATGCCACTTTTGAGCTCCAGCTGTTTGTCGGGGGAGAGAGCAGCAGGACTATCTTGAAATACCTTTAGGGTAGCGGTGCCCTCTGTCCTGGCAGATCCCAGGGAAGTTTAGACCATTCCCACGGGTCTCCTCCCTCCTCCAGGAAGCCTTCCCAGATGCTCCAGTCAAGGGGACCCCCACTCCAGGGCTCAGCACTTTGTTCCTTTAACTTCATGAGGTGAGTGCCTCATGGCTCTGTTTTACAGATGGAGAAATAGAGGACCAGATGGGCAGCCAGGGGCAGCAGGAACAGGGACCTAGGCCTGATTGACTCTGCTGGGCTACTGCCACCATCACCCCTGTACCCCTTTCCTCATGCCCAGACTGCCTGTGAGGTGAGGGGCCCCTTGTGTTGGAGAGGGGTCAGGCCTTTTGTCATGGCTGGGAGAAAGTATGCCTGGCCCACAGAGGTGCCATTGGCCCTAGAAATTGACCAGTCTGGACACCCCTAGACCTTGAGTGGCCAAGAGAAGAGAGACCCTGTCTCCATACCTGTCCTGTTCTGTCCTCCTAGCTTCTTGGGCTCCCTCCAGTCTGGCCTTTTCTCCTGCCCCATCCATGCTCGCACTGAGATGACAATTCCTGAGCACCTACAACCTGCATGTCAAGCCCTGGCAGGGCACCCCACCCACTATAGGGGAGAGGGCCTAGACAGGCCCAAGGTAGTGAGGTTAAGAGGGTCTGTGGAGGGGGAGGAGGCTAGACCTGGGGTCTGTGGCACATAGGCCTCTAAAGGGAGTTGGAAAGGGAGGAGTGGGCATCTACCTGCAGCCACCCTAGTAAGGGAGGCAGGCCCCAGGCAGGGAACAGCCTTCCTAAGAAGCTAGACATCCCCTTGCAGGGGACGTAGGGTGGTGGTGGAAGGCATGGTCTCCTATCCCCAGGTGAGAGGATGTGTGGCTTTGGGGACCCCCCACATGCTGACAGAAGATCTTGATTTCAGCCTAGTGGGATGGGGGTGGGGGAGGGCGGAACAGTGAGCAGGACAGAACAGGACACGCTGATTAATGCAGGAAGGAAGACCCTGGCAGCTTCTCCTGAGGAGCCACGCAGCTTGTAGCCACTTGCTGCAGTCAAGGCCAAACCAACTCTTCCTAAGTTGGGAGAGGAGGAGAGTGGGTCCTTAGGGCAAACTGGGTCCAGGCTGGAGTTTGCTTTTCTCCAGGGAAGGCAGCTTGACCCTGAGAACTTTGCTGCTACAGGAGGAAGTGGTATGAGAGGGGATCATCTTTGAGAGCGAAACGGCCATCCATCCAGGTCTCACAATGCGCAGACTTTGAGCTGAGAGTGCACACAGAGGGCTTAGCAGCACTTGGTCAGGTGAGCCTGGGGAGCCACTGACAGCTGGAGAGGTGTGGAGGCAGACTTCATATTAGGGTGGAATCGGAATGGAGGGTCAGGGAAGGCTTCTTGAACGCATTCGAGTCTTGAAGAATCAGGACAAGTGGACAAGGAAAGGTCAGGGCATTTCAAGAGGCTGCATGGAGTGAGCTGTGGTTAGGGCTTCGGCAGAACCATAGCGATCGACGCACTCTAGTCTCCTTCTCTCAGGTCTGATTCCACTTGCTTTCTCACGGATAAGCGTTGGACAAATCGAGCCTTAGCACCTTTTTTTTTTTTTTTCTCTGGCTCCCCACCTGCTAGGCAATTTGCCCGCAGGAAAAGGGCGGACCCTCCCGTAAAAACTCAGCATTGGTTGGCTTGCAGGACTTCCGGCTCTCTCGTTCTCGTCCTTGGATTGGCCGTGAGACATTCGGCCTTGGGCCTGCGCAATGCGGGACAAGAGAAAAGGAGGGGGTCGGCGGGCAAGATGGCGGCGACTGCGGCCGGTGTAGGTCGGCTAGAGGAAGAGGCGTTGCGGCGAAAGGAACGGCTGAAGGCCCTACGGGAAAAAACTGGACGCAAGGTAAGAAATACAGAATGAGGGCTGTGGCTCAGGCAGCCAACGTTTGGGGTCCGGAACGGGGTTTGGGGGGAACGGGACTATTGGGGAACGACAGCTGCCTAAGCGCGCATGCGCCGGCAGCTAGGGCATGCGCGCGAAGATGGCGCCCGCCCACGAAACCCGCTGCCTGGTGGGGTACTCTTTCAGTGTCCGTGAGGTCGGCGCGCGTGCGCGGGCGCCGGTAGGGCAGTGGTCTTACCATTGCAGTCCCATTGGCTCCTGCCTGCCTGGCGGGTGTTCCCCGTGTGGGTGTCCAGGCCGCTTCTAGTTTTAGATGTGTGTTTTGTTCATTTTTTCCATGGCGTGGCCGGCCTTTCACCCCCACGCTTGATTGCCTGCCCTGAGTCTGGCAGACTCCCCTGTCCAACAGCGCGCCTTGGACGGGGCAACAAGTGACTGTGCACTAGGCGCGCCAGCACCAGTCCTTGACTGCAAAAGTCCGAAAGAAAAGATCAAAGAATTTCTAAGTTAGGGTGGACCACAGGGCAATGTCGAAACCACAAGGGGGTTCAGTCTAGGTCCAGTTGCTTGTGGCACAAAAATCCAATTATTGAAACAACGAAGATTGCCAAGGGAGGAATTTAATACGACAGACGTCTTGTCCTGGAGAAGCTGTCTCGAATCCCTCTCCACAACTAAGGGATATCATGGGCTTTTAAAGGAGGGGCCACGTGCCTTGTGGCAGGTCTTAGTGTATCTCACAAGGGGCTACGTGCATTAGAGGCAGGTTGTGGGGGTTGTTGAATCTTGGCGTCAGGAAGTCTGCCCTAGGGCCTTCAGAATCTCAGCTCCTTTGTCTTGTAGAAAATCTATCATTTCGGAGCAGATGCAGTGGCTCACGCCTACAATCCCAGCACTTTGGGAGGCCCGGGTTTAGGCCAGGAGTTTCAGTCCATCATTTCTGGGAAATTACTCAAAGGGTCAAGTAGTTAGTTGAGGGAGAGGGTTATGAAAAACATACATGGGTTCATGGAGCCGGTTACAGAAAGAGGAGGGGTGCTTAGTTCTTTCCCAGGCTGCTTCTCTGGAGATGAACTTACTAGTCATATTAGTTGCCAAATTGGGAAGCATTTTTACTTGCTTTTGTTTAACTTCAAAATGGTCTGATTTCATTTCTGCTCTGTTCATCTTTCTGAAGTAATGCAGAGGAAGAACAACTCTGAAGTTCACTACCTGTGTGCAAACCCTGGCCCTGTTACTTGGGGCTGTGGGACTTGGGACAAATTGCTTCATCTTCCTGAGCCCAAGTTTCTTCATGTCTCGAGTGGGGGATAACAACCCCTACACATTCATTCTCACTGGGTTATGTTGAGATCTAACAGGATATCTTTGTGAAAGGGCCCTAGAGACCACAGAGGGCCAAGGTTGTCAGTTCTGTTGTTGGATAGGTGAAAACCATGTCCTTCACTGTATGAAGTACAAAGAATATTAAATATCCAGACCTGCCACAGGTGGGGGAAATAGGGATTCCACTTTTCAACTTTGAAAAAACCAGGCTGATCAGTCTGGCCCATTTACCTTTGTGCATGGCAGTCTGGTATCCTGTGGGACAGCGAAAGGGGAAGTAATAGTAAAAGCTGGCCAAATTGTCTTCTGCTTATGTTGGGAGCCTGTTGAAAATATCAGACAGTTATCCCGCAAATTTCCTGGATCAGAGAAGCTCACGCCTCAGCCTTTGAAAAAGTGGGTAGTCCACCTGAGCTCTTTGCTTGGATTTAAAGCCCAGATTACTGGATTTGAGGTCAGAATACAAGGGACAAAATAGCATCCTTAGAGCCCATTGCCATGGGAAGGATTTGCCAGACCATCAGAACTGGCTTTTAAAGAGGGATTATCTCACTGGGCTGGGAATATGGTTTGATCGTTACTTTTTTCTGTGTTTTAAAACTGTGGTAAAATATGCATAAAATTTACCACCTTAACCATTTTAAGTGTCTAATTCAGTGGCATTCAGTACATTCACAGTGTTATGTAACCATTACCACAGTCTATTTACAGGACTTTTTCATCATCCCAAACAGAAACTCTACCTGTTAAACAATAACTCCCTATTGCCTCTTTCCCCCAGCTCCTGGCAATCACCATTCTACTTTCTTTGCCTATGAATTTGACTGTCTAGGTACCTCATATAAATTGAGTCATACAGTATTTGTCCTGCGACTGGCTAATTTCACTTACCATGCCTTCAAGATTGATCGTTGTGTAGCATGTATCAGAATCTCCTTCTGTTTTTTTTTTTTCTTTTTTTTTGAGACAGGATCTTACTCTGTTGCCTAGGGTGGAGTGCAGAGTACATAGCTCACAACTCACTGCAGCCTCAAACTCCTGGGCTCAAGTGATCCCCCTGTCTCAGCCTCCTGAGTAGCTGGGACTAAAGGCACATTCCACCATGCCTGGCTAATTTTTTAAAAAATTTTCTGTAGGGACAGAATCTTGCTATGTTGCCCAGGCTGGTCTTGAACTCTTGGCCTCAAACCATCCTCCTGCCATGGCCTCCCAAATTGGTGGAATTACAAGCATGAGCCACCTGCTGGCCTAGATTCTCCTTCATTTTAAAGGCTGAATAATATTCTATTGGTTGTAAATCCATTCATCCGTTGATGAACAGTTGGGTTGCTTCTACATTTTAGCTGTTGCATTTTTTTTTTTTTCTTTTTTCTGGAACACATGGACTCCAGAGGAATGAGGTCAGTGCTCCCACCCTTTGGCTATTGTGAATAATGCTGCTATAAACATGAGAGTACAAATATCTGTTTGAGTTTCTGGTCTGAACTCTTCTTTTGGGTTTATAATCAGAAGTGGATTTTCTGGATCATATAGTACTTCTATATTTAACTTTTTGAGGAACTACCGTGCTGTTTTCCACAGTGGCTGCACCATTTTACATTCCCAGCAGCAGTGAACAAGGCTTCCAATTTCTCAGCATCCTCCCCAACACTTGTTATTTTCTTTTTTTAAATTATAGCCATCCTGATTGGTGTGAAGCGGTATCTCATTGTAGTTTAGATTTGCATTTCCCTAATGATAAGTGGTGTTGAGCGTCTTTCCTGTGCTTATTTGCCTTCTGAATACCTTCTTTGGAGAAGTATCTATTCGAGTCCATTGCTTATATTTTTAAGTGGGTTGTCTTTGTGTTGTTGGGTTGTAGTTGAATTGTTTATATATTCTAGATATTAAACCATTATTAGATATTGAATTTAGTGATTTTTTCCCCATTCTCTGTGTTATCTTTTCACTCTCTTTATAGTGTCCTTTGATGCACAAAAGTTTTTTTTTAATTTTGATGAAGTTCAGTTTGTCTGTTTTTGATTTTGTTGCTTATGTTTCTAGTGTCATATTCAATCTCCACAGTTCTTGAGTGACTTTTTATTAGGGTAAATGCCTGGGGGAAAGATAGTCAAGGGTCTAAACTTTGAGTTAATTTAATCATTTACTGAGGGACCTTTAAGTGGGGAGACTGGGGAGGAAGTGTGGACTGCCTGCTGCTGCCAGATAAGACCCCAGAAGTCTCCTCCCTCGGGGAGGAAGTGGCTCCACATTTTTAGATCAGGCCTCTAATGTGACAACAGACTCAAGAATTGAGCACCTTCTCTGCCTGCATCTGCCAAAGGAGAGAACGTTTCTTTTTGCCACGTGGGGTGGCTCCTTGCTGGTCCCCTAGCATTCAGTGTCAGGTCCTTCACTGAGTTCCTACTGTGTGCATGGTTTTTCTGGAGGCCTCAGGATTTGGGGCATAGGGTTGGTTTTCCTCACGGGTTTATCTTCCTTCCCAGGCTATAAAATCATAATTTAGTGATGCTATGGATGAATTAGAGCCCTGAGATTGTGGCTGATGAAGAGAGACAGGATTAGGGGTTGCAGTGTTTACATACGTTGTTCAGCATAAAGCTCTGTGGTGGTCACGCAGCTATAGTTTTATAAGTTTTACAAAGAACTTGTCAGCCCACTTGATGTGACTAATTTGTGAGGCAGGCAAGGCAAAAGGCTAGGAGGTGCTGGAATGCCCCAAGTCCTGGAGAAGAAGGGATGTCTCCTGGATTCCAGCCCTTGCAAGACCCCATGGGGGAGGCGGATTCTGTACAGCTGTGGTCCCCAGCCCCCGGGCTGTGGGCCTGTACTGGTCTATGGCATATTCACAAACTGGCTGCATATCACTGCCTGAGCTCTGCACCACCTCCCCCTACCCATGACACCCCACTCCGCTACCTTCAGACCATGGAAAAATTGTCTTCCATGAAACAGATTCCTGGTGTCAAAAGGTTGGAGACTGCTGCAGTATAGGACACAGCACTGAAATGGCATCCTTCCTGTATAGCCAGCCCAGCTTGACAAGTGGAAAGGTTGTACTGGTGGGGTTCATTTCCTGGGAAAGCCAGTTGGGGTCTGGGGAAGTTTATGGGAAGGCAGTGTGGGACTTGACCTGAGCCAGGAAGGGTGGGGATTGAGGAAGCTGGAGAAGAGAGTGTTCCAGAGGAGCATTTCAGAGGTGAGAACATTCAGGGACATAGAGGTGACAGTGGAGATGCTCCAGAAGGTTTGACAGCAAGTACTTGGCAGTGATTGGGGCAGGGGCACAGTTGAAAGTACTGAGCTGGGTGCTTTGGTAGCCAAGTTTGGAGCCAGGATTTCCAGCAGGGAAGGCAGCCAGCCCAGGCACACTGTTCTGTAATGTATTTGAATCTCATTCTTGATGCTTATCCAGAAGTTCCAAGCTGGATAAGTAAGTGAACAGTTTAAGGCTGTGTAGGTGAAGCTGTGTCATTTCTTTGTGGTGCTGTCCAGCAGGGCAGTGTGAGGCCACTTTGTCCTCCTTTGACCTCTTTCTTCCTCAGCAGCCAAATGGAGGCTCTCTAAAGGTGATTAACTTGGAACAAACACTTGCTCCTTGGCTGTTGGCTTTCCTAGCCTTTGGCCTGAATTGGACTGTCTCTCGCTGCCCTGAGACAGAGGGAGACTGGGTGTCTGGCTGACCAGCCCTCAGGGGTTGGGTGCAGCCTCAGGGCTGAGGTCTGGCAGTCAGCTTGTAGGTTCAGAAGCAATTCCTGGTTTTTACCTGGCTCTAGAGATTACAGCGGTGCTGTTCAGTAGACTTTGTGCAGTGATGGTGTTCTGAATCTTGTCCAGCATCATAGCTATATCCTACATGTGGCTTTTGAGCGCTTGAAATGTGGCTAATGTGACATTTTATTTAATTTTAGTTAATTGGCATTTAAATAGCCACATGTGACTCATGCCTACCTTATTGGACAGTGCATCACTGGAGGACTTGCTCCCTTTACCTGACTCATAAGAAACTGTGTCTCTACCCAAACTTCATTTGTTGAGAGCTAAGAGAAAGAGAGTAGGTGGGAACCCACATGACTGTCAGACCAGTCTTGGGAGCCCAGATTTGGGCAGAGGGCTTGGAAGTTGGCCGTCTTCATGGCTGGTATCTCCAGCAGATGCTGATTTGAGGCCCTCTGCATGTATTAATACATCCTATGGAGTTAAGCACTGACGACTCAGAGTGGCATAGTTGTGATCTACATAGAAAGTAGTGCAGTGTGGAGGGTGGGAGCATTACCAAGGTAGAGGGCCTACACTAGTACTTTCTGACTTAGGGGCACCAGAGAGGGTCTTGGCCAGTTGGGGGAAGATGAATAAGGGAGCGAGTGGGAGGGGCTAGCAAGTGTTGCTATTGGGGACAGAGACAGTGGAGAAGGGCCCAGCATGATGGATGAGGAAGCAGACTTGTCCATGGCCTGATCATGCCTCAGGAAGCTGCCTCTGTCCTTAGGCCACGTGGCTGCATCCCCATGCCCGATAGCCTGGTTGTAAAGTCAGCTGAGGAAGTTACTGCCTCCTATGTTGACAGCCTTTTGCATGTTGGCAGTCATAATATTTGTATTTGGCAATTTGTGGTGGAATCTCATAACTTGTTCAGTCCCCAGAGCAGCCCCTTGAGGTAGGTGTTAGCTCATCCCTTTTTGATAGATTAGGAAACCTTGGATAGAAGGAACCTCCAACAGTGGTGTTTTGGGTTGTTGCGGACCCTAGGTTGACCCTTAGGCCCTGGCCTTGTATCCTTCACCACCCCTCATCCCACGTGCTTGGGAATAAGCAGCCCCCAGATAGGGGCCTCCATCCATCACACACATCAGTTGCCATTAGGTTGCCAGGTGGAAGCCACGTGATGTAGTGGAGAGACCATGGGCTTTGGAGCCAGGTTTAAACCTCTGCTCCATTCATCTCATCTGTGGGACCCAGAGCAAGTCTTTAAAAACTCTGGTCCTCCCTTATCTGTAAAATCAAGATACAGCTTCTGACCTCATCAGTAGGTGGGAGAAGAGAGAAAGGTACTATCTATGAAGTGTCTAGCTCAAGGTCTTGCACACGGCCTTTTTTATAAACGTGGATGTCTGTCCTTTCTTCCTTGCCCTCTAGGAAGTGGGGATATCCAGGTGGTCCTCCAGCCCTCTCTGCTGGGGAGACAGTGGGTGCAGCTGGCCCTGCTTCCCATGGAAGCAAAGAGGTCATTCTGGACCCTGGCTTTACTCAGTCCAGTCCTAGCTCTTTGAAGGTAGAGCTCATTTTTAGTGCAAAGTGTTAGATTAAGAAGAAAGTGGATTTGCAGGGCCACAGCCAAGGTGGAATGTGTAGTCCCTGTTCTTCCTAAGGACTGACCTTCTCTGCCCAGGCTGTTAGACCCTGAAGTCTTGGAAGCAGTGATAGGGAGAACATTGAGGGTGGGAGATTTGGGGTTCTCAGCATAGACACCTTTGATGAACCAGTGTTGAAATTTTGGCTGGAGTCATCCCTTCTGCAGTTTTCGACATGTTCTTGTGTAAGATGAAAGTACTGGATGAATCAGAGATTCCTACCTGCGCATCAGGATCATCTGGGGAGACAATTTGCAATCCCTTCTCTGGCCCTACCCCAGAGCTTCTATTGTGGTCCTGGTATAAGCCTAGAAATTCATGCATTTAAAAAGTTTCCTTGAGGATTCTGATGCTGTATTTTTCAGGAACTCTCTGATTGGTCCCTGACATTCTGTCACTAGAAGTAAGACACCTTTTTTCCCTGGAGCATCAGCCACCTTCACTGCAGGAACTCCATAGCCAGCCCCCAAACAAGTATTGAGTACCAGCTGTGTGGCGGGCCCTGGGGATATAGCCATGAACAAGACTGTCTCCCTGCCTCAAGGGGCTTCCATGGGAGGAGTTGGGTAGACAGTATACTGGTAAACAGGAAAGATGTCAGGAATCTGGGAGAGAGAGAGAGAGTGTGTGTGTGCACGTGCGTGCATGTTGGGGGAAGGGCTGCGCAGCTGCCTCAGGCTGGGAAGACCTCTCTGAGTGGGAGATTTGAGACAGGGTGGAGGGATAAGATGCCAAGATCCAGGGAAGAGTATTCCAAGCTGAGCAAGAACTAGCTTGACTTGTTTGAAGGGCAGACGTAGAGTGAGCAGTGGGAGGTGGGGAGGGGGCATGAGAGTGGAGAGGGCCTGGGCCAGTTAGAGAGGGGCCTTGGGGGCCACCAAGGTTGGACCTCACTCTAAGGGTGACGGGGAGTCATTGGAGGCCTGGGCACAGGTGACGTGCCCTGCCCTGGCTGACTGTGTAGAGGGTAGGAGGCTGCTGCAGGAGCCTTGGGGTGAGGCAGTGGTACGGACAGATGGACTGTGGGAGTGACTGAGCTGGGTGGCTGGTGGCACCTGTTCCTGAGGTGGTGAAGTACAGGGAGAGTGGCTTTGAAGGGGAAAGCAGGAGTCTGGCTTTGGCCATGTTTAGCCTGAGGTGACTATTAGACATCTAAGTGGAGAGAGAAGTCAAGCAGGCATCTGGACTGGAGATGGATACAGGATTTGAAGCCTTGGGTCTAGATGCAGGCCCCTGGGGACAGAGCTTAGACAGCAAAGACAGAGGAGTGGGGGAATCTATCAGCCTGTGCCCTGAGGCTCACCCCTGGGCGTTTAGGAGTTGTTGGAAGAGTTGTGGAGGAAACTTGGAGGAGCGGGCAGTGGGGCTGAGAGAAGCCAGGTGAGGACTGGGAGTGGGTTTTGACAAGACAAGGTGGTAGACGAGCTTGGTCCACCTGTCTTGGAGAAGTGTGTGGGAGGGGAAGGTGCCAGTAGAGTCCAGGCCAGCCGGATTGAGGTGCAGCATGGTAGCCACAGCCTCACTGTGAATTGAGCCTCCTTTGTACTGTTTTAGGGCCTCACTGGACCCCAACTGGGAGACCCACTGATCCTCTCAGGAGAGGTGGCAACCAGCTGAGGCAGTGCCCTCATGGCCTTGCTCTCTGGGCTCGCCCACTGTTCAGCTGCTAGTGCCCAAGAGTGGTTTGCCCCCAGATCTTCACATTGCTGCTCTGGCCCCTTTCCGTTTCTGCCCCTGCCTCATCCCTGAGGGCTGCGTTGTGGCTCCCAAATGTGACTGCTGCCTCTGAGTCAGGTTGGCTGGTTCTCATGGTTCCCTGAGCTAAAGGTTGCCTGGACAGGTTGCTTTTGCCGCCCTGCTCTGCCACTCTGCTAACATTGGGACCTGTAGATAGGTAAGTCTCTTCATGTCCTTCTCCAGCTGGAAGGTGGCCACAGTAACCCCTGCCTCCCAGGACAAGATTAAATGAAATGGTGTGTGCACAAGGGAATTGAGAGATGGGAAGTATGGTAGGTGTTTCTTTCTGCTACACTCTTGTTTTAACCCTGGTGAGGGCCCATTTATAGATGGGACAGCTGAGAGTTAGAGAGGCAAGGGATCACACAGGGCCCACCCCCTGGTCCTCTGACCCTGGTTGCCTCCTGGGGCTCCTTGAAATGGGCATCTGGGAGCCCACAGCCTCCTGGTTGAGTTCGGTGGTGCTCTTCCTGTGGGATGGGCTTGGTGCTCCAGCTGTGGAGGGAGGGACTCTGCACTGGGCTACATGGAAGAGAATGAGATCTTTCCTTGACATGGTCTGATAACCCCGGAAGGAAACAACTGGCCTGGGCACAGGGTGAGCCTCTTTCTGAGTTTCCTTGGGAGGGCAGGACTTCCACTGAGGCAGCTGCATGGCTGTTCTGGATCCTTCATGGTTTAGCTCATCTGTGGTGGCTGAAACAGCCTCCATGTAGCGGAAGAGGCTCGACAGCCACAAAACAAGATCTCTCTTTCTTGCTTTGCCACTGACACAGTTGTTCTGCCTCAGTCTCCCCTTTGGGTAACTTCTGTGGTATTGTAAGACTTAACTGGTATTCCCAAGGCTTCAGTGATAGGAGACAGGGAATTGGAAAACAAAGGTATCTTAAAATTCAAGCTGGTTTTTAATCTTTCTATTAGCTTTTGCAACAAAAGAATAAACGTGGCCTTGGTGAAACCCCTCAGTTGTTTTCGCCTGTCTCCTGGAGCCAGTGGGGTGTGAAGTGGGGTGTGCTTCCCTCTTGGTGTCTGAGTAGCTGTTTTCTGGGTGTGCTTGGGAGTCCTGATAAAGTCCACTCTTAGGAAGACTTTTTTTTTTTTTTTGCAGTTCTCTTGACCAGCAGTCCCCAACTTTTTTGGCACCAGGGACCGGTGTAATGGAAGACAATTTTTCCATGGACTGTGGATCAGGGGTGGTGGTGCGGAACCAGGGAGTGATACACATTTCCTTACTAATAGGCCATGGACTGGTAATGGACTCTAGATGGAATTTGCTCTCTTTAGATTTAATGATTTGATTTTTGGTTTCTAGATGGGCTTAAAGTTTTCTTTTTAATGACTCCTTAGTGGCATTGGAAAACTTTTAGTTGAAAGATAGCATACATAGAGAAAATGACACAAATCAGCTCAGTAATTTTCATAAAATGAACAAAGCCATAATTGGTCGCTCAGAACAAGAAATCCCAGAACCCCACCTCGGTGCTCACACTACTCTGGACTTCTAACACTAGAGGTTGGCTTTCCTTACTTTTGAACCTTTTTTATTCATTTGCTAATTTTTTTTTTTTAGAGACAGGGTCTTGCTATGTTGCCCAGGGCTCAAGCCATGTTCCTGAGTAGCTGGGATTACAGGCGTGAACCACTGTGCCCAGCTACGAACCTTATATAAATGGAATTATATAGTATGTAGTCTTTCATATCTGGCTTCTTTCATTCATCATTATGTTTGTGAGTTGTCGGGTATGGCATTAGTTCATTCTTATTTCTGTACAGTATTCCATTATTTGAACGTGCACCACATTTTATCCATTCCACTCTGGATTTTCAGGCTGGAGCTATTACGGACTGTGCTGCGATTCTCAATCTTGTACATGTCTTGGTGAACATGTATACACAGCAGTTGGGTCTGTGCCGAGGAGTGAAATGGCTAGGTCATAGGGTATATAGGTAGATACTGTCAAACAGCTTTCTAAAATGGCTGTACCATGTTGTACTCTCACCAGCAGTGTGTGGAAGTTGCTCTCCAACACTTGGTATGGTTGGTCTTTCTCATGTTCATCATGCTGGTAGAGGTGTAGTGGTATCCTTTTGTTGTTTAAATTTGTATTTCCTAACTAATGGAGTTGAACATCTTTTCATATGTTTACGTGAAGTGCCTGTTCATGTCTTTTGCCCCTCCCCTTTTTTGTTGGGTTGCCTGACACTTTTTTTTATTGATTTCTGGGAGTTCTTTATGAGTCCTTTGTTTCACATATGTATTGTAACTATCTCTTCTTCCTCTCTTGCCTTTGACTTTCCAGGCTTTTAGCTGTATTCTTTGATGAACAGAAGTTCTTGATTTTAATGTAGTCGAATTTATCATCTTTTTCCCTAATACATTTCGTGGGGTGTTTAATGAAATAATTGCCTACATCTAGGTCAAGACGATATTCCTTTATGTTATAATCTAGAAGTTTCATTGTTTTAATTTTCACCTTTAGACTTGTAACCCATCTGGAATTAATTTTGTATGGTGTAAGGTAGGGGTCAAGATTCTCCCCCCCCCCCATATGGATATCAATGACTCAGCACTATTTATTGTTTGGCATTTGTCTTTTTGTGTTTTTTTTGAGACAAGGTCTCACTTTGTTGCCCAAGCTGGAGTGTAGTGGTGTGATCATAGCTCACTGCAGCCTCACGTCCTGGGCTCAAGTGATCCTCCTGCCTCAGCCTCCTGAGTATCTGGGACTATAGGTGTGTGTCACCATGTCTGGCTAATTTATTTTATTTTTTGTAGAGACAGGGTCTCGTTATGTTGGTCCAAACTCCTGGCCTCAAATGATCCTCTCACCTCAGCCTCCTAAAGCACTGGGATTACAGGTGTGAGCAACAGTGCTTGGCCATTTTAAGCTGATTTTAACTAAACGTTTAGACATTTCCTGGGTGCCCCATGGCAGTGTCACTGTACTAGATATGCTGTGTCCACTGACTGTGAGCTCCTTAGGCTTTGTGTACCAGATTAAGGACTTACCGTGGACTCACAGGGAAGACAGGAGCCCCCCAGTGCTTCCCTCCTGGCCTGCCAACAAGACTCTGCCATGCTCTGGACCAGCTGACTAGGGGTGTTGTGACTAGAAATATGCATTGCCTCAAGCAATTGCTTCTAGGTCAGTTGTGTTTAAGTGGTGGTTGGCTTTCCATTGACGCTTGCAGAGACATTTGGACCAGCATATAGTTGATCTGTAGTACAAAGAATTATAGTACAGAAATGTAATTCATGTTCTTGTTTCTGGGGAAGATGCGTCTCACATTTCCTCTTGGGGTACTGAGGAACACTTCCCCCAACCCACACCCACATACCTCCCCACACACCTCCGACAGCACACCCCTACATACCCCCAACCCACCTCTAATACATATACACATACATATACCACAGCATACCCCCCCATGCCTGCTCCCCTGCCTGCAACACACCCACCCTCCTCACACTTGCCCAACCTTACAACACCGATGCACACCCCTGCCCCCTCCCCAACCAACTCCTCACACACCCTGAACAGCACTTCCCACCCCCAAACACACCCACTCCCTGTATACCCCCAATATACTCTCCATCCACACCTACACACACTCCAACCCCCCTCACCAACGCATCCCACACACCCCCAAACACATAAGCACCTCCTCACACCTCACATTCCCCCACACATTCTTCCTAAGCAACTGGGAGATACTTGCTGTTTCTAAGCCAGGTGTTCAGAGATGGGGGGACCTACGACAGAACTTCATATGGCTCAGACATGTCTGGCCCTCCTCCTTCCTCTGGGGCCTTCCTGGTGCCCTGGCTTCTCCCTGGTTTTGTTTTGGAGGGAAGCAACAGTCTGTACTCTTGAAAGAATTCCAAGAGGAAAAACAGTTGCTGTGGTAACACCTCCCTGTGGGCAGTAACATCCACACTCCAGAGCTGTTTTGATTGTGGGCTCTAAAGTGTGAGTGGCTGGAGCAGAAAACATTTGTCCTTTCAAGGACAGCCCTCCCTGCATTGTTTTCAGGGCAGGGCACCACTAGATTTCTTGCAGGTTGATTTGAATCCTAAAGAAAAGGCACCTGTGTTTGACATCGCCTGGCAAAGGCAGAATTTTCCTGCCCTGGGTCCAGGAGTCCCTGACTCAGGCAGCTTCCATTTATGTAGGGAGTGAGAGTGAGTGCTAAGCTCTGTGGGTCGAGGAGGAGTCAGTTTCCTCACCTGGCGTTCCTTTTTGTTATGCTTGAGTACCTGTCTGCACAGGTCCTGTGTGGGGAATGAGGTCAGTGAGGTCGGCCCTTGCCTCAGGCAAGGTCAGGCTGGGCCTCAGTGGGGAGAGGCTGTATCACCGGTTATGACACCTTACATATAGGGAGGAGGAGTACAGGAGCTGTTGGCATCCTGGAGGGAAGGCTTGGGTGGGGGTGGGCACCGAGACACTTGCATGCCTGGGCTTCATGGAGGAGGGAGCTTCTGCACCTAGTGTGGTTATTACAGACCATGCTTTATCTCATTGGTTGGCCTATGAGCCCTCTCCCCATTTGAGCTCTGTGCCCCAGGCTGCATGACTAACAAGACAGAGCCTGACCTGGTGGAGGCACCGACGAAATACTTGAGGAGAGATTGAGTGGAGGCCATGGAGGGGTGGTAGCTATTTCAGAGCATGGAAGAGGAAGAGGAGTTTTAGGCAGAGGAAGGGACAAGAGCAGAGCAGGCAGGTGTGGAGGTTGTCTGAATTTGGGAAGACCATCTGTGGAAGGCTCCTTCCTTGCACCTTCCTGTTCCCCTGCACACTATGGCTAGCCTTTTCTGACTTGGACTCGTGTTCTCTGCACGCATGTAGGATTTGCCCTTCTAAACTGTGGTTAGCTTGATGGCAAGGCTCGGTCTTCTTCTGGATGGCGCTGCTGGCTGCCCTGGGTGAACTGAAGGAAGGGATGAGGCATGAATGCAGGGATCTTTTATGTGACCCTTTTGCAGAAAGTGGAGGGCATCACTTGGGCAGTGGAATTTGAAGGGCCTCACCCTGAAGACACAGGCAAGAGTGTCAGGCTCCACTGTCATCACCATGGTTGGTGCCTACTGACTGGGGACTTATTTTTGGCCTGCCATAGTGCAGAGCTGTCACATCACATACATAGGTTGTTTAATTTTTTTTTTTTTTTTTTTGAGACAGAGTCTTGCTTTGTCACCCCAAGTAGAGTGCAGTGGCATTATCGTAGCTCGCTGCAACCTCAAACTCCTGGGCTCAAGTGATCTTCCTGCTTCAGCATCCTGAGTACCTGGGACTGTAGGCACTCACCATGATGCCTGGCTAATTTTTCTATTTTTTTGTAGAGACAGGATCTCACTCTTGCTCAGGCTGGTCTTGAACTCTTGAGCTTAAGCTCTCCTCCCACCTTGGCCTCCCAGATTGCTAGGATTACAGGTGCGAGCTGCTGTGCCTGGCCACATTTTCTAATTTAATGCCATTTTGCGGTTGAAGAAACTGCAGCTCTGAGAAGCTAAAGAACTTGTCCAGGGTCCCACAGCTCGGGGTTGTCAGAGCTAATGGGTTGATTCCAGGTGTGGTTCTGCTTTCTCAGAACCTTTCAGCTGAGTATATGGTTAAAAAAAAATGCTTTGCATCCAAAGGAAGTGTGTGTAGGTGAGGATTATAAGACCTTGGGTAAGCAATATTTTCCCCCACAAATAAATGTGCCAGCTCTGACTTGTAGTGTAAATTTGGTTTTAATTAGGATTTTGTCACTTAGGATTAGATCATACCAGAGAGGAGACAACTGTCTTACTTTTACTTCTCCTCAGATTGTGACACTCTGAGAAGCAGCTGATAAGAGGCTAAAATAGCTTCTAGTCTCCTAGGAGCTTCAGCACATTTTGTTGCTATGTAAACCTCTGACTTGCCTGGAAATTGACTTGTGGAGAATTTTGCCTTTCACACTTGGATGCCTGATGTTGGGCCCCATACATTTCATTCTCAGCTCTGTGTTGGGATGGAAGGAATGGAAAGATGGCCCGTAGGCCAGGTAAGGGCCTTGGCTGGCTTGCATTAGCGACTGGCCATTGTGATAGTCAGGAGACTTGGGAAGACACCGGGACCAAGCTCACAGACCACTTAATATCCTGAGTCCTGTTGTCTCCATTTGCAGAGTGGGCATCAGAACTTCCGTCCTGCCTGCATCCCAGCTTGTCCCTGTGGATCAGATGAGCTGTGGAACATACGAAAACTTTGAGCCCTATAAAGTGCTGCTTGCACTTTATTATTAGGTTATTGCTATAAATGGCCATGTGTAGCCAAGACAGTTAGTTGCAAGCACCAGAACCATCCATTCTGGCTGGTTTTAGAACAAAACAAAGTGTTTGTTCATTATTTTAAAAACAGAGCCTGCCTCAGAGGTACCTAGCCAGAAAGAAGTCCAACACGAGGAAATTGAAAAATGGCTTCATGAGGAAACCACTGCTGCCTTCAAGTACACTGCAGCTTGCTCTGCTGCCCTGTACCCTGGAATCAATCTTACTGCAGCTCCCCCACCCCAGGTCACCACTCATCGTTCTGAATCTTTTGTGGGTATATTAGCAGGGCCAGAATCACCTTCCTGCTTCAAGGCAGGCTAGAAGGTTAGTGGGGCACTTGGGGCTTCTGTGGTGTGGGGCGGACTCTTCCTCGTGCAAGGCTCAAGGTAGAGCTTTCCCAAGTGAAGGGAGAGGCTCAGGCACTGGGCAGCCCATAGAATGACTTGGGAACTCAGGCTCCGGTCACTTTCCTCCATTGCTCCAGGCAGTATGGTGCAGTGGACAGACACTTGAGGTCCAGAGACCTGAGGTCTAGCCCTAGCTTTTGCCCTTTTCTTGCTGCACATTTCACCTGGATCTCTTGTGGGCCTCATGATGTTTAGGTTGTATGAATGATTTGTGTTTCCTTTCATCCTGCCTGCTCCGTGTCCAGAGCCCACCGTGGTGACCACAGTAGCCCTCAGGCAGCTGGATGTAGCCTTCTGCAGGTCACTTCCTCCCCCGGGCCAACCTGTTAAAGAGGAGGGATGTGTTCTGACTGAGAGGCTGCTCACCTGGGCCATGTGTTAGAGGCATGACCTGGCAGTAGGTGAGCTCTTTGAACATTCAGATTCCCAGATCTTACCCTGGAAGATTCTGATTTTTGGTAGGTGCTATTTATAACACATTCCCTGGGCTGCTGGATCTGGTTCATCCTGCTTAATGATATCTGAGACCTTTGTAGTCCTACAAGTTTGTGGTTTCTTATATTTCTCATTTGGTCTAAGAATGGACATGATCATACTTTTTTTTGTTTTTTTGACAGCTCAAACTAGTTCAGGCCATGGTCATACCTCTTTAGCTTTTGTGCACAAAGTACACCTAAACCTTGGGCTATTTATTTGAAAGAGTTTTGAGAACATGGTGCAGTCAGTTTAAATGCTAGCCCATCTTTTATTAGCCATGAGCCATTGGTTAAGTCCCTTAGTTGTTCGGCACCTGGTCATTTGGATGGGATGATGATACCTGATCCCAAAGTAGTTGTAAGGGCCAGAGGCCCTGGTGTGCACAGAGGGAAGTGTGAGTAGATATGCAAGCACTACCTAGTACTGTGCAGCTGGAAGGGGCTGTCCCCCCAGACAGACTCAGAGGCAGCTGCCCTTTGCTGTCCTTGGGGTAAGAAGGTGGCTCTCCTAACCCACATCCGGCTTGGTTTTTCAGTGGCCTAAACCAGTGACCCTTGCCCTTTGCTTTCTGCCTTTTGCTAAGTGCTCTTTATAAATAATACTGTATTCCTATTGTTGCCCCCTTGCTACCTGTCCTCTGGCTTCTCAGTGCTTGAGAGAGAGTCTGTAGCCCATCAGCTGGCTTGGTCCCACTGCACTAGTGCCCTTGGATGTCACCGCTCTGTCCCTGCCTGGACACAGGCAGGGTACAGCCTCACCACACCCACTCCTTCCAGGGACCCCAGCACACCCTGTCCTCTCAGCATGGGCCTTCCCTCTTCCCTCTCTGGACAGCCTGCTTGGCTGGCCTTCCAGGTGGGCTCAGGTCCCACTGGCACTCAGGCTTTAGACATGTTTTAGGGTGATTACCTGTTCACTGTCTACTGCCCACTTCATTTGCCCCTGCCCTTCCTGAGGGCAGTGATCTTGCCTTAGTCACCTTTTTGTCTGCCAGATGACAAGACTCAGAGACACAGTGACAGGGATGTGGATTTGGAAGTTGGCTGAGCTGAAATTTTCCTCAGGGAAAAATAGACTTGCCCATGGGGACAAGCCCAGGAGCTTATTTAAAAGTGTGCAGGCTTTTAAAAGTGTGGTGACATCAGCAAGATGAACTTCACTGGGTGATTGTGAAGTTGGACAATTAGGTCTCCACAGTCTATTGTTTGGGCGTGGACTAGCAGTGCTTTGACAGTTATCCACATTGGAAAAGAACTGGGCATTTTAGTTGGTCACAGGCTTTGAATAGCCAGTGGTGTGATGTGGATTCCAGGAACCCTGATGTCCCAGCTGTGGTGTTGGCTGTCTGTTGGCTGGGAAATACCTATTTCTTTGATAAATGGTAGCTGTTACTATATCCCGTGACCCATCCCATTTTGAGAATAAATCTACCCACGTGAAAGGTCATAGATGCTGTTGAGGTTGGTGCATCTGTTGCCAGGCACGAGTGAAGGCTGTTGGCAGCTATCAGGGACCTGGAATTGGTGTAAACAGGCCCACGTGGCTAGGTGTGTCTGGGAGGCAAAAGGGTATCATTTGCAGGGCCACCCACTGAGGTTTTCTGGTCCTTGCCTGCTTTTTCCAGCAGTTCCAAGGATGGTGAACACACAGTAGCTAGGCTCGCTCCTCCTCCCTCGTGCACACGGCCTCAGAATCCCATCCACCAGCAGCAGTTTGTGGAGAAAGGTCGCCGCCTTTTGGTCTTCAGGCCTGACACATCTAGGGAGGGTCAAGTACCAGCTGCATGTCCTCAGGATCAGAGATTTTGGGTGCTTGTCCCAGTCCCCAGAACTGACCAGATGGGCCCCCTGTGCCTATGACTCTGGCTGTCCGCTATGGGGTGGTGGGAAGCGGGTTCCGGGCAGCCTCCCAGTGTCACACGAGGCTGTCCCACACCAGGGCAGGGTCTTCCCAGTTGCATGGATTCATCATTTGCCTTGTGGTTGGCTCACTCCTGCTGCAGTTGTGAGCTTAGCATGTGAGGAAGTCCTGGTGGTTGTGAGTTCTGCTTTGTGGTGGAGGAGACTTTTCCCCCCTCCAAGAAAAGGGAAATGGTTGGGGCGGGGTGAGAGGGTGGGGAGGTGACTTCGTTGTTCACCGTCAGTTAGTTTCTTAACTGAAATTTTTAGCTCTGAATAATGGAGGTGTTTATTCTGATTTAAGGGGACTTGGCTTGCATTGTGGCTGCTGGGTTTGCCGCTGTGCTTAGTCCCAGGCTGCAGAGGACGCTGGTATGTACCGGCCTCAGTCTGCCCTCTTCTCATGCCCCAGCAAAGCTGGTCCCTTTTTTTGTTAAGCTTGAGAAAGGTTGATAGACATTGACTGGGCTGTGTTGGGTCTGAGCTGTAGTTTCTCATTGAGCCAGTTCAAGGTCAGAAGAATCTGTTAAGGGTATGAGTCAAGACAGTGAGCCACAGGCAGCTGGGTTCCTCTGATTGCTTTTTCTTATTATTAAGTCATTGTAACAACGGAATTAAAGAAGATGGAAAAAATATTACCCACAGTTGTGTGTGAGCCCGTGAAGTCTTTGCCATTTGTACGTGTAGTGTTGCTGTAGTTGCAATCATGGTATGTAGTGTGGACTCTGCTGCCTTGCATTCCTATGCGTGTCTGTTGCACGGTGCTGCCCGTCATAGCTCTGTTTTAATGGCACCTCTGGCCTGTCAGTTGAGCATCTGTCCTGCCTGTCTATGCCCAGCCACTTAGACTTACCTCTCAGTTCCAGTTCTATTATGAGAAACACAGCTTTTTTTTTTTTTTTTTTGGAAGACCTGGGCTAGAGTGTAGTGTCATTGTAGCTCACTGCAACCTCAAACTCCTGGGCTCCGGTGATCCTCCTGCCTCAGCCTCCCAAGTAGCTGGGACTACAGGCATACCCACACCGGCCAATTTTTCCATCTTTTGTAGAGATAGGGTCTTGCTTGCTCTTGCTCAGTCAGTTCTCTGAACTCCTGGCCTCAGGCAGTCCTCCCACCTTGGCCTCCTAAAGAGCTAGGATTACAGGCGGCATGACTCTTTTATTTCCTTATGATGCCTATCAGAATTGGAGTTCCTGGACAAGAAATGGCCATATCTGGTGCTCCTGACAGTTTGATCCTAACTCTCTGAAGTGACAACAACCCTGTAATGTGATTAGAGGTGCCTTAGACACCAGTGAGACCACTTGTGTGTGTGGGATGGGGACAGGAGTGGGGCCAGAGCAAAGGGCAGGGGTTCTAGAGGGGACCAGCCTAGGTTTGAAGCCCACCCTACCATTTGGGTCCTGGCAACCCCAAGCTGTGTTACTCTGGATGGGTTACTTTTTCTTTTTTATTCTCTCTCTCTTTTTTATTTTTTTTTGCTGATTGACAGTTTCCATAATGAATGGGTTACTTAATTGCAGGGGGCTTCCAATTTTCTCATCCATGAAAGGAGTGCTGACCTTAGTAGATTTTTATAGTGATTGAATAATATTATATTCAATATCAATTCTATTCAATTAATTGAGTAATCAGTTTCTTGGCATACTGTTATCATTTAATAAAAATGACAGCTGTTATTATAGGAAATGTAGTAGAACAGAGATGAATAACATTTGGGTCTGGCCCTTCCCAGAGCTCACTGGCTTGCTTTCTTCCTCTCCTCCACTCTCTCCTGTTCCCTCCCCCTCCTCCTCCCCCCTCCCTCTTCAGACAGGGTCTTGCTCTGTTACCCAGGCTGGAGTGCAGTGGAGCGATCACAGCTCACTGCAGCATTTAACTCCTGGGCTCAAGTGATCCGGCTTGCTCAGCCTCCTGAGTAGCTGGGGCTACTAATGTGTGCCAGCACATCCAGATACTTTTGTTTATTTTTCGTAGAGACAGGGTCCCACTGTGTTGCCCGGGCTGCTGTTGAACTCCTGGGCTCAGGCAGTCCTCCCAAAGTACTGGGATTTCAGGCATGAGCCATTACACGCAGCAGCTCACTTTCTAATGAGAAGTCTTCCAATTTCACGGAACCTAGTTAAATTTGATCCTTACCGCACTCCCCCAAAATGGGAAGGGTTAGGATTTTTGCCCTCATTTTGTAGGAGAGAAGCAGAGGCTCAGGTAATTGTTGGAAGGGAGGATAAAATAGACAACTAAAGGACAAACAAGCAGATGTATGTTGTAGAAAGAACTGAGGTGGTTGTCTGTGTCCCCAAACTGCCTTGAGCTCTGTCCCATGGAAAGAATGTTGGGTCTGACATGCACAGACCTAGACCAGCCTCAAATGGGCATAATCTTCAGCCCACATAGCTAGGGGAAAGTGCTGAAGCCCACTGGTCGTCTTTCAGCTGCTGTGGAGTTTTGTAGTGGGCGTAGAATTAAGGATTCTGTGGGAAAGCCGCAGAGAAGCGGTGCCTGTTCTTCCAGCTGGGGGCCTCTTCTCACTCACCCCTGATGGAATCAGATGGGTCATTCTTAATTTGAGCCTCATTTTTTAAAAATGTATTTTTTATTATTAATTGACAGATAATATTTGTATATATTTATGGGGTATAATGTGATTTTTTGATATGTATATAGTATAGAAAGATTAAATCAAGCTAATTAACATATTTATCTCCTCACCTATTTATTTTTTTGTGATGAGAACATTTAAAATCTCTTTAAGCAATTTTGAAGTATACATTATTATTATTAACTATAGTTACAATGCTGTGGAATAGATCTCTATAACTCATTCTTCCTGTCTAACTGGAACTTCGTGTCCTTTGACCAACATCTTCCCTTTCCCCACCCCCCACCCCCAGCCCCTGGTAACCACTGTTCTACTCTCTGCTTCTATGAGTTTGACTTTTTTAGATTCCACGCATAAGTGAGATCATGCAATATTTATCTTTCTGAGCTTGGCTTATTTCACTTAGCATAATGCTCTCTAGATTCACCCATGTTGTTGTAAATGACAGGATTTCCTTCTTTTTAAATGCCAAATAGTATTCCATTGTGTATATATACCACATTTTCTTTACCCATTCTTCCTTTGATGGACACTTAAATTGTTTCCATTTGCGCTTCATTTTTAAAAATTAAGTTTGTCATCTACAGAAACTTGGCCAAGAAAAGAAGCACTATCTGAAAGGGATGATATGTTCCACTCACATGAGTGTAACTACATGTAAAAAATGACAAGTGTAGCTCAGATTCTCTGCTGGTTGATCTAACAGTAATGGGCCTTCCATCTCCCAGTATAGATCTAGGCCCTGGCTCCTCGGTCCTGGGTATTTGTTAAGTATGTTTTGGCTCCCAGAACTCAACTGGCTTTCTGCTTTCTTGGGTTTTCTTGAGTCAGGGTGAGGGATGGGTAGGGACAGAAGGAACATCTGGTTCCCCAGGAGGGATACAGCAAGAGCCAGGTTCAAGCCAGGCCCATCATTGATGGATTTCAGGACTTGGAACACTGCAAGATGCCAGCAGGCTGTTTTTCTTGGGTGTCCTATGGGGTTCTGCACCAAACGGGGGACCCAAGTTACCCTGTGTAAGGCACAGCCACCCCTGCTGAATTAGCTCCAGCCCACTTTAACAGGGGAGGAGACAGAGCCTCAGAGAGGTCCTGCAGTTTGCCCACGGTCCCACCACTGGAAAGCAGTGCGTGATTTACCCACCACCTGCCCAGTCCAGGTCTGCAGTCCGGGCTTCCTCCGTACCACAGCGCCTCCTACAGGAAGGGCCCTGGTGGGAATTTGGGGCATGACCTAGCTTCCCAGAGGAACTGGGCCAGTCTGGCTGCTTGAGAGGTGTGTGGGGGAGCTGGATTTTACCCTGCCCTCTGTGTGACCTTCATAAGGGTTACTTCATGCTGGGTCCTGTGGAGGAGGGGGTGAAGCCCCAGGGCAGTGGGAGGGCCCCTTTCTAGCCTGATTGTTCCTCTTCTGCCCTTCCCCCCTCCACTCCCCGCCCCACTCCCACTCATCCTTTAAGATGCAGGACAGGTGACACTTCCCTTGGAGAGCCTCCCCAGACACCTCATGTGCCCTCCCCCACCATGCTGCTGACACCTTCCCTTTCCCCTCTGGGTCACCACCCCTTGAGAATCTGAAGAGCTCTGGTTCTTACTCTAGAAAGATGCACCTTCTCACACCTGGCCTGTGTTTATATCTGGTTATTGACCTCTGGAATCTGTCCATGGACCCAGGATAAGAATCCCCACCCTGCTCTGTGAACACTAGGTGCCTCCTTGTTCCTGTTTCTCCTCAGTACCCACCATGGAGTATCCAGCACTGTTAATAATTGTTGATGATAATCTCCTGGAGGAATTATCTGCCACCTCCTTTGAGCACTTGTGGCTGGTTTCCAGGATGCACTTGTGGCAAGAATAGGACTAGACTTGGTTTGGAGCCGGCTCTCCATACTCCTGACACATGCAGGACATCAGTGGTCACCTGGGGCAAGGCCGTGCGTGGGGCGGACCTGGCAAGGAGCAGCCCTGGCTCTGCTGCTGTTGCCTGGGCCTCGAGATGGGGTGTGCATGGTGAGGCTGACCCTGCTTCTTCCATGAGGAGCGGGCCCCCCTTTCCACTGCGAAGGACACCTTGACAGGCACTGGCCCCTCAGCCTTTGTCTGCACTGGCCTGCATCAGGCCTTACCCTAGTCTGCCTGAAAGCTGCCACACCCTTTCCCTTTGTCCACTAAGCACCACCACCTTTTTTGTCAAAGGCGCCTTCATTCTCCCAGTGAGTCACCGGCAGCCGTTTCTGACTCCTCCCTGTCTCCCCACAGCATTCAGGCACCCCCTTGTTCCAGTCCACTGCCACTGACCTAGTTCCGGCTCTTATCTCCAGCCTCCCGCTTGGCACTTTGTTCTTTCTCTGTTCACAGCCTTTAGGGAATGCCTGCACCCACAGGAGAGCAGTAGCTCTTAGCTGGCCCCAGCCTTGGGTGATAGTCCCCATCCGCCCCTGCCGAACTCTGAGCCTGACTCTTAGTGAAGCGCTGAATGGAGAATCAGAAGATCTGTCTCCCTTGCACAGATCATCTGACATATGTTCTAATGTCTGGGTGAAGCCGGCATTATAACACTGCCCTGTCTGCTCACAGGATTGGTGAGAACATGATACAACCATGGGAGTGGAAGCTTATCGTGACCTGTGGCCCTGACAGCTTTTCTGCAGCCCTTTCCTTCCTGCATTGGCCCAATTCTCCCTGCCCATCAGGCTCTGCTGCCTTGTCCACCCAAGCTGCAGGCTATTCTCCTTCCTCCTTTGTCATTTCCTTCTTGTAACAGTGCTATGATGTTGGTATGATTGTCCTCATTTTCACAGATAAGCAAGCCCAGGCTGGAAGGCCAGATAGGTCATATAACTGGCCCAAGATCACACAGCCAGGATGAAATGGAGCTGGGGTTTCCCCATCAGATTCTGATAGAGCCCCTGCCTGCACGTGCCCTACCACTATGCTGTGCCCATTGTGGTCAGTGGGTGCAGGCAGGTAGGATGAGCATCTGCCCTCAAGGAACTCACAGACTGGTGGGCAGACAGAGTGGACACTCAGGCTGGGTAATCCTAGCAGCAAATTGAGTGTGGGGGTGGGGGGAGGGTACCCAGAGTGGGAAGCACTATAGCCCAATGAGATGTCAGCCTTCCCAGGAGAATTAGAATGTCTCCTCCCTCCCCAGTCTCTGGGCAGTAGAGAACTATGCCGTTTCTGGTCCCAAGGGTGGTAGCATTCAGCCCACAGCTTATCACTCCATCTTCAGGGTGAGTCAGACTCCAGATGACTGCCCTACCCTCTCAGTGCCCTTGGAACACAGCTCCTGCTGCAGCCGCACCCAACAGGAAGTCCCTCCACTCCAGCATGGAGCTGCACTGGCCCTGAGGATGGGCAACAGGGTGAAATTGTGGAAACTGCCAGGTTCTCTCCAGATTGTCAGTCTCTCCTTGCCCCGTCTGCAGGCACTGTGTGCCCATCTCTTTTTGATTTTTCCCCACCTTTGTCCCAAATCAGAACTGGAAAGGCTCAAACTGGGGCCAGTTTCACCTCTTAGGGGACTAGGATTTTGAAGCCTTGTTTTCTCTTGGTTGCTGAATAGAGGACTGTTTCCCACGGACATTATAGCAGGCATACTCAGAGCTAGTGAGGCATATTCACTTGGGTGCTGGAAAGCGTTTCAGCACCCATGAGTTCCTCTTGGGCCTCCAGCTGCTTCAGGAATGGTCTAAGGGTGGGAGGACCCCAGATCAGAAGTTGGAATGTCTCTCCTAACCCTTTCCTGCCTCCCTTATGCCCTTCTGGAAGGGAGTGCCTCAAGCAGCAGCTCCAAAAAGCTTGAATCCCTGGGAAGTCTTAGGATGAGGAGGGGGCTTATCTCATCTCAGGCCCTCCTGCTTCAGCACACCTGCCCCCATGACAGTTCCCAGCCCTGATTTTAACCTTAACCACCCTCCCAAGCAGCAGGCTGGGGCCGGTCCAAGCTGGGAGTGGAACATCTCACCTGACTTCTGGTCTCCCCCTTTCCTCCCATGACTCATCTCGTAGGCTGCCCGAGTGCCCTTTCAGAGTGTCGATCAGCCCTCACAGCAGTAGAGGAAGGCCCTGCCAGCCGTGGGGGTCTGCCCTGCAGGCTGTGACGGTACTCTTGCTCTGCTCTCATGTCTTTGCCACGCATTTACCACTCCCAGGAATGTTCTGCCTTCTTTAGCTACCTGGTAACCCCCCACTGGACGTTTAGAATTGAGTTTGAGGGCTACCTCCTTCCCTGACAACACTATCGCTTGCCAATTCCCCAAACGTACAAAGCATTTTTTTTTTTTAAAGGTTGATCAAGTGAAGCAGTGGGAGTGGAGAAGGAACAAAGGAATCTGTAACTGGTTGTGATCAATTAGTTGTAAACACCATTGCACTCGACCAACTGTGTACAAAACATTTAATAAAGCTTTCCTCACTGCTCATGGCACAGAGGTACATTTCTAAGTCTGCTCCTTTGAATAGACTTGAGATCCTTAAGAGCAGGGTTCATGTTTCTTTTATCCTAGGACGCAGGGCAGGCCTGGCACATGGAGACTGGGAGGTGCAAGGAAAGAGGGACCCTAATCTTAATCTGGGTGGGAAGGGGCAACAGGAGGAGATACAGTAGCCTCCCTTCTCCCTCCCTTTCTCCTGCATGTCTGGTTGTTGACTGAGCTGCTAGCAGTGGCCCTACCCCTACAGGCAGCGATGTGGATTGGTGCTGCCCTCACACTTCATGTGCCATCCAGAGGCAGGTGAGGCTAGTGAGGGCTCCTTCCAGAAAGAGGAGACTGAGGAGCAAACCCACAGTTAAAACACCTAGTCTGAGGAGATGAGATGCAGGCACATCCCAAAATTAATAAACCTCTATCTAGCCAGTCTGATAAAGAGAAGACACAGATTATCAATTGCAGTGGATATCACTACAGATCTTACAGACATTAAAGGAATAATAAGAGTATCCTAAGCCATTTTGAGCCAGTAAATTCGGTAACTTAGGTGAAATGGATATTTCTTGAAAGACACAAATTAACAATCTGACTCAAGAAGAAACAGAAATATATATAGTCCTATATCTAAAATCTTCTCCCAAAGAAAACTTCAAGCCAGGATGGCTTCACTGAGGTCTTATTGCACATTTAAAGAAGAAATAATACCAATCCTGCACAACTCTAAGTTTATGTGTAAATTTTGCCTCTGGTAAAAGGATTTCAAATATTAGGAAACAAGTCAGGGCTATTTTGGGCAGGGCTGTTTTGAGACTCCTTGAAGTCCTGCCTCAGAAGTTCCCTCTTCCGCAGGCTCTTGGGGCAGGTAAGGCCAGGGGTGCAAGGCCTAGGTGTGGAGACCGGGGCCAGGGTCAGAAATGTGGGAGTACCTCCAGGAGCAGGTAAGTGGGCTGTGGGGAGGGCCCCAGTCCAGGCTGTGACTCTTCTGGTGTTTGTGGAGAGAGTAGTAGTTAAATTGGTAAAGAGTTGATGAAGGTTATCAAAATAGGCTCTGGGCTAGGCCTGGAGGTGCTCCAGAAGATGCCCCATGCTGAGAGGGACTTGGGGAAGGGAAGGGCTGTTAAAGCCTGGATGTGAATAGGAATGGCCACAGGTGTGTGTCCTGGGCCAAGGGTCAGATCCTGATGTGCACGGGGCCCAGAGGAGTGAGAGGGCCCTTTGCCTGGGGATGTCAGCTGCCTTGAGGGGGTGGCCTTGGGATTATCGGAGTGGACATTTCAGGATTTGAGACAAAAGGTTGGGTGTGAGAATGTTCTGGACAGAGGCCAGTGTGAACAGGGTACAGGATGGGTGATGGAGTCTTGGGAGACTACACTGCCTCGGGCCAGGCAGGTGGAATTAAGACGAATGGCTGTTGTCCTGCGGGTTTGGGAAGCTAATGGAGCTTTGAGCAGAGGCTCAATGTGATCTGACTGGTGTCTTCGAAGAAAAGGCCAGCAGATGTGGATGGATAAGGTGGAGAGACTTAGGGGGAATGAGCTGCAGGAGGCAGCTGCATTCTCCAGAGTGGAGGTGATGGCTGGCTGGCAGGCATGGCTGGAGGGGAATAGTTGGGGCTTGGTTGTGGTGGGGACCTAAGGAGGTGGCAGAGGAGAATAGGGATTGGGAAGGAGGGAGAAAGGCAGAGAAGTTTGGGAAGGGTGTGTGTAGGGAGGGCTGAGGCATTGAGTCTGATTTAAATGTCTCAGGATGAGCGAGGTGTCTCTAGGTTCCCAGGGATGCTGTGTGCCCAGGTCCTGCCTGCTCTCCTGCTGGGTGTGCACCAGGGCCTAGACCTGGGCTTGAGCTGGCTGTGACTGCATCTGAGTACACACGGCCAGGTCTGAACCTCATAAGGCGCACAGGAGAGGCGGCTGGAATCAGAGCTGGTTTTAGAAGCTCAGTGCCATTCTTGATAGGCTGTTTCTTGTCTCCTTGGCAAGAACACAGGGCCAGGATCAGGAGGACCTTGATTCAGACCTGCAGCTACCACTGACAGGTTCTGTGACCTTGGACAAATCTTTTCCTTTTCTCTTTCCCTGACAGCCATTTCCCAGGTTTCCCCCTGGGTTAAATTGAGGACGCTGCAACCGGCTAGCCTGGGAGCTCTTCAGTTCTGAGGCTCTTTGAGTCTCTCAGGCAGGGGTGGGCTTCCAGGCTGGTCTGCACCTCCATCCACCATCCCTGGCAGTAGGGGTCCTACCTTATCCTTATCCTTAGACCAGGATCGCCCAAAAGCTGTTTTCCTTCCTAAGAGCGCTCATTGTGTTCACTGTGAATCATTCTTTTTTTTTTTTTTTGTAAGATAGGGTCTCACTCTGTTGCCCAGGCTGGGGTAAAGTAGTGTCATCATAGCTCACTGCAACCTCAAGCGATTCTCCTTCCTCAGCCCCCTGAGTAGACGGGACTACCGGCGGGTGTGCCACCACATCTGGCTGATTTTTCTATTTTTTGTAGAGATGGGATCTCGCCATGTCTCTCAGGCTGGTCTTGAACTCCTGGCCTCAAGTCGTCTTCCTGCCTTGGCATCCCAAAGTGCTAGGATTATAGGCGAGAGCCACCATACCGAGCCCTGGAATCACTCTTTAACAGGAATGCTGGACCCTCCTTGTCCCCTACTTATGTGCCTGTTCATTTGTTCATCTGCTCCTGCCATAGATGTGTATCTTTATCTTTCTTGAACTCCTGTTCTTTGCACAGCATCCCAGGCTGGGGTCATCCTTAACTTCACCCTGTCTACAGAGCTAGTGCTGCACCCCACCCACCAGACTGCTGGGCATTTAAAAAAAAAAGTCATTATCGTTGGATGTTTTCTCACTTATTAATGAATAACTTGGCCTTTGCTGAGGCACTTGAGTGGCTCTGGGCCTCCAGGAGGGTGGTGGCAGTGGTTTGACCTTGCCCGAGGGCCAGGAAAGGTCATCTTATTTGTAAAGCACTCCTCCCAAAGGCTGGTCCCTTTGCTGCAGTTCCTTCCCTCTTCTGCCCACTGGTTCTAGTTAACAGAACCCCTATGGAAAGAGGCCTTCCTGCCAGGCTAGGGACCTTGCCCACCCAGCCAGCCCACTTTGGGGAAAGCAGAGCCCTTTGTGCTCTTTCGTCTCTGCCCTTACTCATCAAGGGCAGGCACTTCAGGGGGTGGGTGGCCTTCAGAGACTCTGCTAGCTGGCAGTTGGGAAGAACTTTTTGTTAGACGGTCTAGGCTTCTGGCTTGCTGCATTGGCTAGCCTTTAGTCAGGGAGGTGTGCATATGCCAGCTGGGCCTCTGTGGAAGCCCCATCTGGGGTCCTGGGAGCCATTTGGAGAACGCTGACTTGTTTCTCAATTAAGTGTTTGTACTCTGCTCTTCCTTTCCTCTTTGCTGTCATCAAGCATATGCCTCTGTGCCCCAGGGCTGCCTGGGACAGCAGGAGGGGCAGCCTCTCCCCAGTCTCTCCTTTGGCTCCAGTTGCCTTAGAACACTGGCCAGGGCCTCTGTGATCAGCCCCCACTGCCTTGACAATCTTACCCGGCATTCACCTTCAACCCCCTGCTTCTCCAACTACCTGTGTGTTCCTCAGACCACACCCTGCCTTTGCTCAAGCGGTGCCCCCACCAGAATGCGCTTCCCACTCCTGTCCCCACATCCTGTAACACCCAAATTCTGCCCATCTTTCAGTGGGAAGTCCTTCACCCATCCCCAAGAACCTTGTTGACCCCTCTCATGTAGCTGTTGTCACTTGGTCAGTGATTTTGTTGCTGCTGCCTCATCCCCATGAGACGGAGCTACCTGAGTTGAGAGGATAAGGGGCATCTTCACCTGTTTGTGTTATAGAAGCCTTTCTCTGGGCCAGGCCTCCAGCCTGGTTTTGGTGGTTTGCTCCCTGCTAAGTTGTATGGCCAAGAAATGGTGGGAACCTAGTTGTTTCCCTCAGGATCTCCATGATGAACACTGGCAGGAGGTGACACATGAAGCAAATGCCACTTTCAGGGAGGCAGCTGTCAGTGGCATAAACAAACCTCTTGCAGGGGTAGTCCAAGCAGATATTTTCCTTACAATTTATGTCAGCTCCAGCTCGTTCTTATATCCGTCATCACAGGTTCCCTATGGAAGTAGCGTATAGATATCTCTCAGAACATTGCCCCACTGAGAGCCAAAGGCAGGTTGCTGCCAGTAATAAAGTAAGCAGGGAGTAAAAAAAAAGTAAAAAAAAGTAAGCAGGGAGTAAAAAAAAGTAAAGTAAAAAGGGAGCCAACCTTGGCATGCAGGGAGACCCGCCACAGGGCTCTGTTTGGGGGCCTCTCAGTCCATGCACTGGGTCCAAGGTGTGGTCACATGCATTTTAGCATGCACATGCACCCGCACACCCTGTGTGGCAGTTTGTGCAGAGGGCAGGCTGATTTAGCAGCCGTGGTAACGTAGGAAAGGAGAAAGCCCAGAAACATGTGTTCTGCTGCAGGTGGGAGCAGCGTGGCATTTCCTTCTCTTGTGGCCCTCAGTGCATCTGGAGAGCAACATACCATGCCAAGGTTGAGATGAGATGAACATGACTTTCTTAGACTTAAAAAAAGGCGGAGGTGGGGGAGAAGTCGAAAGAACCAGATTTAGAAGAAATTTCTCCCATAGAAACTTCAAACTAATTCCCGTTGTCTCTTTCTTCCAGAATACATTGCAGGCCTGAGCAGTGAGTCTTGTTACAAGCCTGGTCCTAGTTTGAGTTATGTTGCTTCTAAAGGGAACCAAACAGGTATTACTAGAGAGGTCTCTGGCCTGGATGAGGAGTCAGGAGGCCTGAGCTCCCATCCTGCCCTGATTGCCGGTGACTGTTCTTCCCCCAGTCTCTCGCAGCTCAGCAGGCGGCTCCATCCAAACCCGTGAAGTTGGCCAGTGGCCTGCCAGTGTGGGCCCTCTGTGGCACCAACCAGCTCCATTCCTCACCACCTAAAACCTTCAAGCTCTTCCTGCCAGCGGTCACCATGTGCCAGGGACCAGGCTAGGGTCGTGTATTTTTAAATTCTGCTTGGGCAGTGAAGGGTAGGCAGTGAGGCGCCATGATTGTGCCTGTCAGATGCAGTAGGCATGTGCCCTGCTTGGAGGCTGGAACACCAAGCTGGTCCCTGCCAGGGTGTCTGGCTCCTGAGATGTCCTGTTCTTCATTAGCTCCCTGGGCAGTGTGGACAGGAATTAGGAGCATCCATCTGAGCAGGTGGCTTTCCTCCCTTTCTTTGTAGGACAAGGAAGATGGGGAACCAAAGACCAAGCAGCTCAGAGAAGAGGAGGAAGAAGGCGAGAAGCACAGGTAATGCCCGTGTGGGGCTCTTCGCCCTTCTGTCTCCCCCAGCACCCATAGGTCCCAAGGTCTTTCCATCTTTCCAACTCTGCATTCAAAGACTCTGTCCTGTCCCCCCCTCGCCCCTCAGCTGCTTTGTTCAGACCTGGAAATCTCAACCTTCTCACTCCTTGGGGCCTTCTCTGCTTTCTCTCCCGCATTTGTCATCGGCTTTTCTTAACCACCTGTTTTCTTTCTTCTTCTTCTTTTTTTTTTTTTTTTTGAGACAGAGTCTCACTCTGTTGCCCACTCTGTTGCCACTCTGTGGCATCAGCCTAGTTCACAGCAACCTCAAACTCCTGGGCTCAAGCGATCTTCCTGCCTCAGCCTCCCAAGTAGCTGGGACTACAGGCACTTGCCACCATGCCCAGCTAATTTTTTCTATATATGTTTAGCTGTCCACATAATTTCTTTCTATTTTTAGTAGAGACGGGGTCTCGCTCTTGCTCAGGCTGGTCTTGAACTCCTGAGCTCAAACAATCCGCCCGCTTTGGCCTCCCAGAGTGCTAGGATTACAGGCATGAGCCACCTCGCCTGGTCTATGTTTTCTTTCTAACCCTCACATTATGTCTTTTCACTCCTCTCACGCACCTGTTGTGGCAAGGTTCCACCGCATCTACTAAATCAGGTCCCTCTTCTGTACCTGGTGTGTAAAGCTCTGCCTGGCCATCTGGCCTCTCCCTAGTTTCCCTTTAGCACCACCCCCCGCACCCGACATTTCCTGCCCAGCATTTCATCCATCCGTCTCTTTACACTGCCCCTTCAGCCTGGAGGTCCTTTTCTTCTGTCCTTCGCCTTTGCCATCGCAAAGGCTGGCTCTTCTTCTCTTGTTTGTGCTCCCCCGCCCCCCAGCTTTGCTCCCTCAGTAGTTCATTTAGAGTATTGTCTTCTTTTGCCAAATACTGTCATGTGGTTGACAACTTAAATTGCCTAAACACAGAACATGTGAGGGGCTTGGATGCCCATCCCTCGTGGTTGCAGGCACGAGATCTTCCCCCAGTCTTGAGGACTGCAACCTTTACAGAGTTTCAGAGGCTGTTTTGCCTCGAAAATCCCTGGGAGCTGTTTGCAGGAGCCAGCGTGTGGGGTGGGAATGCCGTGTGGCTGATCTTTGTGAGTTGTCTGACTAGCACCCCCCTGCCAGCAGTTCCTGAGGTCTCATGTCCTTCCCTCCCACACGCAGCCCTGAGCTGGGGCCCTCTGCCTGGGGTCAGACTGTGTGTCTTGATTTCCTCTGCCCTGAGCAGCTTCCTTCAGGCAGAGGGCCTGTGTAGGCACCTGCCAACTTGGAGAGTGGATCTTGGTGCTCTGAGCCGTGCTTTGAGGAGGGCAGTAGAGGGAGGGCATGCTCCCTAGAGAAGGCTGGGTGGGCACATTGGAGCAGGCCTTCCTAATGCTACAGCCTTTTTTTTGCCTTCACCAATGTGAGTGGAACCTCCCCAAGTGCAGGCCCCCATCTCTGCCTTAATCAGGAGCAGCTCTCAAACACGGTTCACAGAGTGCTTTCACACATCCTCACTCAGGTCAGATGAGCACCAGCTCTATGCTGAGAGCTTGTGCTGCTCAGCGGTGGCGTGGGTCCCCTGGCACTGGGGCAGGGCCTTTTTGTTGGGCCTTAGCCCCCAGCACTGTGTGTCCCTGGCTGGTGATGTTAAGACAAAGGCCACGTTGTTGCTCCTTTGCCAGGTGACCCCAGACTTGTGTGATTTTGGGGTGGGTGCCTGGGCAGTTTCCCCCTTTCTGTGGTAACTGCTTAGAGGCCCTTTAGTCTTCTGGTTTGTTCTTAGGTTCTCAATTGCTTACTAGAGCCTTGAGTTCCGATTTCTATACTTTCTTTGATTTGCTGGTGGTCTCTTCTCTGACCCTCCTCCTCCTCGATGAGAAAGAAAAGTTACTGGCAAACAGGTGGGTGGGTCATGCAGTAGGAGACTTGAATGTTGAACCATGTGACTGAATCTCAAAACATGGTGTTGAGTGAAGGAAGAAGCAGGTTTCAGAATTAAGGCATGCAGAGCAGGAACATTTGTATCAGATTTAGAAACAGAATGATACTGTATGTGTGTTACTCAGTCAATAAGTACTGACTTTATGGGTTGTCTGCTCTGTACAGGGAACCATTCTAGGGCCCAGGGAGGCAACAGGGAACAGAGTACAGCCCCTACCCTCATGGAGCTGACATTCTCTGGAGGGAGACAGACTGTTAACAAGAAGCAGGTGTGTGATAAGATGTCAGTTGCTCTGAAGAAAGCGAAAGCAGAAGTGTGGACATGTGCATGGGGAGTGATGGCCTCATATTCGCACCCAGAGAAGCAGGGAGGAAACAGGATTACGGAAAGGGTCTGTCTGTGATGTGTGATTTTTGTTTAAAAAGAAGAAAAGAGGGAAAGGGACAAACCTGTCTCTAATATGGCAAAATGTTGATTTTGTTGACTCTGGGGGAGGTGAGTACATGTGTTATGTTACTCTCTGAACTTTTCTGTGTGCTGAGATATTTCATAATGAAAACAGTGTGAAAAAGAAAATGAAGGGTATATGTAGTTTCAGGTTCCTATCAGTGAGCCCTGGATAAAAGAAGCCCTGCCATGTGAGGCCCTGTGCGAATGCCCTGCTCACTGCTGGGCCTCAACAGGCCATTTGTGGTGGAGCACAAGACCTGCTCTGATGCCCTGTCCTGAGCTGGGCAAGTGCAGGGCCCTGTCCCGTTTCTCACCACGGCCCAGGGACCAAGCATGCTGGACAGTGAATTGGGTTCTGCTTCCACTCATCATGTTCTTCCGCTTTTCTTTAACCAGGCCTCTTTCCAGTCATTGGAGTGTGTTGGAACATGTCTGGCCTGGTGATCGGGAGCTTGGTGTCTGGGGCTGTCCCTCTAGAGACGTTGGGCAGGTGGACTTCTCTAGGAAGCCTGGCCTTAGCAAGGACTGTGGCTGTATTTTTAGCCCCCAGAGAAAAGCAGACTCATGGGACTTTAACAGATTTAGAGCAGAAGGCTTGCTTGGGTTATTTAGGAAGGCAGGTCAGAGCCTTGGTCACTATAACATGGGGCCAGACCCATGTGGACTTAACCTTAGACTGCAGGGCTTTCTACGAAGAGCTGGATGCAGTAGAGGCTATCTATCCCAGGAAAGGGGGGTCTTTCTTCTTATCTGTACCCCAAGTCTGGAAAGGGCTCCCAAGCAGGATGCTTATGGATTAGGAGCAGACTCCAGAGAGCCCCTAGGCCACAGCCCCTCCCACAGTTTCCTTTGGCACTGGGGAGAAAGAGGTGACCTTCTACTCCACTGGAAGGATGACCTCTGAGGTCAGTCACCAGCGAGCATCCGGATTACTTGGCTCCTGGGAGGTGGTAACAACCTGCTTCTTCAGTCCAGCCTTAGTTGAGCCCAGGTGCCAGATGGGAGGCTCTGTGGGCACTAGCCCTTCTGAAGTGTCCTGAGAGAAGTGCATTGCCCTCTCTGGGCTGCCTTCAGCCAAGGGCAGCAGGACAAGGCCTCCTGGAGAATACACCTCTTGAGTTAGGTCTGGAATCTGAGTGGTGGGGTGTGGGTAGCAAAGGCCTAGAGCTGGGAACCTGCGGTGTGAAAGGGTAGGTGGTGTAACCTCTTGTTGGGACATGAATACATATCATCCCATCCCCCAAAGGCCCTGCTCATGAACCCCAATCCTAGCTTTACACAGTGTCACTGGGGACCCCTTCCAATGTGAGACCTGGGGCCCAGCCTGGATGGGCGAGCCTAAGTTCTCTCTGATGCTCCCCCAACCCAGCCCGCACCAGGGGGAGGTTGGGGGGCATCTTCCCTTTCCTCCCCACTTTCTCCTCTTATGCCCTGATGTGGAGTCCTCCCACACTGTCACCCACTCAGAACTCTAACCACTGGATGACCCCGTGAGTGTCAGCTCCCTGTGTGCCCCTGTCAACCAACAGAGCAGGATCCGCCTGCCCCCCGTCACCCTCCAGGTCAGTGTCCCTTGCAGAGGCCTGGTGGCCAGTTTTACTGATTGGTGTAGCTAGTTCATCATGCATTTTTTTTTTAACTTAAGGGCTTGGGGAAAATAACAAATGTTGAGATTCTTGGTTCCACAGTAGGCCCTGAAATTATAGGAGCTAGGCAGATGGAGTGAGCTCAGGATTTGGAAGTAGGTCCTGGATTTGAGGTCAGGCCCTGCCAATTATTAGCTCTCTGACCCTGGGCAAGTTGCATTGCCTCAGTATCTTCAAGTGAAGACGGGAAGGAAAAGAAAACTTGCTTCACCTAATGAATGGAGCAAATGCCACACCTGCCTTCCCAGCCAGTGCTGGGGCTTTGGGCAGAAGGAAGACATTGTGAGGCCCTCCTGAGAGAGCTGAAGGACCTTGAAAAGGCAGAGTTAACTTTTAGATAACTTATATAACTTTCCACATAGGGCAATAGTTGGGAAAACAGTGAGGGGGATGGATGGGAGTAGAAATAAGCATATGTGACCAAGAAGTTAATGATTAGTAACCACTTTGTAGAGCCTCATTTATTTCATACATTATATAGTCCTTGGAAATAAGCTGTGTGGCCTCATTCTGCAGATCCATTTGTCTCATCAGATATACTTCCGGGCCAAGGTTTGTGGCTGAAGAAATGGGAATGCCCAGCAGGATTGGAGGTAGGCACCCCAGGGCCTTGCCCCTCTCTAGCCATCTGGAAGAGACATTGCCCTGCCTCCCTGCCCATGCCCCTGCCCCACTGCCTGAGGAGACCTTTTCAGAGTTATTTTCGCTGCTCTATTTCCTTTGCCTTTCCTTGTACATTTGATCAGCTTGTTAATATCTAGGGAAAAAAGCTTGCTGGGATTTTGATCAGAATTGCATTGAATCTATAGATGGAAATTCCTTTTTAAAAGTTTTATTCCTCTCCTAGGATAAATCCTATCCCATCTCCATACAACTGAATCCCCATCAGGTGGGCATGAGCTCCAGCAGGTCTACCAGCCCAGGCCAGGCTCTGTGGGAGACAGGGTTGTGTCACCACCCCCAGAAGGGCCCCTGTTTCTCTGGGCTGACTCTGCTCTGTCCCAGCCAACCTTCTTTTGGCTAACTCTGCAGAGGCATTGATGACTCATCTCCAAGGCAGCTCTCCTCTCAGCCCCTACCTACTGCTGACACAAGGTGTTGTGCCCCGGACAGCTGGAGGGGCACTCATGTCAGCTGCTTTTGTTGTTTTTTTTTAAGACCTCAGTCACTTCCTCCTGACGGCAGGCTGGCTGATACGTGCCTTGAAGGTGTGTCTAGGGTAGGGTTTCGTCGGTGCCCTGCCTCATGGGAAGGACTGTTGGGTTGGGGCTGACAGGTGGGAGAAGAAGGGAGGTGTTACACCCTCTCTGGTGCAGGAGAAGGCAAGTGCATGTTGTTACGTGCCTGAACGGGCAAGTCCCAAGCCCCCAACCCCCACAGCCACCGCCTCTGTGGCTTTGGTTCAGCGTCTGCACACTGGTAGAGCAGTTGGTCACCATCAGGGACAGTGGTTTGCCTTGAAGTGGGTGTCAAATATTGCAAAAGAAACTAGGCCACTGGCCTTCTTCAGAGATGGAAAACCTGTTCCCTAACTTGATGTGTTTGTGACTCTCTCATGGAGAGAAGTCCCACCCCAGCAAGGCCGAGCTCTGGCCTGGTGCCCAAACCCTTTAGTCAGGCCAGTGCCAGGCCTTCTCTGCAGGTTGGGTCCCAGAGATGGGGTCCACGCACCAGGGTGTGTCGCAGTCTGTGATGTCAGCTTGATTCGACACACATTGCTCCACTCTACTGGTAACAACCAGGGTGGCTCCCACCCACGCCTGCTGAGTTATCTCAGTCCTCTAGGCCTGGGGATGTCCCCGTCATGGGCAGTGGGGATGGGCTCTCTCATGCGGAAGCAACAGCACAGAGACCTTCAGCCGCCCTGTTTTCGTGACTTTTTTTCTCAGGTGTAGCCCTGGGAATGTAGAAGAATGAATCAAAAGAGAATTGGTTTAAGGAATATGGTGAAGTCAACTCACCATGTGCCAGCACTGGGCACCTCCCTTCTGTGTAAGCGGTAGGGTGGGAGCACAGCTACATCCTTTCTGTGTGGAAAAAATTCAGCTACCTTGTATATTGTGATCTTCAGTGCTTCCAAAGCCCTTTCATGAAATCTTTGCCCCTGTTCTGGGACTAGGTGTGGTCTACATTTATAGGTGAAGAAACCACAGTTCAGGCAGGTGAATTGACTTGGCTAAAATCTCCCAACTGAAAGGGAGTGGAGCTGGCACTGGGCCCCCTCCCTGGTTCCTATCTGACATGGCCGGGGTGGAAACAACTGAGCTCCTCCAGCCTCCTCATGTTGCAGATGAGGAATGAGGCCGTCTGCAAGCTCCCAAAGCAGGCCACACTCGGCGCTGCTCCACCACCAGTACTTAGTGCTTCCCTTGAATGGGGAGGTGCTGTGGCCTCTGTCCCACATGGCCTTTGGCTAAGGCTAGAGGGGTAGGCTTCAGGGATGCCAGATATCTGTGTGGTGAAAAGAGCAGTGTCTCTCTTTGGCAGAGTGCAGCAGGGGCTGGCAGAGTACAGCCCAGCATAGCCCAATGGGGTTGGGCACCATCCACCTCTCTGGAGTGGTCTGTGGGGCGGGGTAGGCCCTGGGAGGGTGAGGGGCAGGAGCCTTTGCAGGCCCTGTTCCCCCAGCATCTCGGTCCTGCGTGGCCAGTGTGGCCAATCCAGTTCTCATATTGTGGGACCTTTGGGATTTAACTCACTTGCCATAAGCCTTTACTCCTATCCTCTTTTTAAGTTTAAATTGATATTTAAAGTACATAAATTACAGATGTTTTAAGTGTAGAAAACTTATAAAATACAGATTAGCATGTATCTGTATATCCTGTTGTTTTGTAACCTTTTTCGCATACCGTATCATAACTATCTTTTGATAAATAAGGGTAATTCTATAAAATTCTCTATGGCTGCTTATATTTAATATTTAATATTTCTTTGAGAGCACCATGATTTTTTACTCCTTGATTTTTGACATATCAGCTGTTTCTAATTTTTTATGTACCCATTAGCGGTGGATTTTCAGGTGGGGTGAGTGCAAAATTCAACCTGTCAGTTGCAGAACTGGGTTGGGTCCTGCAGGGTCGGGGAGAGTCGGTGCAGACCACATGACCCAGGTGTGACGGCAGCTCCAGCGGGCCAGGGGCCTGATTTAAGTAACATTTGGCCTTGGTCGTTCCCTGCAACAGCTATTGGCTGTTTATAAACCATCCATCAGGGGCCTTTTGGTGGGCTTTGGGGCTGACACGGCTGGGTGAGCTTGGGTGGCCATAGCTGTTGATCTGTCTTGGTGGGGCGCCCACACGGGTCTCACTTCCAGCCAGCTCTGGCTCTTCTGGCCTCCCTGTTTTTAAGGGAGGGCATGACTGTATTATTTCTAAAGGTCCTTCTGCCTCTAACGCCTGTGACCCACTGATTTTAGAGGCTGAGGAAGGGTTCTTCATGCAGCTGGAAGAGCTGTGAAGATGGGGCTTCTGTGGAGGGAGAGGAGTTTCCAGGATGATACTGTATTGGCTGGACTTTGCTGGGGACACAGATTGTGGAATTTTTTCCCTTGAGAAACACTGAGTCCCCAGGTCCCTGAGGAGCCCAGTGGGGGAAGCTGGCATAGGGGTCCACCTCAAGGCCAGAGACTTGGGTTTGGATTCTGGCTCTGGCTCCTTGGTTATATCTGCACATCTCGGGTTGTTTTCCACTTCTAGAAAATGTCGACAACAGCCTCTGCCTGTGTTGAAAGGAGTCTTGAGAGGTAGGTACCCGTGGAGAGACAATGTGTGGAGGGTGCTCCTGCTGAGAGGGTGGGTTATCCTATTCACTATGGCCCACGGGATGGGGGGAGGACATGGGAGCCCTCACCCTTTTTCCTGAAACCCTCTAAGTAGGCATTTGCCAGGGGTTCTTTGGGAGGCTTTGTCCACCCCTTGGAGCTGCGATGTGGCCCTCTCCTGCCATGCCCAATTCTTGTGTCATGTGCTCCAGATGACCGGTGTCTTCTCCGTGTAGTCAGAAGGGGAGGAGGCCTGGGCTGGGCTGGATAGGAGAAGGGGAGGGAGCTTTTATTGCCCTATACTGTACCTTGTCCCTAGAGTGGAGCCAGAGTTGCCTTGCTAGGGGACAGCTGCAGGACAGTCTCCTCTGCCTGAGAGTGGCTAAGCCAACCATCAAGTGTTCTGAAGGAAAATGTTAAACAACCACCAAACAAAAACATCCCTCCATAGCCTTTCTATTTCCAGTATCTGTGTTCTGTCCCAATCTGCACTTTACCTATACGGAATTTTTTTTTTTTGCCTTCACAGCCAGGTGTTGTAATCGCACTGTTTTGAGCTGTTTCCCTCTCTGGAAGGGCACTGGTACCTCTACAGCTTTAGGGGACTCTGCCAGAGGAGAGCCCAGAGGGGTCTGCCTCATGGCTGTTACAAATTGTGCTGCGAGAAACATTGGCATATAGGATGTTTTGCTTTGCTTGTCCCTGTTTTGTTACTGTTTCTATGGAATAGTTTCCCCAGAGCAGGATCACTGGGTCAAGGGGTTTGAACATTTTAATGGATCTTGAAAGAATGACCAGATCAGCCTCTGGAGCAGTTGTGCACACCATTTGGGAGAGTTGTCTCTCCCCTAGTTTTCATGGTTTTCTAGGGTCTGGCCTTTGGCAGCAGCAAGCAAGGCCTTGTTATTTATGTTGGGGACATGGGGGTGAGTCTCCATGTGCAGAGCCTAAAGCAAGTAGAGGGTTAGGTGGGGGCGGGCTGTTTTCCTGAAAGAGCTCCTGTGTTTCCGTACTCTGAATATTAAAAATGAAAGCCTTGTATGGTCAAAGTTGCTGAGTTCTCTGGCCTGTGCTGGCCTCCAGGAACCCTCCAGGCTCATGCTGGACTTGGCTTTCCCTGTGGTCTGTTACTATGAGGAGAGCCTCATGCCAACTCTCCTTTTTTGGCCCCTGATGGGCCTGGATGGGCAGGAGGGACCAAGGTGGCCAGGTGGGGAGGCCTTGTTCTCTGGAAGCAGGCCATGTGGAACTTCTCTGTCCTTGTTCTCTCTCTGCCTCTGACAAGGGTCCAGGGCAAGGGGTGAGTATGGAGTGACCTCAAGGTCTATGGGGTGAGAATAGAGGCTGACACCACTGGTAGCATGAATGAATGAAGTGAGCCAGGGGCTGTGAAACCTCCAGGAGCAGTACAGATTTTCTCTGGGGCCTGTTTGCCAGTGATGGGGTTGGACCAGATACATAATCTCAAAGCTTCCTTTTATTTCTACATTCTGGAACTCCTGGGTTTTAGTTTACTGAGAACATCAACTTTCTCCATCCACTTCCTCTCAGGGATACATACAGAAGGTGTGAAAAACACCCCAGAGGGTGATTTCCCCTGTTTCTCGCTGGCCAGCACACACCTGGGGCCTTGAGGAAGACCTCGGGAAGAGTTCACAGTGGTCCCATACCTGTTCTGGCACTGGGCAGGTCTTCCTAGACACCCAAGGAGGAAGCAGAGTAAAGGAAATGGAAAAGGAATGTTTCACCATTTTAGGAGAGTCAGGGAATGTGAACTTGAGCATTGGCCTGTTGCTTTGCCACAAAGAAGTCACCTAGGAGTCTGCTGGCCTGGCCCAGCCACTTTCCTGCCTTCTTTGCATCTATCTGCTGGGCACAATTTCTTTGTTCCCTTCCTCTTTGCAATTCATTACAGGCTCAGAGAGCCCCAGGCTACTCATAAAGCTCTTTCCTGAGTGCTCTCTGAATTCCTTTTTTTTTTTTTTTTTTTTTTTGAGGCAGAGTACCGCTCTGTCACCCTGGCTAGAGTGCCCTGGCGTCAGCCTAGCTCACAACAACCTCAAACTCCTGGGCTCGAGCAATCCTTCTGCCTCAGCCTCCCAAGTAGCTGGGACAACAGGCATGCACCACCATGCCCAGCTAATTTTTTCTGTATATTTTTAGCTGTCCACATAATTTGTTTCTATTTTTAGTAGAGACGGGGTCTCGCTCTTGCTCAGGCTGGTCTTGAACTCCTGAGCTCAAACAATCTGCCCTCCTCGGCCTCCCAGAGTGCTAGGATTATAGGCATGAGCCACCGCATCCTGCCCCTCTGAATTCCTTTATCCAGCCTGAGGCAAGTATATGTTGAGCCTCCCACCCAGCTGCCTGGTGCTAAAGTGCTAGAGCTGGGTCACTAGGAGCTTGTAGGGCAAGCTGTGAAGGACAGGCGTACAGCCATCGCAGGGCCGTGCACAGAGTGTATTGGCTGCTGCGCAGAGGGTAGAGAGGCAAGTGGGCTCAGGAGAAGAGTGGGCAGTTGCACCTTGGAGGGGGTGGGGCTGTGGGAGAAGGGGAGGCACTGCCCACAGAGCCACCTATTGAAACTTGAAGCCTATTATTGGATTGGAAAGTGTGTAGCAGACAGGCTGGTCTCTGCTGGGTGAACAGGCTGTGGGGCCAGCACCATGTGGACAAGTTTCGACTTGCTTTGGGGACACTGGGGGCCCTGGGTAGGGGAGTGAGAGTGGAGGCACCAAGGTGGTCGCTGTGTCTGCCTCCTGTGGAGAGGTAACAAAGTTCAACTCAGACAGTGGCTGCCAACATGGAGGGGACTGGGTGAGTGGTCCAGGGCATTTGGTGCAAAGGGCAGTGTCCTAGAGGCCATTGGGCTCACTGTGCTGCCCTTCTTCCTGTAGACTCTGGGGCAGGAAGCCCCCAAAGCTTGGCCTGGTCTCTGCTTCCCTTTGGCTTGGGGAGCAGCTTGGCCTTAGGCCACAGAGACTGGTGGTCCCTGGAGCTCAGCAGCTAGGTGCTGCCTGATACAGGCCCTGCCAGTCTTCTACTCTTGCAGTCCCCACCTCCCTGTTAGGGACCGGGCTACAGAGCATGAGCGGTGGGTGGGCTGCTCCCCTTCACTCCTTCGCATCATCGCCTGAGCTCTGCCTTCCTGCCCTCCGCACCTTCATCTGTGGAGAAATTGTCTTCCATGAAACTAGTGCCTGCTGCCAGTGCCAAAAATGTTGGGGATCACTGCTGTACTCCATAAACAGCCTCTCTGTTTTCTTTTTGTTTCCTTTTGTCCACTTGGTTGGTTGGTTCTGTGTAGAAAGAATACTGATTGCTATAGAAATTCTCGAAACTACAGAAAATCAAAGAAGCACGTAAAAAATCACTCCTAATCACTGTCAATATTTTTGTTGTTTTTTTCTTTCTATGAATTTTCTATTACATGTCCAGAATAATCCTTTGCAAACATTTTTAACGGTTATATAATGATCCATTTTTAAATGGCTGTAGCTATTTGGGCGTATCTTTGTATATTTTATTAATACTTTTTGAGTATGTGAGGGATTGATGTGGTTCAGTATTCAAAAGGCATTACAAAGGTACATAGGGAAACGCATGTTCCTCCACTCCCATCTTCCCAGTTGGGAGACCACCTGTGGGGCCAGCTTTTTGGTTTCTTCCAGAGGTAGGTTGTACACAGATATGCAAATATGCTGAGATTATCCCTTTCCCTACATGTTCCTTTTTACATGCAGGATAGCCTGCTATGCTATTGTTCTTCGCCTTGTTTTTCTCAATCCAATAGTGTATCTTGGCATTCATTCCACAAAAATTCATAGAGAGTGTCTTCATTGTCCCTTTGGCCAACAGGCGTGCTACTGTTGGCATGAACCATATGTAGGGCAGCTAAACAGTTTGCGTGATACGCTCTCTCCCCTAGGAAAGAGTTAGCTCCAGGAAGAGGCTCTTGTGTTTGTGTCCTCCAGAGCACCTGGCTCAGGTCTCCTTTTGTTTTCCAGCCTTAGGACAGGAGAGGGCTGGCTGAAAGGCTGGGGGATCTCCTGGCCTGAATCTCTCCCACACCTTTGCCTTTGGCTCCTGGGGAGCTGGGGATTGTCCCACACTTCCTATGGCTCATTGCCCTGGCATTGCCTGAGGCATAGGAAGGGCCCCTGGAGTTGAACCCTGTCTTCTCTTTCCTGTATCCAGGTTTCAGTCCAGGTGCCTTCCACACCCAGTTCTGAGCAGTCAGGGCTGCGGAGATGAGTAAAATAAGCCAGGCTCCTGGCTGGGCTGGGTTCCAAACTCACAGAGACCAGACAGACTGGGAAGACAGGCAGGGAGAGACAAGCAGGGAGGCTGTTCTTTGACTAGGCCTCAACTGCCGGTGGTGTATCCTAGGTGGCCCTGCCACTTGGTGTGCAGTGTGCAGAAATGGGTACATCCCTGCCACCCTGTGAGCCACACAAGGATGACTTTCTATCCACTTTGGTACTCCCACATACAATTGGGAGTATTTTGAGGAGCCTTGGCAGGCCATGCGTGTGTCTACTGGGCTGTTAGTTCCCAGCTGCATACAAGGCTTTGGAAGATTACTCTCTGTGCGCTATCCAATCTTAGACCGTAAGTCTGCCACGCTCGCATCCCAGCAGGTAGAGCTCTCAGGGTCTGGGGAAGGGCTTCTGGGACAGCAGTGTGGAGTGGGAAGATGAGACCTCGATCCTATAGCAGCAGTCCCCCAGCCTTTTTGGTACCACAAACCATTTTCATGGAAGACAATTTTTCTATGGACTGGGGGTGGGGAGGGATGGGGGGCAGAGGTAGAGCTCAGGCAGTGATATGTAGCCCAGTTCCTAACAGGGCTGTGGCCTGGGGGTTGGAGACCAAAGTCTTATAGGACACAGCTCTGTTCAGTGTTGGTGTCCACAGCCTATATCAGTCCTGCACAGCCTCATGAAAGATGAATGTCCTTGTTTTCCATATGGACACCAGTGAAGCGATGATCCTTTGCATGTCTCAAAAGTATCAAAGACGGGATTTGGAGCCAGGATATACTGTTGGAAGTCGAGGCTTTAGCACCTCCTCCCTTCAGCAACCCCCTCATTCTAAAATTGGGGGTAGCAGAACCAGCACTTGGCTCCAGTGGCCTCCAGAAGGGTGGCTTCCAGTTGCCAATGACTGCCTGGTGAGTGCAGGCTGCTTCAGCATTTCCTGGCTAGCTGACAAGTTTTTGGGTGTTGGCCTGCCCTACTGGTTTGGTTGGCAAGATGTAGGCACAGTCTCCCAGTCTCTCAGAGCTGTGGCAGCACCAGACGCTGTAATGGGCGCCCCTCTCCAGAACAGCAGCATGGGCCTGCTTTGTGTGTGAACCTATTGTCTTACTATTTGTTTCTTGACTTTCCTGTATCTTAATGTTGGTCTTCTTTTGGATTTTCAAATTTTTAATCATTTCATTTCCTTCTTTTGTTGTTAATTATATACTCCTTTAGTAGTTTCCACAGGGATAACAACATACATCCTTATCAAAGTCTAATAAAAAATAGTAGTACTTTTACCATTTCCCATACAGTGCTAGGACCACAGAACACTTTAATGCCATTTGCTGCTCTTTCTGTCTTTTGTGCTATTGTTGCTATATTTTAATAAATCCTACTAGTCATTATTATTATTTTGTACATCATTATTCATTTGGTTTATCTATGTATTTACCCTGTCTGATGCATTTTTTCCCTGCAGTTCCATGCTTCCACCTGAGATCATTTTCCTTTAGCCTGAAGTACTCCCGTTAGTATTTCTTGAATAACAGATCCACTGACGTCTAATTCTCCTCCCAGTTTTTCTTTATCTGGAAAAGTCTTTCTCTTGAAGGCTTTTAAACTAGATTTAGAATTCTGGTGTGGCATTTTATTTTCTTTCCCCACTTCCATGATATTATTCCATTGTCTTATGGTTTTCATAGTTTCACTTGAGAAGTTGGCTGTCAGTTTCCATTGTTCTGTTGAAGGTTAGGTGTCTTTAAAATTTTCTCTTTGTCTTCAGTTTTTAGTAGTTTGACAATGATTTGTGTAGGTGTGCTTTTCTTTGGGGTTCATAATGTTTCTTTAATTTATGGTTCGATGACTAATTCTTTCATAAATTCTGTACAATTTTTTCATTCTGTAAATTTTTCAGTCATTATCTCTTTGAATATTGCTTCTGGCACGCTAATTATATGTATGTTAGCTCTTCTTACCATATTCCATATGTCTCTATGTCTTTTCTGTATTTGCCAGCTTTATTCCTCTGTGTCTTAGTCTGCATACCCTGCAGTTCACTAATCCTTTCTTTAGCTGTACTTAAACTCCTGTTGAGCCCGTATATTGAATTCTTAATTTGGTTCTATTTTTCAGTAGTAGAATTTCCATTGGATTAACTTTTTTTCTAATTTTTATTTTTTTAAATTGAGATGGGGGGTCACTATGTTACCCAGGCTGGACTTGAATTCCTGGGCTCAAGCAATCCTCCTGCCTTAGCCTCTTGAGTAGTGGGACTGTAGGTGCACACCACCGTGCCTGGTATTTGATTAATTTTTACAGTTTCCGCTTCTCTGCTGAAATTATCTTGCGGTCTCCTTTCCTGAGCTTTTGTTAATTGCATTTATTTAAAATTTCATTTCTGCTAATTCTAACATCTGGGTCTCCTATGAGTATATTCTGTTTTTTCTCATGGTTTTGATTGAATCTTACATGTTGTGATATTGTATATGAAAAATTCTAGAGATAATTTGAGGTTCTAGATAATTTATTTTCCTCCCGAGAGAATTTATTCTATCTTTTAGCTGGCAGTTAGGCTAGGGGTACCCTGACCCTCTATCTCAGGACTGATAAAGAGGCTTCCTCTCACCAGTACCCAGTTACATCGTCTCCTCTGCCAAAAGGGCAGGCCAGTTAACGGCTGTGCTCATAACCAAGCTACGTTTCAGTCCTCAGGAAGAGTGGTCTGTTTCAGGTTCACCCCTGCTCTTAGGATGGGGCTAATGGGAGGGGTCACCACAGAAGGCGGGGGGCGGGGGGTGTTGCCAGAGCCCTACTCCTTGGCTGCCTTAAACATGCATCTCTCTCCAGCCCCATGAGATTGTAGGCTCTTCTCAGCCTCTCAGCTTTACAGCCACTGCTTATAAATGGACAAATACTTAAGGGGAAAGAGGTATCCGATGTCAGGCTCACTTCGTTGCTTTTCCCTTATGTCCATGATCGCAGCCTCTGAAATCCTTGTCAGTTTGGTATTTCTTCAAGGCCAATAAATAGATTTTTAAAAATATATCTGTTGTCAGGTTTGTTAACTTGTTTGAAGAAGGGAGGTTAAATCCTGGGCCTGTGTTGGAAAGGCCAGGCCCCCCAGCCCGACCTGGGGCTCCACGACCTCTCCCAGAGACTCCTGCTCTTTGGCAGTGGTGGAAGTCTGCCAGGGGAGGGTGGTTACATGGGCGTTAGGGAGGGGAAGTCTCTTCATTAGCTCTCGAAGATTTGAAGATGAGTCAGGAGAGGGCTTGAGCCCAGCTTGATAGAGCTGGACACACCCAGCACAACCTCAGTGTTTATAGATGTGGAAACTGAGGCCCAGAATGGGACCATCCTGTGGTGGTGGGGACTCAGATGTTCTTGACGGCTTGACCAGTGCTCTGCTCTGGGGCGGGGCAGGGCAGGGCTTCTGGCCTCTCCTTTCCCCGCTGTGCCCTCACTGCAGTGGTCTGCTGAAGCCATGGTGGGAGGGAGCGGCTGGACGCACGGGTGCTCATTGCCGCTGTGAGTTCTGGGTACAGTTCATTGACTCCTCTCTCCTACCAACTTCTCACAGAACCCTGGAGACAGTTTCTGAGAGTGACAGTTTTTTTTCCCTCAATTCCTGCAGTTTTCTTCCCACACCCAGTTTCTCTTCCTCTTTTCACCCCACCCTGTTGTGAACGAAAGTCGCTGCACCAAGTCATGCTTCACTTTCTCTCCCTGTGCCGAGGTGGCCTGACGTTTACCCCCAGGCCTGAGGCAGGCATGAGGGGTAGCAGGACAGGTGGGGTGTCCGTGTTCCTTAGGGGTGCGGGCTCTGGGAGTGTGGTGTGGGCCTCCTCCACAGGTGATGCTGGTGCTGCGCCCGCCCTCACCCTGTCACAGAGGCTCCGTCCCAGGTCCCTGGCAGGAGGGAAGGAGGTGGTGTGTGAGCTAGGGTAGGGAGCAGGTGGCACTCTTGAATGGGGGAATGAATTTGGTATCTGAAAGCCTCCAAGTTCAGCGTACTGCCACTTGCCAAGCTGTGTGGCCACAGACATCAGCTGCCTCACCTCTGGGAAAGCTTGCCTTCCAGGGGCTGGGGAAGCCAGCAGTGCTTTTGCCTGGCCAGACAGAGGCCTTGGGAGATGGCAGACTATGGGAGGCCTCCTGCTGGGAAATTGCTCTGTGCCTGAGAGGCCCAGGACTTTCTGAGGGGCCTGCAGTCAAGGACCAAAAGAGGTAGTGGGGAAGGACCCACAGCCCATGCTCACCTGGCTGGCACGGGAGGGGCCACTTCTCTAATCCTCAGGGTCTGGGTGCCTGTCCCAGTGTCACTGTCTTGCCTTTATGCGGCCTAGCAGCCCCCAGGAACTCTCACCCTGCTGCCCTGTGGAGTTGCCGGGGGCCCTCTCTTCCTGGGGACCTGCTTCTGTGTGGGGGGGTGGGTTGGGATTTGATGAGTTCCTGGGCTGGGGAGGCCCCCAGTGAGCTCTTGGTGCAGCCAGCCTTGCCTGAGGAGACTGAGACAGGAGGAAAATAACGTGGTTGATGGCCGCAGCTCCCACTGTGGGATTCTGGCCCCTCGTGGCTCCTCTTGGGGTCTTAGGGTCTGCCCTGGTAGCATTTGAAAGACCTCTTGCAGGGGTGGGAGCTGTGCAGTTTCCATCACTGCCCAGGTGGACCATGGCTTTCCTAGCCTTGCACACAGTTGTGCCTCTTCCACAGCCCTCACGGGCCTCTCCTGTGGTCATGGAGCGGGGTCAGCTTCTCGTGTGCTTTGTGCCTTGGCCCTGTCCACTACAGCCGCAGGCCTGGACACCGCCTCCTTCTGGAGTCCGTCCTCGCTCCCACAGGCTGCAGGCAGCCATGCCCCCTCTGAAGCCCCCAGCACTCCCCTGTCCACGTGTCACTGCTCCTCACTGCCACTTGCCCTTGATCCAGCACACCCAGACCCTTGCCGCTAGTAGTTGAGGGACAACATGTCATTGGCCTGGGGCAGGAAGGCTCTGGGGAGGGGGCTGGGCTTGGGGACCTAGTGGGTGACCACTGGCTTTCTCTTTTAGGAGTAACTGGGCCCAGGAGTTCTGGCCCTGGCTGGGAGACACACCTTGCCTGGGGTTCAGATTTGCAGCCACTGCTGTGTGACCCTGTTTCCTTAGCTGTCAAGTGGTGCTATTCCAGGAGACACCCAGTGAATGCTCCCTAGGGATCCCTGGCCCCAGCTCTGGAAGAGACCCACACCCCAACAGAGCAGGCAGGGCCTTTGGAGAGCAGCCAGTCTTGCTGCTAAGTGGCGGAGCAGGGGGCCGCGGGCCTGTCCGGCGACGCTCTGTTCTATGCTTCCGTTTTCACCAGGCCATCTCCAGAGGGATTAGAGAAAAGTCAGGAAGTAACCAGTTTGTGTGGGTTCATCGCCTTTTGACTTGCAGTTGTATGAGGAGCTTGAGACCGTGTCACATGCTTGACCCCATCTCTGCTTGTCCTCTCGGCTGTCTTAGGGAACTCAGGCTGCGGAACTATGTCCCTGAGGATGAGGACCTGAAGAGGAGGAGGGTGCCCCAGGCCAAACCTGTTGCAGGTAGGTGGGCTGCCGCTCTCCGCCTCTGCTCCCTGGCGCTGTCAGTTGCCCTCTACCTCTTGGCAAAACACCAGCGGCGCCGGGGCAGGAGTTGGGCCTCCAGGACCCTCCATTACCATCTTGTGGCAGATGTGCAAATGCTCTGACAGAGGCCTCCAGTGCCTCCTCAACCCTGCTTCCACCCTGGGGACCTGTGAGGGGTCCTAGAAGAGGACATGTCCCCTCAGAGGACTCCTCTTGGCCGAGAAGTGGACGTAGCCCTGGGGCCCTTGGGCATCAGAGCAGGGTGATGGGTCCGGTGGGCCCTGGGTGGGTCAGAGCAAGAGACTCTGAGGAGGGGCCAGCCATTCAGGCATGCAGAGCAGCGGGCGGGCAACACAGGGCACAGACGCCGGGGAGAGGGCCCAGCCCAGAGAAGCAGCACAGGGACCAGGAGCTTCTGGCTGTCGACCCCACTCAGGCCAGGGAGCTTCTCAGTCATGCAGATCTCTGGCCCCTGGCGCTGGAGGGTCTCCGTTTTTATTCTTTATTTTTGTTACCAACTTTTAATTGTAAAATAAATGAATAAATACATTAATATTGTGAAAAAGTAAAGTGTTGCCCATTTGTCCACATCCCAGTCTGCTCCTCCCCTCTTCATCCTGAAATCCAGACACTTCCCTGGCAGTTTGCTTCAAGGTTTGGGCTCCACCTCCCCTGGCCTGATGGGGCGGTGGCACAGGAGGGCAGGGCGGAGGAGGGTGAGGAGGCAGCCCCAGCCCACATCTGCAGCTGCAGGGAGGTGAGCCCCAGGGAGGGTGCTCCTGGGGCCACTGAGTGGCGGGGGTTGGAGGACGTCCCCAGAGCCCGGAGTTGTTATTGCTTCCCGTATCTGTCCCCTGGGGGCCAGGACCCTCCAGGTCGGACAGCCGGGACGCCTGCTGCACTGGTAGCGGCTTGGTGGAACCGGGAGGTGCCTGTCCCCTCATCTTGGGAGCACACGCCTGAGGTGGGATGGGAAGAAAAGCCACAAGTGGCTCTGGCCCAGGCCAGGCCTCAGGGGACATCCTCAGAGCCCAGGAGCCCTGGGGTTATGCGGAAAGCCAGTCCTGAAGGCCCGTCACCAAACCGCACTTTGTACAGGTGCAGGCAGCCCTGTGGGATCACAGCTGAGGTTAGCATCCCTGCTTCCTGGCTGACTCTGTTGGCTGCTTCCTGCTGTCCCATTTTTGCTCCCTGGGGCCGGCCTTCATCCCGGAAAACCAGGCCATTTGCAGGGGCTTCGTCTCCTGGCTGCCTGGGGCCAAGGAAAGGTGGGTGCAGGGAAGCCTGGGGTCCTCTCTTCTCCCTGGGGCCGTAGTAGGCAGTGTCACTCCAGAGTGGCAGCTCCGTTCCAACAGGGCTTCGTTGTTGTCTTGCACCCTCTAGTGGAGGAGAAGGTGAAGGAGCAGCTGGAGGCCGCTAAGCCTGAGCCGGTCATCGAGGAGGTGGTGAGTGCCTGGGCGGCCCGTCCTCCTCGCTGCCTCTGTGTCCTGCTGCCCTCCCCACCTGCTCTCCCTCTGTCCCCTTCCTTTATTCCCTTTCCACCCCCATCCTTGTTCTCGTCCCCCTGCTTCCTCCTTCCTTTTCTCCCGTTCCCCTACCTCTCTACTGTCTTCCCCCCTGCCTGGGGCGGGACCCCTCAGCCCTGATGTGTGCCTCCTCCCTCCCCAGGACCTGGCCAACCTGGCTCCCCGGAAGCCTGACTGGTGAGTGTTGCCTGGGCGGGGTGGGTGCAGACTAACTGGGGGCTTCTAGTGCCAGGCGTGGGCCTTCCCCCTCACGGTGAGGAGACGGACAGACAGACGTGGAGCTGCAGGAGACACTTAGCGTGGGAGCTAAGTGCTGAGAAGGACATAAACGGAGCAATGAGAGGAAAGTAATGGCGAGGGCCTCAGACAGAGGGGGAGCAGCAGGTCCCTCAAGAAGCCCCTTCTGAAAGGGTGAGACCCCTACTCCAGGAAGTCCCATTTGAGCAAAGCCAACCTTTGTCCTTAGGGGACCACAGTGTGAGGGGGGATAGAGGGAAGGGCCGACACAGGTTTCTGTCCTTGTTCTGCCACCAACTAGTCTGTTCCCCTCTGGCCCCACTTCCCGCATCTGTGAAAAGGGGACGTCCGTTTATCTCACTGGGCTGAGACAGAGGGGGAGAAAGGATGGTGTAGGCCGGAAGGCTTGTGTCTTCCTTTACTTTGGGCCATACGTAGGGGTTCTGTCCTTCTTGCCTGGTTCTGGGTCAAGTACTTATCAGCAAAGGGTGTTATAATTTGATGAAACAAATCCATGGGTGTATGTCCTAGGAAACCCAGAGCCAGAGGGAACAGGCTGAGTGCGCGTGCACTTCTGGAAGCCCACGGTGGAGGGGGCGAGCCTGTGGCTGGGGGAGGAGCAAGGGCCACCGTGGGCTAGAGCAGGTTACCCCCTGATGGTGACTGGGGGGACCAGACCAAGAGAGGATCCCTGAGGAGCTACCCACCAGCTCTGCCCCCCGTGTTGGGTGGGTCTGTGGTGCCAGTCCCCTTATCTCAGTGGGTTGGGCAAGGATGGCTGGTGCTGGGTTTTAGAGGGCACAGAGGGGAGAGAGAGGAGCATCCTGGCCTCCTCCCCAGGCAACGGATATGATTCCTGATGCCAGAGGGCTGCAGGAGGAGAGGGGCCCAAGGCCTCACCAGGCCAGCCTTCAGCCTCCCGCCTCCCTCCACCTCCCTGCTCCAGGGACCTCAAGAGAGATGTGGCCAAGAAACTGGAGAAGCTAAAAAAGAGGACCCAGAGGGCCATTGCTGAGCTGATTCGTAAGTGCAGGGCCTGGCAAGGTGGGGTCCTACCCTCTGGGTGGTGGCCCAAGCACAGGGCCACCCTTCCTGTCTGCCATCCATTCCAGGTGAGAGGCTGAAAGGCCAGGAAGACGGCCTAGCCTCTGCAGTGGACTCTACCACCGAACAAGAAGCCTGCGACTCGGACTGAGGTGTGCCCTGTCCCCCTGCACCTGTCAGGCCTCTCCTGTCGGTGGACGGTCTTGGGCAGGCTGGGGGCTGGGCTTGCCATCACCTCCAGTTTGGCTTCAGAGCAGTGACTCTGCGCCGTCAAGTCTGAAACCCTAGTGGGTGAGGTCTCCTGAGTCCTTCCTGCCGTTCTCACTGAGGGCAGAGCCAGCAAGAACTCTGGGGCGTGCCTGTGTCTGTACATATGTATGTATTTTCAACTTTTTTTAGTCTCTGGAAATAAAGTCAAGTGAATGCCTGTGTGGCAGAAACCTGTCAGATGTTGCGTGGGTCCTGGGGTGCTGTGGGTTTGGGCTCCAGGACAGGGTGGCCGCAGAGCTGTTCTTAGTATGAATAACCCCTGTGCTGGGCAGGGCATGTTGAGGCTGGAGGGGTGGGGAAGGCCCAGGGCTGACCATCTCATCGCCAGTGGAGGTAATTTCAAAACCCTTGGGTGACAGAGACAAGGTCTGAGAGAGTTCTTTTAAGACCTCCCCCAGGCCTAGGCCTTACAGTAGTCTGTGGGACAGCTAGAGAGGCTCCCACTCTGGTCCTCTGTGGATCCCCTCACAGTGTGAGAGAGAGAAGGGAGAGACTGGGCCTTGGCAAACCCCAGCTTGGGACCACTCGGAACTTGAGGCCCTAGCGCTGTTTTTCCCACTCTGCCCTGCCCCAGGCAGCCCCTTTCCCACTGCACCAGTCAGAACTAGACTATGGCTCCCCTAGGACAGGGCCTGCATTGGGGTGCTTCACTATGCTGGGGATTTGGATGTTACAGGCTGGGTTCAGGTTTGGACCCCCAAAGTCCTGGCTTTAGGACCGTGAGCGTCCTCTGTGGAGCTGACTCTCCAGGTTGACGGGTTGTCTGCATCATCTCTGACTCCAGGTACCTGTGGCGGACTGGAATTGCATCTCCTCCAGGGTGGTCACACCCTTGAGTTTCCTTCAGAGTTTCCCCTTAGCCTCCTGCCTCTGCCCTAAGTCATCCCGTGTGTTCTTCCTCTATGCTGTGCTCAGTTCCGGTGGACGGTGCCAAGGACTCTGGTCACAGTGGTGGAGTGAGTGTGTGCGCACAGAGACCAGCACACTCACACAATAAATAAATCCTTAAAGTTAAAACTATGCAACCGCTCTCAGAAGGTATCCTGTGTAGAAAAGGAGCAGAAACTTGTAGCTGTGAGTGAGGGCTGACGTGGTAGGTGGCCAGCTTCTGTACTGAGCAGTGAGACAAGATCAGGACTCAGATTCCAACAAGGGACAGGGACCAAACATGCCCACAGTTGTCAGGGCTAGAGTCAGGCTTCCTTTCTTAGGAATAAAGGATGAAAAGACTCCCTGCATCTCCTCAGATTGCAGCTGGAAACAGGCAGCGGAAGGACGTGGATACCTGGTGGCTACAACTAAGTTCCTATTCAGCACCAGATTGGACTGGGGTAGGGTTATCCCACAGTGCAAGAGCCTAGAGAGCTAATGAAAGGTGTGCTTCTGATTTTATGATTCTGCGTGCCCTGATGGAAAAAGTGCCCTACAAGGAAAAAGAAAACAAAAACCATGCATGGTGGGCACTCAGCAGAAATTACAAAATATATGAGAAAATCTAATGCCTTAAAGAATGGCCAATAACTCAACAAGTGAGAGAATTTATACCTAAGGAGATTGAAACAGTACATCCTAATATGCTTTAAAATGTGCATTTATTATCAGAGAGATAAAAGAGGGTATGATCCCCATAACTCAAGAGTAAGGGTAAGGCTGAGCACAGTGACTTACACCTGTAGTCCTAGCACTCTGGGAGGCTGAGACGGGAGGATTGCTTGAGCTCAGGAGTTTGAGACGACCCCCCGCCCCCATCTTTACCAAAAATAGAAAAAATCAGCTGGGCATGGTGCACGCCTGAAGTCCCAGCTACTCAGGAGGCTGAGGCAGGAGGATCACTTGAGCCCAGGAGATGGAGGTTGCTGTGAGCTGTGATGATGCCACTGACCTCTATCCCAGGTGATGGAGTGAGACTCTCTCTCTCAAAAAAAAAAAAAAAAAGAAAGAAAAGAAAAAGAAAAATAGGGATTAGACATAAGAAAGAACTCTTAGAAATTTTGCAAATAAGAATATGGTTATTAAAAAACTCACTAGAAGAGCTAAATAATTACAGTCAAAGAAGGGATTAATAAATTGGAGTTAAAGCTGAGGGGGTCACATAGAAGGTGGCAATGAGAGATAAAGATGGTGAAGTGGAGGGTAGATTGAGAACTATGCCAAACTGATAGATGTTCTACAGCTGACAGGAGTTCCAGGAAAAGAAAACCAGAGAAAGAAAGTACTGGAAGAAGGAATGGCTGACCACTTCTGTTTCTAGCATAAGGGTGGAATAGTTGCCTGAACTAATCCTCCATTGGAAACAGCTAAAAATACTAGGTAAATAAATAATGACAGCAAATGTTTTTTATTTTTTATTTTTTTTTATTTTTTTTGAGACAGAGTGTCACTTTGTTGCCCCGGCTAGAGTGAGTGCCGTGGCATCAGCCTAGCTCACAGCAACCTCAGACTCCTGGGCTTAAGCGATCCTACTGCCTCAGCCTCCCGAGTAGCTGGGACTACAGGCATGAGCCACCATGCCCGGCTAATTTTTTTTTTGTATATATATTTTTAGTTGGCCAGATAATTTCTTTCTATTTTTAGTAGAGACGGGGTCTCACTCTTGCTCAGGCTGGTCTCGAACTCCTGACCTCGAGCGATCCACCTGCCTCGGCCTCCCAGAGCTAGGATTACAGGCGTGAGCCACCGCGCCCGGCCTAGCAAATGTTTTTTAAATACAGCTACGAGCTGGCAAGAAAGTAAGGAATACTTGGGCAAAAATGTAAGAGAGGTAGCAGCATACCAAAGCCTAACATTTGCCTTGAGGGTATTTGACAAACCAGGGGAAATTGAGCATTGGTTTTTGGGGTCCTCAATGCCTGGGTTTCAGACAACCCAAGACTTTTGCAAAATAAGGGGCCTAATAGGAAAGCCCTCCATAAAGCTGGGATCCCAAACAGTGGAACTGTCTGTAAACTAATAATAAATCTCTCCTGGCATCCCAGGGGAAAATTGAACGTTGCGCCTTACTGGCGTGAAAAAAGGTCTTCCTTGAGAACTGAGCCAGCCCTCGTGTGGGTTTGCACATGAGAAACCTCAAGCCAGGAATTTAAAGTGGTCCCAGAATTGTGGAGGTCTCAGACACTTGATAGAAGAAGTGCAGATCCTACTTGGACAAGCTTTTATTCATCATCTTAGTCCTCAAAGAATTCTCACTGATAAAATTCCAAGAAAAATGAGCAGTTAGAGCCTACTTAGTGACCCTGGATGAGGGCCCTCGAGGGTCATCTCCAAACAGCACCGGGGCCACTTCACACTGCGCTGCCTCCCCACTGATGAGTGTGGTGGGCACAGCACCCGTCGCCCCCACCGGTGCGACTAGGACTCTGGCCCACCCAGGAGAATGGCATTCTGAGAAATGAGCCGCGAAGGGAGCAAGACATTTTGAGCTAATAGTTTCAAATTATTAATATAAAAAAAAGAAAACAAAAATGAGCAGCTTACAGAAAAATTCACCAGATACACAAGGCAACAAAGCACCAAAAGCCAAGGACATCAAAAATAACATGGTAGAATCAGACTTGCAAAGACTTCAGGCATCAGAATTACCAGTCACAGAAGTTAAATGTTTTAAAATGATGTAAGAACTAAAGGAGAGTTGTGAAAATAGGAGGAGACTTGCAAAAGAACCAAACTGATATTTTAGAAATAAAAATACAGTAGTCCCCACCTTGTCCGCAGTTTCACTTTCTATGGTTTCAGTTACCCGTGGTCAACCACAGTCCGAAAATATTACATACAATAAGATATTTTGAGAGAAACCACATTCACAACATTCAGTATACTATATGTAACAGTATGCTATTATAGTTTTATTTTATCATTAGTTATTGTTAATCTCTTGCTATGCCTAATTATAAATTAAACTTTATCATAGGTATGTATGTATAGGAAAAAACATACAGGGTTCAGCACTCTGCGGTTTCAGGCATTCACTGAGGGTCTTGGAATGAATGTGTCCTGCATGGATAAGGAATGACAGCAATTAAAAACCTTGCATCTGTGAATTAGACAAAGCTGAAGAGACAATTAGTGAATGGGAAACTCTATCTGAAGTTTTCCAGAGTTCAGCCCAGCAAGTTAAGCAGATTGATAATGTAGAGCAAGAGGCTGAAAGACATGGAGGATAGAATGAGAAGATCCAACATTACATGTGATTGGAGTTCCAGGAGAAAAAAAAAAGCAAAAATGAGGCAGAGGCAACATTAAAAAAGAAAAGTGCCTGAGAACTTCCCAGAACTTTTGAAAATCAGCAATCCACAGATTCAAAAAGACCAGCAAATCTCAAATAGGTCAATAAAAATAGACATATGCATCCAAAATGTTCTATTTCTTGATCTGGGTGGTGATTAATTAGGTATTTTTACTTTATAAATATTCATTGAGCTGTACACATGTTTTATGTAATTTTGTATGTTTATTCTAGTTTAATAAGCAAATTTACTTAAAAATTTTCACACCTTGTATTAATCATCAGTTGCTGCATACAAATTACCTAAAACTCGAATGCAAATACCTAAACAACAACAAATATTTACTATCTTACAGTTTCTGTGGGGCAGGAATCAGGAATTACTTAGCTGGGTAGCTTCCAGTCACTTGTGAGGCTGCACTCATCTGAAGGCTGGACTGGGGATGGAGGATCTGCTTCCAAGATGGTTCTCTAACATGGTTGTTGATTGGGGGCCTTAGGGACCTCTCCATAGGGCTTGGTTAAGTGTTCTCATGACATGGCAGCTGGCTTTCCCAGAGTGGCAATCCAAGAAAGCAGAAGGGAGCTTTAGGGCCTTTTTTTGATCCGGTCTTAAAAGTGATTTCTTCCACATTCTGGGTTTTTGTGTTGTTGTTTGTTTGTTTGTTTGTTTGTTTTTAGACAGGTGCAGTAGTGAGAAGGGGAGAAAGTAGTAGAACAAGGAATTCAATCTATGACTGTGAGCAATCACTCACTACCTTTGGACCAGCCTTTTTTTTTTTTTTTTTTTTTTTGAGACAGAGTCTCAATATGTCGCCCTGGGTAAATTGCAGTGGCATCGTCATAGCTCATAGCAACCTCAAACTCCTGAGCTCAAGCAATTCTCCTGCCTCAGCCTCCTAAGTAGCTGTGACTACAGACACATGCCACCACACCTGGATAATTTTTCTATTTTTTATAGAGATAGGGTCTTGCTCTTGCTTAGGCTGGTCTTCAAATCCTGTCCTCAAGTGATCCTCCTGGCTCAGCCTCCTGGAGTGCTGGGATTACAGGTGTGAGCCACTGTGCCTGGCCCCACATTCTGGTTTATTAGGAGCAAGTCACCATGTTCAGCTCATACTCAGAGGGAGAAGTTTCCTAAAGGGAGGACTAAGAATTTATGGACTTAATTTTAAAACCACCTCATACCTAACTGCATTATAATACAACTGGAGAACACAAAACCAAGAAATGATGTTAAAATTAGAAAAGACATACTACCTTTCAAGAAGCAACACAGGCGGATCCTGTATCTTCTAGAAAAAAAGAAAAAAGCAACACAGCAGCAGATGTCTCAGCTTTTCTGAGACAACTGGAATGAAAGAAAATTGTCAACTTAGAATTGCATACCCAGAGAAAATATCTTACAAAATGTTTTTAGTTAAGCAAGGCCAGGGCTCCTGTCACCAGCAGACTCTAAATAAAAGAAACTGTATGAGGGGGATAATGAAAATGTTCTAAACACTTGTGGTGATGGTTGCACAAATCTGTGAATATGCTAAAAGTCACTGAATTGCATGCTTTAAATGGGTGGCTGGAATGGTATGTATAAAGCTGTTTTTAAAAAAGAAAAAGCATTCTCCTGAAGAAATTCTAAAGAGTATCTTCAGACTGAGGGGGCACAATCCCAGATGGAAAACATAAGAAATAAAAAAGAATGAAGAGAAACAAAGTACAAATGTAAATAGGCATTGACCTTATAAAACAAAAGTGTGTTGCAGGGTAAAGCAAGGGCTGCTTAGAGTACGTAGCATCCCCAGTATGTAAGGCCAGAGAGAGGTGACTGACGTTACAGTCCTGTAGGGGCAGAGGCAGAAGGCTCTGGGAAACAGGTAGGTTGACGTTTCTAGAGAAACCCTAAGCGAGTAAAAACAGGGTGTACCATTTTCAAAGTAGTTGAGGAACTAATGGAATGAGAAAAAAGTCATTACCCAAAAGAAGGCAAAGAGAGAGAAGGTCGATGAGTAAATGAATCAAATTTGTCAATAATTAATGTAGTAGACCACTTTTTCTTTTTAAACTGTTTGCTGCCGTTTAAGAGAGAAACCTGAACCCAACAGAAAGGCTGAAGTAAAGGGGCTGGAAAAGCTCTATCGAGCACAGGATCAACCAAAGCAAGCTGAGGTGGCAGGAATAACGTCAGACCGGGGGACTGTCGGAAGCATTCTTAGCTACACGAGTGTGCTGTGGAGCAGGGAGCCTCCCAGCCGCTGCCGGGGGAGTGTGAAATGGTGTGACCACTTGGGAAAAGTTGAACACGTGCACACCCTGGAGCCCAGCAGTTCCTCTCAGTGCCCTAGAGAAGTGTTGCACACGTACACTAGGAGACAGTGGCAGGAATGCTAGTAGAATTGTTCATAGTGGCACGGACACGCGTGTGCGCACACACACAGTTAAAATGAATATAGTAATAAGTTGTGGTTCTTACAGTGGAAATCCCTATAGCCATGAAATGAGCTACAGCCACGTGCTACAACATGGATAGATCTTGAAAGAAGTATGAGCCATCTGCGTGATGTTCCAAAACAGGCAGAGTGAAACAGTATGTTCCCTGAGGATACACACGTGGGCGGTAGAGCCGGGGCGGAGAAGCTCGGTGATGGTCAGCTCAGGGCTGGCGGTTCCCTCTAGACAGGGGCCCTTCGAGGTCTTGACAGCGTTCTTTTTCCTGGCTTGAATGATGGGAATTCGTTTTATTCTCTACACATAGTCATTTTATATACTTTGGCATATGTGCTGTATTTCAAATACAAGTTTTTTTTTTTTTTAAGAGAACAGTTTTACTACATCTGCAGTTTCGCTACAGTGGTCTAGATTACAACATGGAGAGTAAAGAGAAAAATTATACAAACTACACACGTAAAAATTAAAAAGACAAGATACCTACAAAGGAATGAGTTTCACTTTTCATCAACAGTAGATACCGGAAGGTAAAGCTTTGCTGAGTGCTGAGGAAATATAAATGTCAGTCTGCCCAATTCTCTTAAATAGGAGCGTGACAGACATTGACAGGCTTATGACAGTAAGTGTTTACTATGCGCTGATCTTTGCTGAAAGAACTACTCAAGGATGCTCTGTAGCAAGAACTGGGGTGGGAGCAGAGGGCGGGTATGGGAATCAAGACTGCATTTTGCAGATACCCACAAATAGGACTTAAACAAGGAGGGGTTTATTTCGTTAAGTGCAAGGTGACACAGTGGCTCCTTGGGGCTACCAAGGATGTGAGTCCCTTCTGTCTCCCCAGTTGCCATCCTTAGAACCCTTTCCCAGGTCTGACCTTCAGGCAGGAGAAGGGCAAAGGGCAGGCCAGCTGAAGAAATCCTGGCTTCAACGCTGTCCACAGGCCTGCCTTCACTTTTGATTGGCTGTTATGGTATCACAGGGCCACCCCTAGCTGCGGAGACATGTCGGGAATAAGGATGTTTTAAGCTGGCACATTGCCATGATGTTGAAAATTTTTTTCCAGATACAGATATTTATTTTCACAAAAAGACAACAAAGTCTTCCCCTATACACATATTTACAAAACCCAACTGATTAACCAATCTGGAACCTGGGTTTTTTCCACATCTGAACATAGTTGGGGACAGGGAATCATTAATAACCACACAATTCCCAGAGATGGAATGTATCCATCGAACAGTGCAGATTATTTTAAAATGCACCTACCTGCACCACTCAGTCTAACCACCGTGATTGAAATTGGGATTCTCTGAGAGAGGAGGATGGGTAGAAAATATTGGGAAGGCAGGGGGCAGGGAAAAGTGGTGAGCAAAGAAACTGGTAAACGTTGGAAAGATCAGTACCATCAATTAACCTCTAGCAAGACTGACTATAAAAAGGACACAAATTATAAATGCCAGGAATGAAATAAAGGCATCATATGCCACAGACATCAAAAGGCCAGGAAGAATATACTGTAAACACCCACATAAATTCAGCAAATTGATGAAATGGGCTAATTTCTTGAAAAGCACAAATGCCACACACCTCACCCAAGATGAAATAGATAATTTGAACAGCTCTATAACTATTAAGGAAATTGAATTCACAATTTTAAAACCCTGAAAATCTCCAAGCCCCGGTGTTTTGTGGGAGAATTGATAGATTTAATATAACTACTATCAAAATCCCAAGAAGATTTTTTTTCTGGATATAGACAAGATTATTTGAAAATGTATGTGGAAAGGCAAAGGAACTGGAATAGTTAAACAATGTTTAACTGGAAGAGTAAAGCAGGAGTCGCTACCAGTTTCACTATCCACTGTAGGCTTATTATACAGCTGCAGCAGTCAAGCCCTGGTGTTGTTGGAAAGATACGCAGATAGAGCAATGGAATGGGATATATAAGCACAGCCAACTGATTTCTGATAAAGGTGCAAAACAAATTCAATGGAGGAAGAATGGTCTTCAGCAAGTGGCACTGCAGCAATTGGCTATTTATAGGCAAAAAAGAAAAAAAACCTAACAAAACCCCTAAACCTCAGACCTCACCACAAAAATTAACTCAAAGTATATCATAGATTTTAAATGTAAAATGTAAAACTATGAAACCTTTAGATGTAAAGAGAAGAAAACCTTCAGGACCTAAGGCTCAGGGAAAAGTTCTTAGACCTGAGACCAAAAGCACAGTCCATAAAGAAAAAATTGATAAATTTGACTTAAAAGCTTTTGGTCCAACAAGACCCTGAAGAGAATGAAAGGAAGAGCTACACAGAGAATATTTGCAAACCACCCTATCTGATGAAGGACTCATACCTAGAATATAAAAAGAACTCCCAAAATTCTGTAAAAAACAAAACCAAACCAAAAACTTAGTTAGAAAGTTGGCAAAAGACATGAAATATTTCACCAAAGAGGATATACAGGATATGAAAAATAAATACATGAAAGACGTTCAACCTCACTAGCCATTAAGGAAATGCAAATTAAGATCACAATATCATTACACACCTATCTGAATAGATAAAAAATAGTGATAATACCAAATGCTGGCAAAGATGTGGAGAAACAATCTCTTGCATATTGTAGGTGGGAATGTAAAATAGTACAGCTACTCTGGAGTAGTCTGGCACTTTCTTAAAGAACTCCACATATACTTACCATACAACCCAGCAGTCATACTCCTGGGCTTTTATCCAGAGAAATAAAAACTTACGTTTACATTAAAAAATATGTACACAAATGTTCATAGCAGCTTTACTTGTATTTGCCAAAAGCCAGGGAAAAAATGTCCTTCGGTAGGTGACAGGTTAAACTGTAGCAGGTCCATACCTTGGAGTGCTACTCAGCAATAAAAAGGGATGAAGTATTGATGTATGCAGCAACTCGGATGGATCTCAAGGGCATTATGGTAAGTCAAAAAAGTCAATGTCAAATGGTCACATACTGTACGATTCCACTGCTGTGACATTCTTAGAATGACAAAATTATAGAGATGGAGAACAGATTAGTGGTTGCCAGGGATTAGGGATGGTGGGGACAGGTGTGACTATAAAGGGGTGGCTCCAAAGAGATCTTCGAATAGTTGTGCTGATGGACTAGTTCTGTATCTCGATTGTGGTGGCAGCTACACGAATCTGCACGTATGAAGAAGTGGAACGGAACTGTACGCACACATTGCACCAATGTCAAATTCCTGGTTTTGATAATGTACCACAGCTATGGAAGATGTAACCATGGGGAAACGGAGAATGTTATGCAGGGCCTCTGTACTATCTTTTTGACTTCCTATGAATCTATATTTCAAAATAAAAAGGGTTTTAAAATATAAGTGGTGAGCAGATAAACTGGTAAAACATGTTAATAAATTAAAATGTATACATACATAAATATATATATATTTAAAAGTATGCTTTCTGTGTTTAAGACACCACATTCATTCTGGAGTCTGGACCACAGTCTTGTGAAGTATCAGGTGGGGATAGGTCAGCGTTAGTCGCAGTGAGTCCTGACCTTGGTTGGAGACGGCCCTCAGGCCCTCGCAGCCCCTTGTGATAGGGCTTGAGTTGGCCAGTGAGGGGCAGTGCCCAGACCACCAGGCGCTTCTCCAGAACAGCCCTGACCAACCTCTCAGCGTTCGGGTTCTCCAGGACACCTGGCCTCTTCATCTCGGGAGGGTTGTCAGACCTGGGATGTTCTGCAGCAGCTTGGATGCCCCTTCCCCAGCAGAGGACAGGAGAACAAGGCCTGCTGACCCAGAGAATCAGGCTTGGTGTCTCTGGGTTCTCACTCCTTGCTGGGGAAGCAGCAAGACAGCGGGGAGGAAGTCGCACCTGGGCTTGCAGGGTCAGTCCCAGGGGTCAGTGCAGGGCCTTGCAACCACAGTGAGAACAGTAGGCTGGGATCAGAGGAAGCACAGCCCCTGAAATTATAAGGCAAAACTCTACTGTCCAGCCTCAAGCCCAAGCCCCTCGTGAGGGTCCGCATTGCCAGCTTCAAGGCTCCCACTCACCTCAGGCGGCCTCTCCACAGGGCTTGGAGCCAGGAGATGCCCATCCGTTCAGCATGTTCCTGAGAACCCACCTTGCGCTGGGCACTGTGCAGGCGCTGAGGATGCAGCGGGGAATCTGAAGATGGCTCTGCCTTCAAGGAGCTGACCTTCCAGGTGGTCTCCAGGTCTGTGCTGGGAGCCAAGCCCCATCCCTCAGACCAGTCTGAAAGATGCTTCCCCCAGAACGGTGTGGCCCGGCATCGCGTGAGTCCGCTCTGCCAAGAGGCAGCGTGATCAGAAGCCGCACAGCTGCGGCCTTTATTCCCCCACTGTCCTCACGTGGCCACTGGGGGGCAGCAGGAGACACCACCGGGCCCCTGAAGGCAGCGTGGGCCGGCGCAGCCTGCCTTCCACTGTTAAAGCACGTCATCCAGCCAGATGAAGCACGTCTGCCCTTTCCCTGGGCTGGTGTCTGTTAAGTGGCTGATCATCAGAAATGATCCAGAGAGGGGTGCGGTCAGCCTGAGACCTACAACAGCAGGGGCATGTCCTGGGGAGAGCAGGCTCCGGGGACTCCAGGGTGTGTGCGGGCCAGGTGGGGTGTCGAGTGCCCTCCCAACCCTGGGGACAGGCCCAGCCCTGCCAGGTCACCACAGAGTCACCCCTCCTTGAACTGTGGGTGCGTCTGCACGAGCGGGAGACGTGTGGACAGGATACCTGGAGGTGTGGATCCCCTGTAGTCCGGCTGGGAAAGTGCCCGCCTAGAGGGTCAGGTCCCCTTGGCCCCGGGGCCCAGCCTGAGGTGGCATCCCCTGAACCTGTCCTGAGCATCTGCTGCTTGGAGCCAAGCTGTCAAGATGCCCAGTGTTGACGCAGGGACCCCCTGTCCAGATGGGCAGGGGTGGGCAATCCACAGAGCAGGTGGCCGTGTGTGCTGGGGGCTGCGGCTCCTTCTGAGCTCAGGCCCGCCTCAGGGGCTCTGACAGCCGTGGGCCGGGCGTGGGGTCTGGGCTGAGTTTCCCAGCCAACCTGCCCCTTCTGTATGTATTTACTGGTTTTCCTTAAATGTTCCCATTACTCAGGCCTCTGGTGGGCACCAAGACAAAAATAAATCCCACAAGGCGGCCCAGCCAGGAGCCGGGAATCCAATTCCCCCTCAAAGGCCGGAAGAGGCGCCTGTGCAGGGCATGCCAGACCGCAGTGGCCCGCACACGCCACACGGCCACTCCCACACGTGCGCACGTGCACAAGCAGGCATCCGCACACGCACGCACACCCCCAGATCGCCTCGTACGCAGACGGGCACGCTCACACCTGCACGCGCACACGCCCACACACGGCCCACTCGTGCGTGCACTCCCTGGCAGGCTCACACCGCGCTGTGACCACACACGGGTCACAGACCCAGCCATCCTCTAAGCGCCGGTGGGCGAGCCCTGGGAGAGGCCGTGGGGGGTGGGAGGAGGCCACCCTGCACAGTCAGAAGGAGCGTGGCCTCACGGGAGCACAGGCCCAGGGCTGCCAGGGCTTCTGAATTTTTAAGAGAAGCTGGAAAGCTGAATTTTTATGTGAAATATCCTGATTTTTAAATGTTGGCTCAAGATGTTGAAAATACTGTGAGTGCCAAACCAAACATGCCTGTGAGCCAAATTCCACCCACAGGCGGCGTCCTCAGACCACGAGTCCACACAGACACACACAAATAGACACTCACACACACACAGACACACACAAACAAAATAGACATATTGGTACGCGCACATACAGCCTCGCACACACAGACACACCGACGGACACAGACATACAAACGGACATACCGGCGTATCCAGACACATTTAAAGACACAAGGGCACACACACAAACAGACACAGGCATACTTACAAACAGAACGACAAACAGACACACATAGATGGGCACATTTCTAAACAGACACACACGCAAATACAAAGAAATACACAAATAGACATACACACACGGAAACTGCCACACAGTGCAGCCCTCTCTCTTGCTGACGTATGGGAGCTTGCTGGGGGCAGGTAGCCTGACAGTGTGACCTCCAGACAAGGCCAGGGTGTGGTCCATTCCAGGTTGTCCCCTGACTCTTAAAAATGCCGGAGGAAGAGGAGGGTGTGGGACAAACTGTTGCGGGCTGATTGGAGAGCACAATATTGCGGTGCCCAGGAGCCAGCAGAGGGCCCCCAGGGTAGATTGACTGGAGCCACACAGTACTGAGGAGCTGTGAAGGGGGCTTGGGGTGGCCAAGAGCCCACCCTCTCACGCCCCAGATCCCCGTCCTCCAGCCTGGCCTTGCCCCCTCTTCCCTGCTACTGAAAAGCAAGGCTAGCAGTAGGCCTGTGGGGGCCACCTACCTGCAGAGATTCCCACCAGAGTCGCCAGCAATGCCCCGCCCCCAGCAGTTCTGCCTGCAACTCACCATGGTGGGAGAAATGCCCCAAAACTCCGGGGCCTTTCAACTCAGACGCCTTTGGGGAGATACCTACCCCCTCAAAAAAACAAGGTGGGGTGCAGTGGCTTCCATCTGTAATCCCAGCACTTTGGGAGGCCAAGGTGGGAGGATCACCACATTGCTTGAGGCCAGGAGTTCAAGACCAGTCTGTGCAACATAGCAAGACCCAGTCTCTACAAAAATAGAAAAAAAAATTAGCCAGGTGTGGTTGCATGCACCTGTAGTCCTAGCTACTCTGGAGGCTGAGCCAGGAGGATCGCTTGAACTCAGGAGTTCGAGGCTGCAGTGAGCTATGATCGGGCCACTGTACTCCAGCCTGGGCAACAGAGCCAGACCCTGTTTCCAGAAAGAAAAAAACCCATGTCTGAGAGTGGAGGAGCCTAAAGGTGCATAATAAATGCAGGAACACAAAGAGGCCCCACCTACCCTCTCCTCGCCCACAGATGCAAGGCTGTTGTAAGCCTGGCATCCTGGTCTTCTGCCTCCCAGACCCTGGCCCCATTCCTGCCCAGAGCTATGTTCAGGGTAGCTGGCCCCAGCTCCTGAATGGGTAGGATCTGCCCTTGGATTCCAGCCTGCATGACCATGATGCTGAAGAAGGAGGGAACCTGTCACATGGGAATCCTTAGCCTTCAGACCTGAGTGTCTCAGTCCTGCCTAAGGGAAGGATTGGGTCATCCCTGTCCAGGCAGCCAGAACCCAGGCTGGGGGCCTGTTGGGGAGAAAGGTGGGATTCTGTTCCCGCTCAGGTCAGGAAGTCTGAGCAGAGGCCTGACCCGCAAGGAGAACCTGAGGCTCAGAGAGGGAAGGTGGCTTGCCCAGAGTCACACAGGTCCAGGCCCCTGCCTGGCCCTGCAGTCTCTTCCTCCTCTGCCCATGCTGGCCAGTGGACCAGTCCATCAGCCAAGGTGTGTTTCAGTTGGCCATGGTGGCTTCAGGCTGCAATAATGCTCCTGGAGTTGGCTGAGGCCATCAGGGACGGAGCTACACAGCACGCCCCACACCCCCAGCCCCCCAATGCGCCCCCTCAGCCAGACCCCTCTTCTAACAACCAAAGCAGAGCCAGTGCCCTCTCAGATCCCCCAGGGCAGGTCCATGTCCCCTCAGACCCTGGGGCCAGGGTCATGTCCCTCTTGAACCTCCAGAGAACTCGGCCCCGTTTCCCGTCTGCCTGCTCTCCCTCTGGTCACTCCCCAGGGTGAGGGCTGACCTGTGTGGACTGTCACAGCCTGCCCGGTCCAGGCACGTGGGGCCAGCCCCATCCTTGCTCTCGACAGGGGGCTTGCAGGAGGGTGGGCAGTGGCATCTTTGGGTGGCTCTGGATCCCCTAGACCCCACTCTGAGCTGGGAGCTGTGGACTCACTCCACCCCGTCTTGGGGCCAGCCCTGTGTGCCAGGGCTGGACACGGCCCCTGGGGGGGTGCATTCCTTCCAAGGGTCTCCAGAGGTCCTTCTCTCAGCCTGAGCTGAGGGAGCCCGGCCAGGGAGGGGCAGGGCCTGTCCACATGCCCAAGACAGGTGGGAGCTGGTCCTGGCCACCTCGCTGGCCTGGCCTGGCGTCCAGAGCAGCCTGGGTACCACAGCCACGGGGGCTGAGGAGTGGGAGTCTGTCGGCACCTCCCCGGCCCGCCCACCGCCGGCTCTGCTGCTGTTTACGTGTTCTCTGTGGCTTGGCTGGGCCGTGGGGCCTTGCAGGGAGAAGTGACCACCTGGCTCCAGCCCCTGCTCAAGGCAAACAGGGGCCTGACAGCCGGCCAGGCCTGCTGAGGGCTCCCACTTCCTCTGCCAACACCTGGATGGCCCAGGTGGGGCTCAGGGGCCTCTCTGAGTGGAGGCCAGCCCTGGCCCAGGGGCTCCTAGCCTAAGGGAGGAGACCTGGTCCTGGCCTGGGGGGATTGGACTCATGGGTGACCTGCAGTCCCGTCCTGGGCGTCCAGTGTGAGGAGAAAAATGGCGTCACGCCTAGAGCGGGAGGCCTGGCTCTGTCCTGGGTGCAAACATGCCGAGCAGGGAGGGCCAGTCCTCATGTAGGAGGTGTCTGGTTGGATATGGGACGCCTGGCCGTGGTCTAGGGACACCAAACCTGAGATGAGGGTACCTAGCATGTCCTGGGGGCAGTTAGTCCAAAGGGGAAGAATAGCCCTATCTTGGGGGGGGCCGCATCTAAAGGGAAGATGGTAAGAAGTCTAAGGGGGGGACATAACTCTGTCCTCAGGGTACCCAGTCTGAGCGGGGAGACAGCCCTGTCCTGGGGTTGGGGTAGGGATTGGTGTCCCTGATCTGCAGGAAGAAGCCAAACCCTGTCCCAGAGGGATCCAGTCTGAGAGGAGAGGCTCAGCTCTGTCCTGGGGCAGCCAGCCTGAGGAGGAAGGTGCAGCCTTGTCCAGGGGTGCCCAGTCGAGTGACGTTTCAGGGTGAGTGGGCCGCATGGGCTCACAACTTCAGGAGTCTGGGCTGGGAGATGGGGCCCTGAGGCCTAGCCAGCCCTGAACCTCGGGGACCCTGCCATCTGGAAGGGTAGGCAGGGCGGGCCTGAGGCTGCTCCATGCATGCTTATGCCACCTACCACCCAAGTGGCTTTGTTGTCTTGGGGCTCATGACCCCTCACCTCGCCCCCACTGGGTGGGCATGGGCTGTTGGAAATGAGGAGCACTCCTGGATGCCATCCATGGAGAAGAGCAAGGTGGTTCAAACTGGAGACGGGAAGGCAGGGCCGGGCAGGGGCACCAACTTGTGCACTGACCCAGAGGCAGTGCCATCTGCAAGCTTGAGCAAGAGCGAGGAGCTCATTTGGGCCGGGGCACGGGGTAGGCATGCACTGGGCCAGTCCTCAGGGTGTCAGGCTGAGGAGGGGCTGTGCCATTCTGGGGCCCATGAATGGCCCAAGATGGGAGTGAGCAGGGCCCACGGGGGCAGGTAAGGTGGTAGGTGGGTGTCAGGTGGGGATGCTTAGTGGCTGTCCTTGGTGCCTTGCGAGTGGATGTGTCCAAGCTCTGGGCTCAGACTCCTGGCCCCCATGGTTCCTGAGCCAGAGCAAAGACCCCAGCCCACCTTTCACTTGCTGGCTCTGGCACTGCCCCTGCAACTTCTGTCTGGTTGCTGGAGGCCTGTCAGGCATGGGCGGGGGTGAGTGTCATATATGGAAGGCTCCCTGAGGGCCACCAGACAGCCAGGGAAGGGTCACCAAGCCAGGCTTGGGGGTGTAGCCAGGCACCTGAGGGTCTGCTGAGGAGGCATCTGCCGTCAGCCCTGGGTGGGCAGTGATTGGGGGCCTGCAGGGGCCTGGGTACAGGTACAGGGAGTGGCTGAGGTAGCAGTGGTGACAGAAGGCTGAGGCCCGATTCCCACATGGGTCCACTCAGCTGCTGTGTGACCCCTGCAAACTCGAGCCTTTCTGGGCTCTTTATGCTGGACTGTGCCACACGCCCCTGGATCCTTCCCCCTTTTGGAGTGAGACTGAACGACTCCTCCATGACCCACGGCCCCTCCCCCACTCCCAGTCGGTCCCCCCACAACTCTCCCAAGACACCCAGCCCCTCCTCACTCAGAATGAGTCCCCAGTTCAGACAACAGGAAGCCACACACCGCTTCCTCTTCCTTTTTCTTTTTTTTTTCTCTTTTCTTTTTTTCCCTGTTTTTCCTCCCAGCCCCAGCCCTGAGTGGGCAACCATCCAACCATCTGTCACTTGGTTCATCTGTCCATCCACCCATGTCACAGGTCCAACCCCCAGTGCCTGGTCACATGACCGTCTCCCACTCTTCCTGTAGCAGGGCAGGTGGCCGCTCAGGCCCAGAGGCCTCCTCATCCAGGCCTGAGCAGGAGCCGTTGAGGAACCCATCATCCTTGGGAGCAGCCATGGCAGGGGGTGTGGTCTTGAGGGTCTCCATGGCTGGGGCCCCCGGCTTGGAATGGCCAGGCAGCTGGGGGTGGCCGTTGGTGGTGGCAGCAGGTAGCAGGCGAGGGCTGAGGGGCAGGCCGAGTCCTGCACGGGGGCCTACATTGGTCACACTTGTGTGAGACACCATCGGGCCGTAGCTGTAGCTGCTGCTCCCACTGCGTGCCTTGCGCTTGAAGTCCAGTGCCAGTGTCCAGCGACTCCAAGATTTCTTAATCTCGGCCTGTACCTGGGGGCGGTAGGAGGGTGGGTGGTTAGGTGTGCCCACAACCCCAACAGTGCCACCATCCTTGCCCCCAAAACACCCAGCACTAAATGAAAACAGAGGAGTAGGGGGCTACTAGAAAATTCCAAGGCCAAGTGAAATCCCACCATCCTCAGAACATGGTGCCTGGCTGCAGGCAATTGGCACACCCAGAATCTATAAGGCTTGAATGGCCCCAAAAGGAGCTGAGTCCTCCAACCGGGGTTACAGAGAATTCCACTGTAGGGCCGGGAAGACCCTTGGCTATGCCAGAGATTGAAGAGCCCCCAAATCCGAGCACATCCTGAGCTTGAATCATCTGGAAAGACTTCTCTCTGCCTTCAGAATGTCCTCAGGGATTTTCTTGGAAGAACAAAGAAAGAATGGGGCAGAAGACGAGGGACAAGACTTTGAGGAAGCCCCTGGCACATCTGTCTCCTCCCTGCCCTGCCCCAACGCTGCCTACTGCTTACCTCGCCATTGCAGAAACAGTATATGATGGCGACAAAAAAGCCCTGTGGAGAGAGGCGTCTGGCATGAGGGTCTGCACCTCGCCCCCTCCCACCCTCAGCCAGGCCAAGCTTCGCACCTGGAAGGAGTTGAAGAGCATCTCATAGTGCATCTGGACTTGCCAGAGCGTCCCTGAGACCTCGGTGTACGGCGTGGCCATGAAGACGATGTAGTGGACGCCAAAGAGCGGCATGAGCACCAGCGTGGATTTCAGCAGCTTCCTGGGCCGGCAGGGCAGGTAGGTCAGGGCCCAGCCACTTCCCCCTCAACAAGCACCGCGCCACCCCGCACCCTGCCAGCCCCAGGCTCCAGAAGCTACAAACGGGCCCAAGGCTCTGGCCACCACAGGAGGATAACCCAGTTCCCTCGGGATGACTATTGTCCGTGCAAAGTGTGAATAGGGCCCCTTGATTCTCAGAGTTGCCCTGGAGTGGCCCCCCATTATGGCCCCCTGTCCCCGGGCCCTCTGCACCTGCTGGTCCCTTGGCTGGCATGCACTCACCCTCCCATGGCCCGCCGCCTGCTGAGGGCTTCAACTGAGCTGTGGCCTTCTTGGGGCCACCCACTGCCCACCTGTCCCTCGGACTCCCTGTGACCAGCTCTTTGGGGGGAGGTCTGAGTCTGCACCCTCGCAGACCCCAGCTATAGGCCTTGGGGTTCCCCCAGGGCCTCCAGAAACAGGGCAAGATCCCATCAGTGCCTGGGGCTGGCAGTTGGGTGGGGACAGCCAGGGAGTCAAAGCTGGATCCTTCCCTTGCCTTTGTCTTTCCTTGTGTACACGGTGCTTGGATTCAATGACCCCTGAACTCTACTCCCAGCTCTGAAGAGCCAGGACACAGCAGGCGTGGCTCACCGGTACTGCTGCCGCGTGTCACACCGGCCGGCGTTGGTCTCCCGCAGCTTGGTGGCCAGCACTCGGACGATGTTGCTGAAGAGGATGAAGTTGAGCTGTGGGAGTGAGGAAGGCTGCGTCTCGAGGCTGCGCCCAGCGGGGTGGGGCAAGGACTCTGGCCCATGGCCTGCCACAGCCCTGCCCTACCATGGGTCTCTAGGTGGCTCCTTGGGCCCTTGGCTTCCCTGTCTGGACTGGAGTGGGGACCAGCCCATCCTCAGGCCTCGTGGCTCAGACCCTGGGGTCCAGGGAAGCTGCCACAGGTCCCTGTTGGGGCTGGTCATGGGGCCCAGGGGCACACCCCCACGCACCCCTGCTCACCACAATGGAGGCCAGGATGGGCACCTGGATGATCCACTTCTTGTTCCCAGAGCTCAAGTCCCAGCACCTGGGAGAGGTTGTGGCATTAGTCCCCACCCCTTCCATTCCCATCCTAAGCCTGCCCACAGAGGCCCCAGAGTTGTCAGGGACACAGGACGGGGGTGTTGGGTGTGACCAGGCCTGAGGTCACCCTCACAGGCCTTTTTGGAAGTAGTCCCCTGTGACCCTGAGGGGGTTCCCAGCTAGAGGGTGAACTGAGAACTCCTGAAGCTGGGGCCACTCAAGGCCAGGGTACAGGAGGCCCCCTCATATGCTTCACGGAGGGAGAGGGTCCCAGGGATGTTTCTGGCCTGGCCTTCCCCACCTGGACCTACCCCGTGTTGGCCAGGGTAGCCCTGACACCGACCCATACGGCCACGAAGACAGCAGGCAAACCTGTGGGCACAGAGGGGGCAGTGTGTGAGGGGCTGTGGGTGCTGCCCACGCCTCCCACCCTCTTCCTTGACGACCCCCAGCTCACCCCACCATTGCCCTGACCCCTCACCCCAGGCACATGGGCTGCCTGGTGACAGAGCCACATTCTGGCACGTGCTGCCCCACCAGCCGGCCCTTGGGGCTCCAGCCCTTAGGACCCAGCTCAGCCCTCTGCCCCATCTTGGTGCTGCGTCACACACATACCTGTGGGGCACATGGTGAAACAATATGGTCTCCCTAACTTTTCCATGCCCGGCCATTATGCCCTCCCCTCCCCAAAGGGTGCTGCTCCCTCCCGTGGGGGAGCCTGTTGCCAGCTCTTCTTGTCCCAGCAAAGCCCCCCACCGCCCCAACCAGGTTTGAAAGGTCCTAGCCCTCATGGATGAGGCTGGATGGAGCGAGGGTTTTTGTCCCAGGCAGGGGCCACAGGGAAACCTCCATGTGTCCTGGCCTGAGCCGGCTCAGGCTGCACACAGGACCTCTGAGTGAGCTTTGCTTCTGCGGAAGGAGCCCCAGGTCCTCCCCCCACCAGCTTGACTCTAGGCCTGACGCACCCTTGGAGGGATAGAGCATAATCTGGGTTTACAGTAAGAAAGAGCTGTGACATTTCTGTGCCCCAGGGTGCTCTGCACTCCCCAGTCCACATGTCTCCAGCCCACTCGGACACCTCCTAGCTCCAGACCTGCATCAGCTCCCGGGACCAGGTCCAGGTCTCCCCTAACTTGGGGGCTTGTCATGGTGAGGTCAGGGTTAGGGTGTGTGCCAAGGGGCAGGGAGGCGGTGGCTGTTGACCTGAGGGCCTCTGGGTGCTGAGCATGGAGAGGGCTTCAGCCACCCGGCCCACCCTTTGCAGTCTGGCCAGTCGCCCAGGAGCCCAGCCAAGCTCTGGAGCTGCCAACAATAATGGACAATTATCGGTAACTAGATCCGAGAGCCGTGGGGGGCGGGGAGGAGAGCACAGCCCCAGGAACCCATTCTGCAGAGGGGCCGCTGAAGCCCAGATGGTGTTGAGGGGCTGGGCCTACGGCTCTGGGCCACGGACCCTGCAAGTCTACGCAGGCTGGCGGCGGTGTGGGCAGCTCCCCCAGTCCATCCCAGTGAGTGGATCAGTGGGGTAACAGACGCTGGCCTAGCCCACAGGGCTCAGGGTGGAGGGAGGGTCCCAGGATCCCACCCTGATCACGAGCTGAATCTTGACCTGGTAGTCCCCCTCTCCCGCTCCTGGGCTTAGCCACAACCCCAGGTGAATCTGACCGCATGTGAACCTGATCCCTGGCCAAGCCCCGTTCCACGAGTCTGGAATGAGGTCGGTCACAGAAGGGTGGCAGGCCTCCCACCTGCTGTCCCATGTCTAGGACAGGATATGCTGGGGACGCCTTACCCTCAGTGGTGCCCTCTCACCCTGCCACCCCTGGTCCCACCCTTGCCTGCGCCTCACTACCCCTGTGCCTGCGTACCCCAGCCGAAGACCGTGAAGCCCCACAGGTACTTCTTCTCTGAGAAGAAGGCCATGAAGATGAGGCTGTGCAGGTACAGCCCCTCCACCAGTATCCAGTAGTAGTTGGTGGCCAGGAAGTAAAGGAAGAAGGTCACTGCTACCCGGCAGCCCGCCTAAGAGACCAGCTGGAGTTAGCCAGAGGGCAGGGCCTGCATCCGGGGAAGCCAGGGCCGGGCTGGGGACTGGACGCTGGGAGCGGGGAGCCGGGGATGGGAAACTGGTGGGATGGGACAAGTGGTGCTGGCCAAGCAGGCAGGAACAGGTGAGTGCCACGGGGGGCTCCCTGAGGGGTGTGTGTGGTGGTTTCGGGCAGGCGGCTAGGTGATGGGGTGGCGTGGCCGGGGTACGGGGCTGAGGCAGGAGCGTCGCTCACAGGCGCGGGGTGGGGGTCACTTAGACGGTGGGGCTGGCAGCGGAGCTGAGGGGTGCGAGGGACCCTGTGGGGTGGGTCCGAGTGCCTGAAGCTAGTGGTGGCAGCAGGAGCCAGGCGGGGGCGAGGGCCGGGCGCACGGGCGGCCGCGGAGGGCACTCACGTAGCCGGCGGCGGCGACGGGCGGCGGGGGCGCCTGGGCGATGGCGCGCAGCTCCTCCTCCGTGAGGCGCTCGGCCTCATCGAGCGTGGCGCCGGAGTAGAGCACCGCGTCCTTGACGAAGATGCTCACAGCGCGCAGCATGAAGGACAGGAACAGGTGCATGTGGATGTAGTTGCGTGTGCAGTGCAGCCGCCTGCGGGGCGCGCGACAGCTCCGTGGGTGGCGGCACGGGGCGCGCGGTGGGCCGGCAGGAAGCTGGGCTGCGCGCGGCGGGGAGGGACCCCAGCCGGGGTGCGGGGTGCGGCGAAGCGGGGGAGGAGGCACTCTACCTCGGCCCCGCCCCGCCCTCGACCGCGCCCTCACCTCCTCCCGCCCGGCCTTGCCCCGCCCCACCCACCTGAAGTAGGCCAGGACGAGGACAGCCACGGTGAGGGAGGCCAGCGACACGGAGTAGCCCACGGTGTAGATCATGCCCAGGCGGTCAAACACCTCCTGTGCAGGTGGGGTGACATAGTCAGAGCCTTGGGACTCAGCGTGAGCATCAGGGTAAGGTTGCTGGAGGAGTCAAGGTCGAGAGTCAGGGCTAGCTCAGGGGTCTCTAGGGGGATAGCTCAGGGGTGGGAGTGAGCTTCTCACGGTCGGGTTGGGGAGGAGGAAGGCTCGCACCCGTTCACGTGTCTCATTGGTCAGGAATTTGACACACTCGCTGTAGTTGGCCCATGTCCGGTTGTGCCCTGGCACCAGTTCCCAGCTGCCATTTTGGTCACAGCGTCGATAGGCATGACCTGCAGGTCCGTGGGAGAGTCAGGGCAGGCAGAGAGAGATCTGGAGTCACTGAAGCCCTGAGCTCCAAGTCCTGGCATCCCTGTGATTCCCCACCCCACTCAGCTGGCCTTACCTTTGTGATTGAAGTCATAAATGTAGTCGGGACAGGGCACAGCTACTACCTCACCTGGTGCCCCCAGCGGCCAGCATAGGATGTGGTCCCATTCAGGCAGGCAGGGGCGCCCTGTGCCCAGAGACAGACAGGGTAGGGGACACAAAGAGAGAGTCAAGTCCATGGTTAGTGACACTGAAGGATGAACACACCTGTGGCTGTAGGTTCCTGCAAGGACAGGTGTGCCCCGGGACTGGAAAATTCAGGCTCGAGTATTCCGGAGACACGATATTGTGTCCTTACTCCCTGCTGTGCCCCACACCCACCTGGCCATATAGAATTTGCTACAGCCTCCATGCAGGTACTGGCACGGGCCCCATTTTCCAGGTGGGTTGGCAGAGGCCAAGAGAGGTGGGTGACATGCTGAGATCATACAACATAGGGCCCTGCCCTCCCAGTGCTCAGCCCCAAGTTAGGTATCTCTCCTTTCTCTCTGCCCTTGGTTCCACCTTTCATGTGTCCCTGAAGAAGGTCAGGTTCCAGACTAACTCTCCTTCAGCTGGGAGGCTCCCTATGTGACCCTTACCCTGGGACCATGGACAGGAGGCAGGAGGTCTGGTTTCTAGTGCCAGTTGGACAAAGAGCTGCCCACATCACGCAGGTGTCCCCAGTCTTTGCATTTTGGTTTCCTCATTGGGAAGTTGGAGTAACCTATCAGTCTGCACTTCTATCACCACCCACTGCCTGCCCTGAGTACCTGCTATGAGATACCCATGGCCACTGGTGGGGAGAGATACCATCTCCCAAGTCTAAATCTTAATGGGGGATTCACAGAAGGGTGACACATCCCACCTTTGGGCCCCAGCCTCACTACACAGATGCTAAGGGACCTCGGAGGGTCCCCAGCCTCTGGATCTTCCACATTCCACCCCCAGCTTGCAGCCCCTCTCTCTCCTCCTGTAGGGCTCCAACCACAGGACTCTTCAGCCATCCTGGAAGGTTGCCTTGATGGCTGGCCCCACCCAGTTTGGTGAAAGGCTCTCTGTCCTGGGCGCCATATTCCCAGCCCCGCCCAGCCAGGCCCACAATTCCCTCTAGTCCCCAGGGAGCCACAGGGTGACCACAGCCTCCCAGATGTGGCCCATCTGGAATCTGCTGCCCACCCAGCCGGTTCAAACCGGCCCTGTGGCCGAAGCCTGGGCTCTGTGTTTGCGTCTCCTCATCTCCCTCCCTCCCTTCTCTTCTGTCCTTGTCCCACTGTCTCTGGCCCCATCCCTCTGCCGTTGCCCTCCCCTCCTGCTTTGTTTCTCTACTCACTATGTGTCCTGGTGTACCTCCTCTTACACACTGAGTCCCAGACCTTCAGTTTGTACCTCCTGGTCCCCTTTCTGTCTTTGTGACTCTGTCTCTCTTTATCTCTGTCTCCATGTCTCTGTGTGCCTCTCTGTCTTTGTGTATCTCTCTCTGCCTCTCTGTCTCCCAGGGTTCACTGTCATCTCTCTTCCTCTCCATGGATGGGGCTAAAGCCCTGGGTCCACCCCTGCAGGGTGGTGCTGGGTGACTTCCCTACATTTATCTCCCAGGGGCCTGAGCCCATCAAGCTTGCCTGCCCCTCCACATGTTGACCTCTAGGTTCTGTCTCCTCCTGGCCCCTGCCCTGCTTTCCTGGGGAGGGGGCTGTAGCCTTTTATTTTCCACAAGAGGGCCCACACACGGGGACAGAGCAGTGGGAGCGGGCAGGTCCAGGCCCAAGTCAGAGGGACGCATGGAGGCACAGACGAACCTCGGTGCCTGCTGCCAGTGGGCGCCTCCTTGTCCTCAGGGTAGAGCTTCCCAGATGCCTTCTCTTTCCTGGGCTTCCCTGATGTGGATGCAGATGTCCATCCCTTGTCCGATTCCATTATGTCAGCTGGAGAAATCAGGGTAATTATGGCTGTCAGCTGTGCTACAGCGGAAGACCTGGGGTACCCTCCTGCATCAGACTCCCCTTTTGAACAGTGGAGGGTTGTCCCCTGCTCTGCTGACACCCCAGACTATTGGGAGATCTGAGACGATGGGTGAGGAAGTGCTTCACAAACTGTGAAGTGCTTGCTGGGTGCAAAAGTAATGAGAGGAGATGGACTGTCAGCCAGGGTTCCAATGGGAGTGAACACCATGGGAGTGGAGGATCAGATCGGCCAGTGGCTTGAGCAGTAAATGTGGGTGAGACAGCAGAGGTGGTGTCCTTCCAGCCGGCAGTCAGACAAGGGCTCACAGGAGCGAAGGCCCCACCAGGGGGCGCATGGTAAAAGTGGACAGAGGGGGAGATGTCCACAGACAGGTTACACAGCAAATGTGAAGTCTGGCCAGAGTGCTGTGCAGGTAGAGACGTTGGCGATGAGGAAGACAAAAGCAAGATGGGGCCGTTTGTAAAAGTGGACAGACAAGTCCACCTACCCCGTACCCTGCCCTAGAATACTCGGGTAAGGGGTTTGCAGCTTCCACAGTGGCCCTGGAGACTCATCTGAGATGGAGTCTGGCCGTTCTCTCCATTGGAAAGATGCTGGAGGTCTTTCTTCCTAGCTGCAAAGCCCTCCTCATTACCTGCTTATACCCCTTCAGCTACAGCCCAAGCCAGGGGCCCCCAGCCTTCCTACGCTGGGTCTGTGGCAAGGATTGGAAACTGAGTCCAGATGACCTGAGAATGGCTATGCCCATTGCCCTGTCTTTACCCTCAGGCATCATTGTTGGGGGGTGGGTAGCAGGATAGGGTAAGGGAGGGGCTCCATGGTGGATGGGGAGGGGGCAGAGAGAGGCTCCTCGCAGGTTTCTACAAAGAGGAAGAGGGGGGATGGGCCCACCTGACCCCCAGATGCTGATGTGATTGGAGCCACTGGTGGGTGGGGCCGTGACTATAGAGACCATGTGAGGCTCTGTGAGCATGAGCAAAGTCTGTGTGCTACAGGGTGCGTGTGTCATTGTGTTCTTGTGTCCTGGGTGTGCATCAGTGTGGTCCCCCCAGCAGCCTAAGGGCCAGCTCAGGGGAGGATGCTGCTCTTGTAGGTTTGGGCCTCTTCCAGTTTATGAGATTAACCAGACATCAAAGGCCTGGATGGGTGCTAATGAGGCCCCATTTTGGCTTCTAGGAAATGGATTCAAGGAAGTGGGCAGAGAAGAGCTCAGCTTGAGAGGAGGTACAGGAGCAGTGAAATCAGGTGCTGCTCCCCTTCCTCGTGACAGGGGTCCCACAGAGATGCTGTGCTGGTGGGAGGGAACACTCCCTACCCAGGTCAAGCACCCTCCCTGCCAGGCGATGATCATCTGAGATACCCATTCCTATCCCTCTGTCCTCACCCCCTGCCCATGCAGCCCCATGGACCCTCCATTCTCCCCACCCTGGAAAGACCTCTTTGCCCTCTGCCCAGGTGGCCTCTTTCAAAGACCTACCCATCCTTCTGGACTTGGCTTGGCTAACTCCTCCTTCAGGAAGCTATCCCAGCCCACCCTGCTGGGGCTGGCACCCTAGTCAGAGCTCCTGATCCTAGCTTGCCCCACCAGATCTAAGCCCTTTCGGGGTGATTTGGACTTTAACTGCCTTCACACTGCCCTACCACCACCCCAAGAGGGGAAGTCCTGCACATCTTTGGGCAGACCCTGCCAAAGGCTCTCTCCATCCCCACTCCCAGCCATGTGTGTGTGTTCAAGAGAATGTGAGTGGGGATGAGGATGTCTGAAGGCTGGTGGCAGGCAGCACAAGACCTAGTCCTCAGGACTTATGATAAGCCAAGGATGACTGGAGCTTGCTGACTCCACGTTTGCATGACCCACCCTATTTCTGGTCCTCACTTTGGCCTGGCCCCCTTACCTGAGTCCACCCTCACCTAGAGCCTTCACCTGGCTCTACATCCCACCCTCATCTGGCCCCTCCTTCTCCTGACCTCATCCCCAGACCCTCCTCATCTGGCCCTGCTCCCACCTGGCCTCCACAGGACTTCCTTGAGCCGCTTCTCACACTGGGCCTGGGCACGGTGCAGCAGTAGGATCTGTTCCTCTTTGGTCATGACATCATCTGCATCCACCTGCCAAGCCAAAGGTCAGACCACAGGCAGGACTTTCCAGTGCAGCAGTGGCCCCAGAGCCATCCGTCCTCCCAGAGGGATTCCCCCCTTTCCAAAGGCTGTGACTCTAGGGAGAATGTGGAAAGTCTGCCACATGAAGAAAATCTGCCCTATGTAGCTTCTATTTTACAAATGGGCAGCTGTGGTTCTGGGCGGTAGGGCCTGGTCCATCAAAGGGAAAAAGGAGGGGGCTGTCCCCTGCCTGCCCGCCAGTAACCCTGTAGGCGGCAGCCACTGATATTCTCTGTCCAGTTCTTTCCCCAGGGGAACATGGGAACAGGATGGAATGTCCCAGGATGGATCCTCGCAGGATCCTGGCTGCCTGCTGGGGACCTGGTGGGTGGGGGTGGATAAGGAGTGGTGAACTCTGGGAAGACAAACCCAGCCTGGATTCCTTCAAGTCCTGGAGCCCTGGAGGACCTTGGGAGTTACCAGTTTCCATCCCGGCCCAGCTCCCCTGTCAATGCTTTTCCCAGTGAATGGTGAGTGCCTCGGCCCCTCCCGCTTAGGATCATCCCAAGAGGGAGAGGATGGAGACATTGCTGGCAAGTGGCCTGAGTTGGGTTGGGCACTCCTGTGCAGGCTGGGTGGGAGTCCCCCTCATTCCATTGCTTATCTGGGAGCTCCCTCCATCCAAGGAGACTCTGTGTTCTAATGACATGGGACAGGCCTTCACTCCTGCTGTTCTCTGCCTGGAATGTCCTCCTTTCCCTTCCTTCCAACCTGCACACCCTGGGCATTGGCTGCCACCCACTGGGACTCACAAGCATCATTATAATGAAGGAAATAAAATATGGTGGGGGGGAGGGGAGGAAGTGTCTCACCCTGCAAAGGTGACTGCTGGAAAGGGTCTGAGCCTCTGTCCCCCTGACTTGGGAAGAAAGGAGTCAGAGGGCCAAGGCAGCATGCTGCCCTGGGAACAGCTCAGTATGCCCAGCCCAGCCACTGCTATGAGTGTGACCCACAAGGGGTTAAAGCATCCCCTGGAGACCCCTCCAGGTCAGGGCCATGTCTTCACAGACCCTTAGGCAGGGCCATGTCCTCAGAGACGACTCCCCTGCCCCCAAAGACTGTGTTCCCCTCAGATGCCACAGGGCAGAGCCTCATCCCCGTAGATCCTGGGCGGGCAGAGCTGCAAGCCCTCGGACACGCCGCGGCGGGGCGGCCCTCCAGTCGGAGCCGAGCTGCGCGGGGAGGGAGAACCAGGGGGAGGCAGGCCGGGAAGGGGCGGGCAGACGGGTCAGGGAGCCCGGCTGCAGGGAGAAGTTAATTGACCGCGTCTCTTGGCGGCAGCAGCTAGGGCTTTCAGGGCCAAGGAGTCTCCAATTGGCTCGGCCGGTCTCGGGTTCTGCTGGTTTCACTTAGTGCAGGAGCGTGCGCGTCTGTGCGCGTGCGCGGGCGGCACCCCCCTCGTGGCCGCGCGCGCGCCGTCGGGCCGCCGTGTGCCCCGTGTGTGCCGTGTGCCCCGTGTGTGCCCGTCTCGGGGCGTTCCCGCGTGCGCTCGTCCGGCATGTAAACTGGGGACGGGAGCCTGACGGGCCGCGAACGTGCACGTGTGTTTGTGGACAAAGGTGGGCGCGTGCGCGTCTGTGAGTGCGATGCGGTAGCCCGTTAGCGTTCGTGTCTGTGGGCGTCCTGCGCTTCTGCTTGTCACTGGGAGCTGAGGGGGACCCCAAGATCTCAGCTGGACCCAATGCCCATGGGCCCTCTGGGAGGGCTGGAGCAGATTCCCACGTCCTGGTTGCTGGCCCGCGGCTCCGCTATCCTATGGCTTCCCCACCACAGCTGCGGCTCAGCTGGCTGGGGCAGAAGTAGCAGCAAGGCGATGGGGCTTGAGAGAGGGCAACTCCAGCTTGCCCAGGATCCAGGGGTCTCCGGACTAGCCTGAAGCTCTCCTTCTGCCTCTGACATTGGGGACTCAGGCTGCTGAAGGGTCTGATCTCCGCCCACCCCACTCCCGTTATTACAGCACCATTCACCACCATTTCCATCTGTGCTACTAATACCTCCATCAATAACAATCCCCCCGTCACATCACCATCAACAACCACAAGTACCAGCACTAACACCAACACAACCATCACCACCCCTTCCCAGTATCACCACCACCACCACACCACCGGCAGCACCATCACCACCATGAGCACTACTGTTACCATCCATAGAACCACCATCACCATGATCACAACCGGCACAACTCCGTTACCATCACCACCTCCACCACCACCTCCATTTCCACCAGCACCAGTGCCACCACTCTATTATCACCAAAGGCAACATCAGTACCATCACCAATATTGCCACCTGCCCAGTAACCACTGTCCACACCATCTTTGCCATCTTGTCCTCACTCCCTCCCCACACCTGACTCCCCTTCTCCTGCTGCCCACCTCCACCCCTCTCAAGACAGATAATGTACCACATTCTTCCCAGCAGATGCAGAGCTCTTGAGTGACTGACCAAGGCTCCCACCAGTCCCCAGAGCCTTGCTGACTCACCAGCCCTCCCAACAGACTAGCCCACTGATGTGGCTGAGGGTCACAGCTGATGGCTTAGGCTAGAGGCAGGCAGTCATGGGTTGAAAACTGACTGCCCAGTTGGCAGACCAGAAACTGACCAACACACCCTCTCACAAGCCCATGGAGTCTCCTTAGCCTCCACCTACTGCTGTTGGCTTCACCCTCTCCACGGCCAGGAGGAGGCACTCTCCCTTTTCCAGAGTCTTGTTTCTATGGTGGATCTGGGAATGTCTGGGACAGGGGACAGACAGTATGTGCTCCCAGCATACCATGCCCCCCTCCAACTCATTCATTCATCCACAGGAGTGGTGGCCCCACCTCTGGCCTCCCTGAACTTTAGGACCTATTTCTCTGTCACCCCAGTCACAGCAGAGTTGCCACTGCAGCAAGAATTCAGGTCAGAGTTAAGCAGGCACTTTCCCAAGGAGAGGAGGACAGCCCCACACCAATTGTACTGCGACCTCCAAGCCTCAGAGCACAGCTCCCCTGCCCGGAATGCCCCCCCAGCCCCATTCATCCCTCCCTCCAGCTGCACATTCCCGCCATCCAGGGAGATTCTGCCACCAGCACTGGAGCTTGGATCCACCTGCACACCGGACTGGCTTTGCGTCTTTGGTGAAGTTGCTTAACCCCTGTACCTCAGTGTTCCTTTAAAAACAGGGCAATAATAGGGCCGTTGTGAGGATTAAATGAGGTGCTGCATGAAAAGCTAGGGCAGGGGTGGGGCTCAGGAAAGCTGGTTGCTATTGTTGCTACTGTTAATAGCAGCAGCAGTGGCTGCTGCCAGGTGACATGGGTGCCTCCAGGACAGGGACCTGGGTGGCAGGTAGAGATTGTCTGGTTAGATGACTGAGTCCAGGGGGCAACAGTGAAGGGCAGATAGGAGGTGGGACCCCTGGGAGGATTGTGGGCAGAGGGCCCAAAAAGGTGTGCCTGGCAAGCTTTGGGGGTGGAAGGACATCCCAAGGACTCCTTGCATTTCTGGATCCACCCTGGACTCATACTGGAATTCAAGGTCACTGTCAGGGCCCCCCAAGCTTGGGCCTGGGGGGTAAGAGGACCCCTCCTCTGCCTCTGCCCTGGCTGGGGAAGTCTTACCTCCTGGGCAAGAGGGGGAAATGCTGACAGCTATGATTTGCCTCCCAGCCTGGCATCCCCGTCTGCCACTCCCTTCCCTCCACCCACCAACCCCTTCTTCAAGCGTTCCTGTCTTCTCAGCCCAGCTCCAGGGTGCAGAGGACTCAGACTCGCATCACCTTAGATCCTGAGAGTCTGCAGATCTTGGGTCTCAGGGGTGAGGACTGAGGGACTGGGGACTCGGTCCTGGCCTGGGGTCACTTGGTCCATACCCACCATGGTGAGGCCACCCAGCCCTGTACCAGGTGTCCCGTATCCCCCCACATCCCTCCTGTGATCTGGATTTTGGGCTGGCGTGACTCTCCCTGATCCAGCCATCAGAGGGCTCAGCTCCAGTGCCCTCTGCTCTAGTGCACCCCCCCCATGCCGTGTTCAAGGAGCTTTACACATGTTTCCCTCACCTTCTATATCCCCATTTTACAAACTGGGACACTGAAGCCAAGAGTCATAGTTAGAAAGAGGAGGGGCAGGAATGGGGCAAGGGTCCACTTGACACTAAAGCAGCAGCCCTGGAGGAAGGGACAGAAAGGAGGAAGCTCCCAGCCACTGAATCCCCTGGCGCCAGCCACAGCACCATATTTCCACAGAGACCTTCCGGACTGTACCCTTTGCTGTGTCAAGCAAGCATCTCTTTGCAGACCCCCTAAGGCAGCCTTCTTAAAGGTAATTTAGGGGTGGAAGTAGATACAGAGGTGATGGTGGTGATGGCAGTTTGTCCCCAGCTCTAAAAGAGCAGAAGACAGGCCCATGGCAGTCAATGCCTTCAGCAAAGCCAGAAGGAGAAAACCTTGGCTAACAGGAGACCCCTTCGTGACCTCCTGGCCTTCCGGCAGACCTCCGCCAGGTTTCACTACTGGGACCCATGCTGGCACCCCTCGATGTCTCCCATGCCAGCTGGCTGGGACTGCTCCCCCACCCCTTGCTGCCCTCTGTCTGTCCGGCTGGCCTGAGCAGGCTCCTCGTCCTGCCCCGCCACTGCTGACAAGTGCTGACTTTTCCTCCCCTTTGCCAGGCCTTCCTGAACAGGCTGCCTGTGTTTGGGGCTGGGAGGGGCTGGGGGGGGAGGCACTGTGACGCCTCTCATCCTGGCCAGCCAGCGTGGCCGCCTTCAGGGCAGGCAGTGGGATGGAGCCTGGGATGGCAGAGTTGGCTGCTAGGACCCTGTGGATCTTCACAAGCGACCCCTACCTGGGCTGGGGGACCAAGGCCTGGAAGGATGGCATAGCCTAACTTAACCATAGCCTGGTTAGCAGAATAGGGTCCTACCAGATTTCCCTTCGGGTACAAGGCTGGCCCCAGAGTTGGGGTTCTTCAGGGTTTGGAGGTCTCCGATGTCTTTGTAAACCTGAGCAAAACTTTGCACCCTCTCCCAGTCACATCATATTTTGCAGACAATTTCAAGGGTCTGCAAAACCCTCACCCCACCTTTTCTTTTTCCTGGGGACTCTCTCTCTGAAATAGCTGCCTTCCTGATGTGGTGGCTGGACCAGGGAGTGTCCCCAGAAGGCCCACAACAGGAATCTCAGGGAGGCTGCTTGACGCCTCATTAAAACATTCCGAAGAAAACCCAAGTTCCCAAGTTCCTGGGAGGGCTCAGCCCCCCTCATATTGCTCTGTCCACAGGCAGTTCCGAGAGCTGGTGGGGGGGATGTGTTTAAGAGCAGGTGATATAAAAAGCTTCAACAAATCAATATGAAAAAAATAAATAACCCATAGAAAGATGGGTAATGGCTCTGAGCAAGCTCTCTGAGAAGACGGACAATAAATCAATGTAAAGTGCAAAAGTCATTGGTAATCAGCAAATTAAAATGACAAGGCACAACACTGTTCACCTCTCCAAATAACAAAGGTGAGACGGAAGGAATCCTCATAAGATCCTGTGAGATAGAGGGTGTGAGGAGTCCTCCTGGTCAGTCTTGGTGTTGTGAGTATAAATTGGCACAAGCTTTTTAGAGGGCAAATTGGCCATGCCTATTAAAATAAAAAATGTGCATGTTCTCAGACCCAGCAATGACAAAATCTAGAAATATCCTACTGGGAAAGAGTCACATGGGGACGGACATAAGAGGGCATTTCAAGGAGCTTCCCCGTCACCATTTGGAATCATACACACACACATGACATTATGCAAAAACAATCTAAACGTACATTCCTAGGGACTGCTTAATGAATCCCAGGTTTTGGAATACTACGTAGCATTAAAGAAAGATTTATATTTACTGACATGAAGATCTCCAACACACACCTTTAAGTAGAAAACTGTATATGGCAGAGCCCTATCTAAAAACCGATGTCATTTATTTAAAAACAATCAACCAAACAAAAAGAAAACCACAAAACGAAACTATCTATTTGACATGTACCCAAAGGTACCATTTGGAAGCACACACAGAGGTATGAGGACAAACCCTCCACCCAGACAGTTAGACATGGTTTTCCATGGAAGGGGGAATGGGGTTTGGTAATGATCACGGGGACTTCTGTTTAAAATGTATTATGTGACTCTTTCATAAGAAAGAACATATTCATGTATTAGTTACGAAGTTAAAAATAAGAAAGTAAAATAACACAAGGATTTAATTTTTTAAAAAAGAAAGAAAAGGAAGGAAAAGAAAGCCCAGCGTGAGACATGGGGATCTCTTGCCAGCAGCGACTCTCATGCTGCTTTGGAGGAAGGCGCTCAGGGCAGCAGTCTGAAGACCTGGGTTCAAATCTCACTGTGCCACAGACTGTGTGACCCCCCCAGGGTCCTTTCTCGTAAGATGGCTGGGTGAATGGATGGAATGAGAAAACATTTGTGACAGATTCTAGCTGAGAATCTGGGGAGAGCCAGTGTTCAATACATGCCCTTTCTTTCTTTAAAAGCAAGCGTCATGGCGGAGCTGCCCCTGGAGCAGGCGGGGGGGGGGGGGGTCCCGTATGCTCCCAGCCTGTGAGTCCTCACTGAAGTGTTTTCTGAGTCCTACCCAGCGGTCACATCTCCACACTCGAGGCCTGCCCCACACTGAGCTTCAGCATTTCCCTCTGCAGTGTCTCCTCCACATGCATGCATGTTGGGGGTGTCCTTAGGACGAGGCATCCCCAAGGACAAGAGTGCCCCTTTGCCTCCTACTCACAATCTATAAACCCTTCCCTTCTTCCAAACTTTGCTCCCCCTGACCCCCAGGCTCCAAGGTGCTCTTTCCTGTAAGGGACCAGCTGGACTAGCTGAGTCTGGCTGCAGCCAGTGTCCTACCCGTGGGACACTCTTTGGTCCCCCAAACATGAGTTCAGTGGAGATATGAACCTGGTCTTGGGGCTGGCTGGACAGGTAGCATACAGGTTTGGTGACGGGGCTATCAGATGAGGTTGGGGGGCTTGGGGGGCACTAGTGCAGCTCTGGATGGGAGCAGCAGCTCCTGGGCTGAGGAGAGG